>NW_026262690.1:13177500-13505000 GCF_021869535.1 Mytilus californianus
ATAATCATAGTAACTACGTTTCAGGAATCGATATAATATTTGATACAACATTCATATCATTGCAGATGTATGAATATGTAATTGGGTTAGGAACTACTTCTACCGTATATTACAGTTGAGCCATTTAGAGATCACCCACAGTTTTTAGTGGGGTTCGTGTTCCTCAGTGTTTAGTTTTCTATGTTGTGTTTTGTGTACTGTTGTTGTCTTTTGGTCTTTTTCTTTTTTTGCCATGGCGTTGTCAGTTTATTTTCGACTAATGCGTTCGAATGTTTCTTTTGTATCTTTCGCCTCTCTTTTACTCGGAGAACAGGCATACCTATGCAACGAGGAACGTTAAAAAGCCTGGCAGGACGTAGATATTTTTATGCATTTGAAAATTAAATACTTTCCTGTATTTTGAAGCGCATTTGTTTCGTTTCTAAATAATCGTGTATCTACCACAGCTCAGCTTAATGCCTCCTCTGAACATTTGAAGGTCCCCACTATGTATTGGTTACCTAAACTACACAAAAAAACAAGTAAACTATCGTTTCATCTCGGCCTCTAGGAAATGTTATATTACCAATCTCTCCGTGCTTTTAACTAGTTCCTTAACTACAGTACTATCAAAGAACTTATCAATAATTTTTGTAATAAAACATGAAAACAGTGGAATTAACCATTTTTGGAGTGTAAAAAATTCTTTGGATGTTTAAGATAAATTATGTGCTTTTGATGGTCTTTTAGATTCTGTTGATAGTTTTGACTTTTCCACTCTTTATACTACACTTCCACACAATCTTATCAGACAAAAGTTTCTCTATTTTAATAAATGGTCGTTTGATAAATATACTGCAAGTGATATAAAGCCCTTTTCTCAAATGAGAAAGATTAATGTGCTAGATATACTTACTGGAGGTTTGATGATACGATTGAAGCCGTTAATTTTCTCCTGATAACATTGATGCACGTTTCGGCAATAAAGTTTTCGACAGATTGTAGGTATTCCTATGGGCACCAATTGTGCCCCTTCAATAGCAGACTTATTCCTGTACTATTATGAATCACAGTTTATGGCCAAACTCAGTAAAGACCCGTCTAAATTCCATTTACTTGATAAATTCAACAACACTTACCGTTATCTTGATGATATTTTTTCGTTGAATAATCAAGAATTCTCTAAATATACTGCCGAAATTTACCCAAAGGAACTTAATTTAAATAAATCAAATATTAACAGCAATAACTCTACACAAAAATTTACGACAAAAGGGATGATTTTATTTTCCTTATTGTTAATTTTCCTTTTTTGGAATCACAACTCCACCGCTATGCCCGTGTCTGTAGTGACGTTTTGGAATTCAAAAGCGTAATCTATGTATTACTGGTAAATTATTAAGTCAGGGATTTCGTTACTAAAAACCTTAAAAAGTTTACTAAATTCTTCCATAGATAAAAAGATTTGGTTTGCAAGTTTGGCTATGCATGTAGAAAAGCTCTTTCAAGCGGAATATAAAAATAAGGAGATGTGGTATGATTGCTAATGAGACAACTATCCACCAAAGTTCAAATAAAGTGGAAGTTAGCATTATAGGCAACCGTAAGGCCTAAATTTTACGGTGATGTTGTTTACCGAGCCCGGAAATTTAGATATGATCCGGGTAAATCTATCAATCATTTAAATAAACTTATTCTAAAAGGTTACCAATTCAACTGGGTAATTATATCTTTGATTATTGTTTTTATTGGTGTAAATATTGATTTTGTTATCAGTAAATTAAAACAAAACTAAAATATTATTGATATACACATAATTTTTATACACTTTCACGGTACTTCAATCTGTCGGTACCTTTATTTTGGCATTGCACATTGTCATGTTTTTGTCTGACTGTTAATGACGTCTTTACACTAAATCCATTGAGTGTTGGATGTGTACTGATTGATATTTTAGTATTAGGTGAATGTTTTTTTATTAGTTGTTATTGGCTTTGAACTAGCTGTCAGTAACTGCGAGTACTCTCAGTTCTGTACTTTGTTTTGTTTTTCGTAAATTATTTTGTTATACATTAGGCCGTTAATTTTCTCATATTTTTTTTTATATGGGGCCTTTTATAGCCGACTATACGGTATGGGTTTTCTCATTGATGGAGGCCGTACGGCTGCCTATAATCGCTTACATCCACTTCATTTGAACTTTGGTAGATAGTTGTCTCATTGGCAATCATACCACATCTCCTTATTTTTATATTGGTATTGAATAGTTTGGTAAAATCTTTATGCAGTGTTCCCCTCCGGTAACAATTTTTGATTGATTTGGACAATAAACGGGCAATAAATATCTGCACAATAAAAGTCGATTCAAGCATTGTTCAGTTATTTTACAATCTTCTTCAAGAAAGGAAAAACTACACAAATATGAATTCTAAAACGTTTTGGGGGTCGCTGTGAAAGGCCAAAACTAGATGTATTCAGACTTTTTAATTTAACTCTATGTACATATTTGCAAAAACCTCCAAATTTTATTAAAAAGACGTGGTAATTACTCGAAACATTTTGCGAACTGTAGCATTCAGTATTATATGCGTAATGAAAGATATATTTATTTTTATTTGTAATAGATAGTAGATAATGTATTTGATGGAGTTAAAGTTCGTTTATACTATCCAACAACATCTGAAGAAAAAATGATACCCGCTGTTGTATATTTCCATGGTGGTGGCTGGGTGTTTTTAGACGCAGGTTTGTTAATCGTTCTTAACATAAAATACCTAATCAGAAATAGTATGATTAGATATAAGAAGATGTGGTATGAGTGCCAATGAGACAACTCTCCATCCAAGTCAAAATTTATAAAAGTAAACCATTATAGGTCACAGTACGGTCTTCAACACGGAGCCTTGGCTCACACCGAACAGTAAGCTATAAAGGGCCCCTAAAAATTACTAGTGTAAAACCATTCAAACGGGAAAACCAACGGTCTAATCTATATAAAAAACGAGAGATTGCACACTTCTGGTTAATGGTTTTGAAAGATTTAAGTCCCTCTATTCATGTTCCTTTATTCATATGAGACTGACTTCATACAGGAACTTCTTAGGAAGAAAGACAAGAAGTTAGCAGTATCCTTTAACTTCACTTTCAGCTATATAGAAAATGTTCTCTCACTAAAAAATTCAAAATTTGGTGGCTATGTTAAACGCATCTATCCCATCGAACTTGAGATAAAGGATACAACAGATACAGTTAAGTCTGCCTCATGTCTTGACTTACATCTAGAAATCGACAATGAGGGTCGGTTGAAAACAAAACTTTATGACAAAAAAGATGATTTCAGCTTCCAAATTGTGAACTTTCCATTTCTATGTAGCAATATTCCAGCAACGCCTGCATATGGAGTATATATCTCCTAGTTGATACGATATTCCAGGGCTTGTATTTCCTTTCATGATTTCCTTGATAGAGTGTTGCAGCTCACAAGGAAGCTTCTAAACCAAGAGTTCCAAGTAGTGATGTTGAAATCATCCCTTCGTAAATTTTACGGACGCCATCACGAGTTGGTTGACCGTTATGGAATATCCGTTTTACAGATGACGACGGATATGTTCCAATTGTCGTAACTACAATCCCGTCCCCTTTTCCCCGAATGTGACCTACCGAATTAGACTTTGTACTTACATGAACAACACGACGGGTGCCGCATGTGGCGCAAGATCTGCTTGCCCTTCCGGAGCACCTGAGATCACCCCCAGTTTTTTTTGCTCAGTCTTTAGTTTTCTATGCTGTGTTTGGTGTACTGTTGTTTGTTTGTATGTCTGTTTCTTTTTCAGCCATGGCGTTATCATTTTATTTTCCTTTGGTAGCTTTCACCTCTCTTCTCCATGCTATAGTATTTAACGATCTGTCGAGAGACAATGAATGCTGTAGTATGTAAAGATATGTTGATAGAACATGCAATGTATGAAGTCATTTCATGCTGTAGTATTTAAAGATCTTTCGAGAGAACATGCAATGTGAGTCCACTGTTCGTGCTGTAGCATGTAAAAGATCTGTTGATAGAACATGCAATGTATGAAGTCATTTCTTGCTGTGGTATTTAAGGATCTGTCGAGAGAACCTGCAATGTAAGTCTACTATTCATGTTGTAGTATATAAAGATCTGTTGATAGAACATGCAATGTATGAAGTCATTTCATGATGTAGTATTTAAAGATCTTTTGAGAGAACATGCAATGTGAGTCCACTATTCGTGCTGTAATATGTAAAGATCTGTTGAGAGAAAATGCAATGTATGAAGTCATTTCATGCTGTTGTATTTAAAAATCTTTCGAGAGAACATGCAATGTGAGTCCCCTATTCATGCTGTAGCATGTAAAGATCTGTTGATAGAAAATGTATGAAGTCCTTCTATTCATTTTGTAGTACTTAAATTAAGGCTTCTCTACCTTCACGTCGGTATTCATCATTCTAAACACGAAGAGATGTTGAGACAATCGGTACAACTTTAATAAATAAACGGAAGGTACATGAAAATTCTGATATAAACAAAACGTTCTCTGACAGTCCGCATTCAAATGTCACATGAGAAATAAATACAGCGCTTATCAAAAAAAAAACGAATTGAAGCTACCTTTGTCCTTTGACTGCAAGTTCCGTTAAGCTAGCATTGCCCTTTAACTTCAAGTTCTTCTAAATTGATGATGCCTGTCCATTCACTGAATAAATTCAAAGTTTGGTGACTATGTAGATCGTGTCCTTTTTAATGAACGTGAAATAAAGGATACTGGAGATACAGTAAAGGCTGCTCAACATAATGGAACTTCCATCAAGATTCTTACAGTGATGGTCAATAAAAAACAATTAAACAATTAAACAATTAAAACATGAACTTTATGACAAAGGATATTTTTAAAATGTGAGTTTACATATTTATGTAGCAGCATTCCCACAGTTCATGGATAATTCTGTTTGTGTCAAACAGACGTACAAACCAGGAGAAATAACGAACAAAGAAGCAACATGCATCCAGAAGATTTTGGATTAGGCAGCACTTCTACCTTTCTGATATTTGAAGATTCTCTCAACAAATATTTTTAATTCGATAGCATAAATAGAGGGATTTTCATTGCGTTTTCCCTCAACAAATCTTTAAATACCAATACTATCACAAAAATAAAAGAACTTACATTACATGTTCTCTCGACAGATCTTTAAAAACTATAGCATGAAAAGAGGGATTTACATTGCAGGTTCTCTCAATAGATCTTTTAATACTACAGAATGAATAGATGGTCTTATATAGCATGCTCTCTCAACAGATCTTTAAATACTAATAATATAACAAGAATAGGGGGACTCACATTGCATATTCTTTCAACAGATCATCAAATACTATAGCATTGATAGAGAGATTTACTTAGCATGTTCTCTAAATAGACCTTGAAATACAATGGCATGAATAGTGGACTTACATTGAATGTGAATGTTCTCTTTACAGATCTTTCAATACTACAACATGAATAGAGAAACTTACATTTCGTGTTTTCTCAACACATCTTTAATATAGTATAAATAGAGAGACTTACATTGCATGTTCTCTCAACAGATCATTACATACTATAGCTTGAAAAGATGGACTTACGGTTGTATTTTCTCTCCACAGATCATTAAATTCTATAGGATGAAAAGAGGGACGTACATTGCACCAGATCATCTAATATTATAGCATTAATAAAGGGACTTACTTTGCAGGTTCTCTCAATAGATCTTTGAATACTACAACATGAATAAAAGGGACTAATATTGCATGTTCTCTCAACGGATCATCTTTACTTACTACAACATGAATAGTGGACTTACATTGCATGTTCTCTCAACAGATCTTTACATACTACAACATGAATAGCGGGACTTGCATTGTATTTTCTCTCAACAGATTACAAAATAATTTTATTTTCCACATACTATTATATTTAAGTACCCTGTTAGTGAGGGAAGATCGAGTTCTTGCTCTTTGGTTGAAATGTAAAACTACCATTTCCCTTTAAGTATGTGCACGTAGAAGGCTAGCAGCTACAGGTAACCGTACGTCTCTTGGCAATGATCAAAACACATACCGCATAGCAGGCTATAAAAGATCCCGAAATGACAAATGTAAAACAATTCAAACGAAAAATTAACGACGTGATTTGTGTACGAAAAAATTAACAAGAAAAAACATATAAATGATATAGAGCAAAACACGACAATCACTGAATTTCAGCCTCCTGACTTGGGACAGGCATATACAGAATGTGATGAGGTTAAACAAGTTTGCGGGCGCGCCAACCCTCCCCTAACCTGGGACAGTGGTGTAACAGCACAACATAAGAAAAAACAATAGAATATTTTGGACTTTAAAGTCAATATCTATAATATACAAATATGGCCTGTAATGCAGTAACAGATTGCTAAAATACTCGCGTAAGAAAATTATTTTGTGTTTAAGAGTGTCTAATTTCTCGTATGTACAACAAACGTTTACTCTTTCTGATCCTTTCTGCAAAATAGTGATGGCCTGGAAAAGGACCGTTTATGAGGAATATCCTCGGCCTTAGATGAATTTCAATGCCTTATTGGCACTCATACCACATCTTCTTTATTTATATGCAATGCCTTCACACGTTGGGCTTCTAACCTGGCCATTGGCGTTGTCATTTTGCTATACGTCTGTGACGTCATTGTGAGGGGAGATAACTCGTATACAAATCAGGATGCTTAAACAGTTATTCACCGGTCGGTGGATAATAGGGTAATCCATCGGCCGATAAATAATAGGGTTATTCCCAACTGGGTGTAAATTTGTAGGGTTATTCGTCCTTCCTTGCATTCAAATGAAATTAAATGATCTATTCCATGTCACGTGATAATGTGTTCCCAATAGAATAATTATCAAATATGTAAGGTATAATAATTTAAATTATAGTCAAAAGTGTTACTTGTAAGGGCGATTTCTGTGACTTGTATTGCCAATTTATGATTTTCTTGCTATTAGTTTTTAGCTGCTTGGTTAGCACATTTCGTGGAGAAGAATAGTTGACAATGTTGTGGCCACTAGTTATAATGTGGTCAGCGTATTTGATTGTAGCGCTTGCACAGGTGCGTGAAATCAGATCAAGGCGTCTAGGTTGAGTTTGTCAATAATGAGACCCTGCATAGTGTGTTAATGGTTAAAAATTGTAGTCACAATCAATTTTGTATAGGTGTAAATGATGATTGATAGATAATTTTGAAGTTTGTTTTAGATTTAACTGATTGATGATAAAGTTTCTCTTTGGTATCTTTTTTTCAATTACAACAGGACTGAAAAGACTTTGACTGGCGGTATCCAAGATGAAAGTTAAAAGTTTGTTTTGAATATATTATAGATTTGTAACAAGGGTTTCCAATCATAAATTCAAATAGAATTAATTGTCTTTGGTCTATTAAGAAACTTAGGCCCCATCTCCTTTGGGCAAAGATGACCTTAGATTAATTTGATTACATCTTATAGATCCCGTTTGGTCATGAAGCCCCAAACGTTTCTACGTATTTATACATTCTTGGCTTTGAAATATTTAGGTATGAGCGTTCCTGATGATGGTAAATCCAGAAAACGCTTCGGACGCACAAAATATATTTGCATCTACATGGATTTGGCCTTTTTATACTAGACGACGACCGAGCCATTGTTCTGACTCCACTTTCTAATTACCTTCATTGATCAGACTCATTACCAAATGATCAATAAAAAGTTGTAAATTTTACGGTTGTTTTTTTTTTTTTTTTTTTTTTTTTATTTTATCTTGGGATTCTTTGTGTTAATCATCAAATTGTTTTTACATGATAAAAATACGTCCAATGTCTTTCAGATAAATATGACAATGTAATGAAAAGACTGTCATCTACCACTGATTTTGTCATAATATTTGTTGAGTAAGTATAGTATCATTATCTAACAATACGTAATTATTCAATAATAAATTACTCGTGTGTTTTGGTATGAATTCAAAAGTTTAAAAGTTAATTGTTTTATGTATTTCATTCCATTTCAAATAGGAAAAAAATTTAAATAATCAAAATAATAATAAAAAAGCACCAGGTAATGATCTTTAAGTAAATCGACCCCACTATGTCTTTGGAATTACAACACAGGGCAGGGGTAATATCACCAGATAAAAAGACGGTTAATGAGAAAAACATGTGAACATATTAAGTCCTTTTTTAGGAAATGTAAGTGTTAATGTTAAAAGAAAGTTGTAACAAATACAGTTAAGTCTGCCCCATATCTTGACTTACATCTAGAAATTGACAATGAGGTGTCGGTTGAGAACAAAGCTTTAAGACAAAAGGGGTGATTTCAGCTTCCCAATTGTGAACTTCCCATTTCTATGTAGCAACATTCCAGCAGCACCTGCATATGGAGTATATATCTCCCAGTTGATACGATATTTCAGAGCTTGCATTTCCTTTCATGATTTCCTTGATAGACTGTTGCTGCTTACAAGGAAGAATTTTGAATATCCCTTTGGTATCTTTCGACTCTCATTTTGTATTAATGACGGACTTATGTAGCCTTTTTTGTAGATACAGAAAAGCGCCGGAACACATTTTCCCTGCTGCCTTTGACGACTGTGTAAAGGCAACACTTTACTTACTGCAAAAGGGCAAGGACCACGGAGTTGATACTAAACGAATTGGTCTGGCAGGTAAAATAATGATAAAGCCGACAGCGTCTTTATCATCTTTCAAAATTTAAGAAATTTCAGAAAATACTACATGAAAAGGATACCTGTACCGTTCAGTTCGTTATTTTTTTTTTTATATTATTTTAATTATGTTTTTTCTTTCGATTCCATCAATATCATGAATATAATATAAATAATATACATGTATGCAAAATTGTTTCGTAAAGAGCCTTCTTAAAGACAAAAAGAGAAGAATCTAGCAAAGTTCTGTAATTTCTCATTAAGATACATTGATGATATTCTGATGATATTCTGTCACTGAATATCATCATTTCAGTGAGTGCTTGCATCTCTTACATGTCATATATCCCAAAGAAAAAAATGAAAAAAACACTTTATCAATTTTATTTCAAAAGCGCTTTTTGTGTTTACCTTCATCAAGAACGCTAGAAATCAATTTCTTGAAAGCCATGGATGTATAAGTGTACAGAAACTCGTGAAGAGTAATATGAACTTGAGATTAAAGGTACTATCGAAACTAGATGATTTGTTTCGTATCTTGATCTTGTCCTTGACATGGACACATATGGAAGATTTCATACTAGAATCTACGACTAGAGGAGAGGCGATAGATACCAAAGGGACATTCAAACTTATAAGTCGAAAATAAACCTACAACGCCGTTGCTAAAAACGAAAAAGACCAACAAACAACAGTACACAAAACAGTACATAAAACACATCATAGAAAACTAAAGACTGAGCAACACGAATCCCACCACTAATGTGATGATTTCAGATTTCCAATTGTCAACTTCCCTTTTCTCATCAACCCTAAGTGTTATCTCAATTAATGCGTTACAAATGTACGCTAGTGAATGTTCAAATTATATGGACTTCACTTGAAGGGATGTGATCCAGACACAAAAACTGTATCTTATTAATCGATTTACGAGATCTGAACATCGGTAAACTGAAGTGTCCTTAATCTACTGCACCAGTTGCGTAATTTGACAATTAATGTCAATCAAATGATCTTCGAGGCCCAAATATTTGAAACTCTAAGTCCTAATACACAGGATGAATAGATAATACAAACAAAAAGTTCATGCAATTCCCTCAGTTTTTTTTATTTAAATGTGTATCTTCTTGATAAAATTTATGAGATTTGGACAACGTTAAATTACAGTTGCCTCTAACCTAGCAATCCAATTTGACATTTAGCTATGTTTTAGAACATATACATAGTTAACAAAGATTTTCATCTAATCAATAATGAAATGTGTAGCTATGGATGAGTTGTTAAAATTTTAAAGTGATGATTTTTTTTCCGAACAGGGGACAGTGCAGGTGGTAATTTAGCTATGGCTGTCTCGTTAAAGATAGGAGAACAACAATTGAAATTACCTCCCTTACGGTTCCAAGTTCTTATCTACCCAACATTACAAGCTTTAGATTTAACTTTATCATCATTCCAAGAATTTGATGTTCATGAAAGACAAGAATGTACCCTTGTCACAAAAGGGTTGATGATATTTTGGTTAAATATGTACGCCTTTGGTCATTTAAACTACACTGCTTCGTTTGTCAACAATAGCCACGTGACAAGTGCATCAAAGAAAATGTATAGAAAATTGGTTGATCCGAAACTACTTCCAGAAAAATATCAAACTGTTCCAAATGATGACGTAGAAAGTTCTATTCCAAATGTGCAAGAAGTTGAGAAAATACTACTTAATCCATATTATGCACCTTTAATGATGACGGACAAGCAACTGAAAACGCTTCCAAAAACTCTAATTATGACCTGCGATCTTGACGGATTAAGAGATGAGGGGTATATTTTAGCAGCTAGGATGAGAAACATCGGTCATGATGTGAAACATGAAAACTATAAAGGAATGGATCATGGATTTATTTGGTTTTCTTACTATGAGGCGTTCAAAGAAGGAAATACCAACTTATCTTTATATGTCAAGAATAACATGTAACTTTGTTTAAAGAATGACCAGTATCGCTATTTGGCTAGAAATAATCAAACTAATTATAATCGTGTGATATAATATACACATATGATGGTGATACTATAGAAAAATAAATGCATGGAAATATGTAAACGTTTAACTTTTCTCATTTCTCATTTATTATATTAATCGTCGAATAATGTATTTGTGTGTGTGTGTGTGTGTGTGTGTGTGTGTGTGTGTATATATGTGTGTGTGTATATATGTGTGTGTGTAAGTGTTTTGGGTGAGAGGTTAGAAGGTTTTGTATTTGTGTATTCAATTTGATACTCATACTAGTATAGATAAGTCTGGAATGACGAATGCTTTTTTTTTTTGCAAATTTGCTGAATTACAATATATTAAATGTACCATCAGCCCAATAAATAATCTGTGCCTCCGTACTGACATGTCTTATAACAAGCTCCACACGTTTTCAGGTCTTTGTTCATCCTTGGCTTTTAGATTTGTATGATTGAGCGTTACAGGTGAAGGTAAATCCAGGAAAGCGCTTCGGATGCACGAAATTTAAAAAAGACTTTTTTTATCGCTTGTACATTCTACTTTAATAAAATATACTTATATTGGTTTTCAATTATTTCCTTAATGCATGTCAATAAGACAATGTACTTAATACATTTCAAAATTACTTGACACATGCAGGCTGAGGAATAGTATAGAATTCAACCCTTACCCAATAAGATATTGATATTACAAGTGTGTTTTCTGTTTTGCATATTTGCCGGTAAAAATTCAATTTTGTCGACCCGTGTGCTTTATGTCAATAAAGTTGTAAAACAACAAGTGGATTAGAAGAATTTCAAATATTCTAAATACTATCAAAATGTTCAACTTTTTCCTTACTTAAATGCTTCACCAGTGCGAATGTTAGAATCCCCCAAACGTTTTTGTAGAAGAAAAATATTTATTTTGCGTGGTTTTGGCTATTACAGATGAATCACGACTGCTATTAGAACAAGGACGCTTTAGAATGAGCTTTCTTTTGTGTCATCTTTTTCTAAGCCGACATGTCTAAAATGTTTGTAAGGGCAAAATCCGAGATGAAAGCTTTCAAGAACTGATTAGAATTTTGATATGCATCAGGGCTTTGCGACCATAAATTATGCATAGAACTCAGTTCCGAGAGTGGTCGTAAATATTCAGGTAAAAAAATGTTGTGAATACCCTCATTCTGATTTAATAATAGCAGGTAGGTAATTTAATGAGAAATCATAAACTGTACCTGGTACATAATGACGCCTAGGTTTTAGGTTGAAAACATTAATCATTATCCCTGAGCGTAAGAAGCAACTTATCTGTAAACAACTAAAGGCAAATTAAATTTGAAGTTACTACTGCATTGAAAAATATTACATGTTATGAATAATATATGTTGTTCATAATAATGACAATCAAAATATATCAAGGATGAAAATACTTGCCATACAGTTGTATCAATATTCAATAAACAGAATTTGCAGATCTAACATTGTTGGACTACATTTCAGACTGAGTATATGTAATTTGTGGTGTGAGCCTATACATTTCTATGAATATCATTGGTTAAAAACGACCGCATGTAGACCATGTATATTTAATATGGGGTTAGCAGATGTGGTTTATTTTAATACACGGTTAGTAGTGGTGTTACGTCCCTTTATAAAAAACAACATGGCATTGAGGAAAAATCTGAAACGTTTCACCCGGACAACAGATGAAGAAATTGATGATGAACGATTGAAATAAATGCAGAAAACACATTAAAAGCTAACAAGTTGTTATTGTTGGCATTTGTTTTTGTATAGACTATTGGCAGAAGGTTCTTTTATATTGAAGACTTGATCACTTTGATAGTCCAGTAGTCTAAATGCCAGATGTAAAGATAGTCGGTAAGATAAATTCGTTACACAGTGTGTTAATGACCTAATACGATATACATATATGGGGTCAGTAAATTGCATATGGGGTAAGAGCGAAGCTCGAAGTATTTGTATAACACTCATTAACATGTTAAAGTAAAAATCTTTTGAGAGGAGAGTAATAAAGGCTGTAAATGCACTAAATACTTTTAATTCCGAATAATTACATTTTGACGATTAAAACATTAAATCCTATTAAAAGATATTCTACTTAATCTCCTCCCGTTTCACTGTTTTACATATATTCATTCGTAATATATATGTTGAGAGAATATATATTGGACAGTAATGTTCCTTTGTTCCCATCTTTATACGGTGTTTATATAATCGTTTGCTATGCCCGTGTCTGTAGTGACGTTATAGAGCTTAATGAACGTAATCTATGTATCACTAGTAAATTGATAGGTCAGGGATTTCGTTACCACAAAATCCATTAAACCTTTACTAGATTCTTTTATAGATACAAAGATTTGGGTTAGAAGTTTCGCTGTGCTCATAGAAAAGTAATTACTAAAAGGATGTCACATCCAAATTATTCCGATTATGTTGTTTTTGGAGCCCGTTTTCACTTTAACACTGAAATAAGATTTTTCAGTATTGTTTTTATCGGTACTTACATTGATTTGGTTATCATATCATTAAATTAATACATAACTAAATATGTTTTGATACACAGTTATAAGCACTTACAGTTCACATCCTGTCGATACTTATATTTCGGCATTGCACATGGTCATTTTTATCTAGACTGTATATAACGTCTTTCCACTAAATCCATTTGATGTGTACAGATTGATTTTTTGTCTAGATGCATGATTTTCTTTTTTTGTCATCGGCTTTCAGTAACTCCGAGTACTCTTAGATCTGTATTTTGTGTCTTTAGTGCTATTGTCATTTGGTTTAGTTGTGCGTTTTATCGATCTAAAGAGTCAAGTCCCTTTCCACTGATTTTTATAGTTTGTTCTTATGCTGTGGTGTTTCACCTATGTCTAAGGTTAGGTGTTGTTTGGGCGCCCGTGAACATTCTTAACCTCGCCACTTTCTGTATGTGCCCGGCGTAAGTCGGGAGCCTGTTCTTCAGTGGTTGTTTCTTGTATGTTGTTTTGTAAATAAACCAGGCCGTTGGTTTTCTCATGAATTCTACATTTTGTTTCCTTTTTTTGACATAGCGTTTTCAGTTTTTCTTCGACTTCTGGGTTTTAAATGTCACCTTGGTATCACAGCGCCAAGTGAGCTATTCTTAACATTTGGCGTCCGTCGTCTGTTAACTTTTATAAAAATCTTCTTCTCTGAAACTATAGGACCAATTGGAACCAAACTTGGCAACAATCATCCTTAATGTAACTAGTTTGAAAAAATGTAAGATGATCCTGTCCGAAAACCAGCATGACCGACACGGCTTAAATAGAACATAGGGTTAAAATGCAATTTGTGTCTATTATCTTAAAAACCGCTATAGATAGAGAAAATTTTACTGGGCAGAAATGTTCAAAATGTTGATATCTAACTACTATCTATTCAAATCAAATCCGTCAGAAAACTTCTTATACGAGTACTACTTTTAAAATGCTTTAAAATGACGAACTTTACCATTTTAACTGGATTTTCCAAAGGAAAAAATCTAGTTCATAATTTTGGATATTACGGCGGGCGGCGGTCAACAGCTTCTACCAATGCTTTTCAAATTTTCACATGGTGTTACTCGGGTGATAAAACTGAGGTCAAATTCAATATTGACGATTTTCATTTGTACCGTTCAGGAGTTATTGTTCTTGATATAATGGAAAATGACACTTTATATAGATTCCGTATAATAATCTATGAACAGTTCAACCATTGCTTTTCAAATTTTAACATTTTGTTAGTGATTACAAAATGGAGGTCAAGTTCAATATTGGCGATTTTCACTTTTTTCGTTCAGGAGTTATGGTCCTTGATAGATTGGAAAATTGCACTTTATGCTGTTTCCGTTTAATAGTCTATGAACAGTAAAGCCGAATATTTCAGTCGTTATATTTCGCAGCTCTACGATTGCTATATCAACCTCGTAAGTAGGAGAGATCGATTACGGGGAGGGACTGAATTATTCGGGTTAATGAATCGTTCAATCAAGGCTTTTCAAACTTTAATATGTTGTTACTGATGACAAAACAGAGGTCAATTTCAAATTAATGAATTTATATAGATTCGAAAATAGGCACAGAATGTGACAGGCCAAACAAGACTGACAGTGGCTTCAACATACAGTAAACGCAGTTGGCTGTCAATGTTACAGCTCTTTTCTTGTTATCCCAGATAGAGAAAAACTTTAAAAAAAAAAATGACCAGTAAGACAAGATCTACAAATAATCTAAATGGCCGAAATCGTCAGTCGACTCCTCATAGACAATTTTTATTAATGTTTTGTGTTTTTGCCTTTTATCTTGAAAACTTTAGGTGTCAGACCACCAATTACTCCCTCCAATTTAGAACGTAAGTAAAAGTAGCCCTACTCTGACACAAAATAGTGCTTTTGATGTCATTGTTTACTTAAATTAACCAACAAATTTGCAGAAATGAAACTTTTGGTGAAAGAGAAATATATTTAAACCATTTTGAGCCAAAATGTACTTGTCTATGAGTTGGCATTAAAAATTCAGGATTAATGCGCTCCATAGTATACTAATTTAAGATTTCCAGAAAACCCGGGGATAGTTTGCTAGTACCTGTGTTCCGAAGGTCAGATTTTTCTTATAAGACTTTGAAGGTAGGTTGAAAATTGGCATGTAGAAAGGTGATACATGTACTATTCAGGATATACCTGGTTTCTATGAGGTTAAACTTAAGGTAAAATATTTAGAAAGCTGTGAAAATTGCATAATTTGGTTGAACAGATAGCGATTTTTAATTGGTGGTCTGACACCTTTAAAATTAACAGATAGAAATTTAAATAGCAAATTCCTTAAGAGGATTTTTGTCATTTTATTTTTGCGTTTTTGACTTCTAGTAGTGTTTTTAAAACTGTTATTTTAATTTTACCGTTTTTGTGTTTTGGGTAAAAACTAAAGAAAATGGAGAGAAACTATGAACAGAAAAAAAATATCAGCAATACATGAGTTACAAAAAAAGAGATTTTCGTCATGCATTATATATACAATATTGGTGAGTGACCATTGCTGAAGATGTGCATAGACTTAGGCGAGCGAAACAGGCTCTTTAGAGCATCTAGTTTGTCATGTCAGGAACTTTTATAGCTTGCTATGTGGTATGGGTTTAGCTCATTGTTGAAGGCTGTACGATGACATGTAATTGCGAGCATCTACGTCTCTGGTCTATGGAGGATGGTTGTCTCATTGGCAATCATACCACATCTGCTTGTTTTATATATGTCATATAATCACCAAAAACAAAAACAAAAAACACTTGGCAACAATATTTTGATATAATATATATTAAAATAAGTCAACTGTACTATAATATTATAAATAGTCTATCGGCTATGAAAGTTCCAATACATGAAATGTTTTCGATTCCAATTAAACAGAGGTATTATTCGTATTTGTATCAACAGATGTACTCGCTCCACTTTTGCTCTCTGTTTTGAACTCCTTCGGATCATCTTTGGGAAATGTTCGACAAACCAAAGAATCGATTATATGTCTGCGAAATTTGTGATCGAAAAAAGCGTAAATGAATGGATTTGTCACATGATTTAAAACGTATGTCCGAGAAAACAACTCAATTGTCAAACTTTCCGACTTTGTTAGACTGGTCCAGTCCAAATGCTTTCCGAAGGCTTTTATTGCTATAATAGGAATATAGCTGACTGCAAAGATAACGCTGATAGTAAATGTTATTTTTGTCATTTTAACGGAAAGGTCTTTTGATTCTTGTACAGTTTTGTTCATGCCAATATACAATTCTTTCTTTTTTCTTTGAAGATACAGTTTTCTTGCTATCAAGGAGTACAGAAGTACGAGTGTACAAAGGCACGCTATAAAATATGCTACAAGAAGATAGTCGTGTACAGATCCATACGTTGTTTTACGAGAGTTCACTGGGCAATGATAGGCGGTGAGATTTGGTGATAATTTTAACTCCATGGTAGGTTGTAAGATTACATCTTGAATGGAAAAATATAATCCAATAACAATACATCCAAATACGAAATATTTGATATTCTTTAAGGTGATTTGTCGACCGAAAGGAATACAGATTTGCCGATATCGATGTATCGATAGCACTATCAAAAGGCTTGAAGAAACCATGACAAGAAATACGAAAATCAGGGTAAATAATTGACAAGCCCATCTTTCCGTGTACGTAAAATATCGGATAATTCTGCTTATATTAAAAGGTGTGCCAGTAATACAAAACAGAATATCTGCCCATGCCAAACTCCAAATAAGTGTTCTGTAAACTGAATCCCTGTAGGTTTGTCGATAAATTACTAAAACAATCAAATTTCCGGGAATTCCAACTAGTAATGTACTACACAAAAAAACTAAGCTCGGTGTCAATTTTTCAATTTGACCATCATCCATGTGCTTTAAAATCTCCATATTGGTTAACTTCGTTATACTGTTGTTCGACATTGTTAAATGTACAACGCAGGGAAATGAGTGTCGATTTCTTCGGTTTATTTATCATAAATAAAAAAAATTAAGTAATATATTTTTAGTATGAACACATCACAGTGAAAGATTCATCCTTAATAACAGGATATGTCGGACAAGAATTTCAACCTTTATGTTTTACAGTTATTGACCTTGGGTATATGCGTCTAATTTAAAGAAATTTACGAGTTTTTTTTAGTTTGTTTGGTTATTTTTATTTTTAAATTTTTATTACTCCTTTATTGTTACCCCAACGAAGTAAGTCTTGGAGGTAGATAAGTACCAGCTAGGATGTCCGTCTATTTGTCCATCCGTCTTTCCGATCTCGCTTTTATGTCTTGTCCTCATTTAAAACAAACTTGGAATACGTATAGATTATGATGTGTCAACTTTGAAGTACACGGGAGTATATCTGAACTATGACCCTTGAACCAAGAAAAGTATGCACTTTGTAGAAACAACTCCTCCTGCATCCTCATCAGATGTTTATATTACTTTATATATTGTAAGATACAAGCATGGAGATGGGCATATGGCATTAAGTTGGACATTCTGGTTCGTTAATAAATCCAAGGTTTATTGCTCTTATTCTATTAGAAATTTTTGATACAAAGTTCAGTGATACAAGCACTTTGTGAACGCAATCCCACTTATACCTGCTTCATCAGATGTACATTTCACATAATGATTGTGAAGATATTTAGTAATGTACTTGTGAACATACACATGTAGTAATTGTACTCGCATTGAAATTTTAATATCTTTTCACTATGATTAATATCTAACAAAGTTCCAGAGAGCACATGTTCAAAAATAGATGTTTCTGGTTGATGCATTATAGATTACAGTATAGATTAACATAGTACATTGTCTACCATATTACTGTAACAAGAAAATGTATACCTACATGGTTGTCTAGATACTTTGAAATATGATTTATTTAAATTTCTATTGATAAAATGTATCTAATATAACCATCCCAAAAGGGATTTTTTCATGTTTTCTAGACATTTCAGGGGTGAGGGTTCACGTGCGTTTCCATATACATTTCTATACATTGGGGCATTTACATAGAAATTGTCTTTAAAAAAACCCAAGTCGTCAAACTATAAGGCTTTGAAGGTCTGTTAGTGACAATGGACAATTCTGTAAAAGTTATAGGTTGGAACCCATTTGTTGGCAATATGCAAATGTTGCACAGTCTTACCTATGCAAACATAAACAAACAAAATGAGGAAACCAATTTAAGCGTTTTGTGTTAGCTTGTATCAATGTCTATCCTAGGTCTCGTTTCTTTTGTTCCAATTCACTTTGGCGAAGACAATTTTCTATCTTTATATCTTAAAATGTTGACAACTGGTAGCGATATCAGTAGAAAGTACTGTACAGGGATATATACAGGAATCATCTTCCATATATATATCCTTACCATTAATTTTGTATATTTATTATTATTATTCAATATAAAAATAAGGAGATGTGGTATGATTGCCAATGAGACAAATATCCACCAAAGTTCAAATGAAATGGATGTAAGCAATTATAGGCAGCTGTACGGCCTTCAACAATGAGAAAACTCGATCTATACCGTATATAGTCGGCCATAAACGGCCCCGACATGAAAAATAGGAAACAATTCAATTGAGAAAACTAACGGCCTAATTTATAACAAAATAATTTACGAAAAAAAAACAAATATGACAGACATGAACCAACGACAACCACTGAACTACAGGCTACTGACTTGGGACAGGCACATAAAGAATAAGCGGGGTTAAACATGTTTGTGAGCGTTCAACCCTCCCCTAACCTTGGACAGTGGTGTTACAGCACAAAATAAGAACAAACTATAAAAATCAGTTGAAAAGGGCTTAACTCATTAGATCGATAAAAAGAAGAAAAAAATCTAACAGAGACACAGACCAGACGTTGCAGGGTATTTATACATCCCTAATAACAAATAAGACATAAAGTACAGATCTGAGAGTACTCGCAATTACTGACAGCTAATAAAAAAAATCATGTATCTAAGACTAAATATCAATCAGTACACTTCCAACATCCAATGGATTAAGTGTAAAGACGTCATTAACAGTCAGAGAAAAACATGACCTTGTGCAATGCCAAAATATATGCATCGACAGGTATAGTACCGTGAAAGTGCATATGTTTATAGCAATAATATTTGGTATTTTTTTAATTTACTGATAACAAGATCAATATTAATACCAATAAGAACACTATTCAAAGTAACATTAAAGCTTTTCTACCTCGTAAATAGATAACCTTAAAATTGAGAATGGAAATGGGGAATGTGTCAAAGAGACAACAACCCGACCACAGAACAGACAACAGCAGAAGGCCACCAACAGGTCTTCAATGCAGCGAGAAATTCCCGCACCCGGAGGCGTCCTTCAGCTGGCCCCTAAACAAATATATATACTAGTTCAGTGATAATGAACGCCATACTAAACTCCAAATTGTACACAAGAAACAAAATTAAAAATAATACAAGACTAACAAAGGCTAGAGGCTCCTGACTTGGGACAGGCGCAAAAATGCGGCGGGGTTAAACATGTTTATGAGATCTCAACCCTCCCCCTATACCTCTAGCCAATGTAGAAAAGTAAACGCATAACAATACGCACATTAAAATTCAGTTCAAGAGAAGTCCGAGTCTGATGTCAGAAGATGTAACCAAAGAAAATAAACAAAATGACAGTAATACATAAATAACAACAGACTACTAGCAGTTAACTGACATGCCAGCTCCAGACTTCAATTAAACTGATTGAAAGATTATGTCTTCATCATATGAATATCAGGCACAATCCTTCCCGTTAGGGGTTTAGTATCATACCATCATAACATATATGAGAAGAGCATAACCCGTGTCATGCCAACAACTGGTTTTTAAATAAATGTGTTTAGTGCCGATGCAAAGACCCTATAAGTGAATCAATATTAACGCCAAAATATGCAATCTTTAATGACCTGACAACAGTATCGTAACTATATCCCTTCTTAATAAGTCTATTTAAAGGTTTTGTTAGTTTCAGAGGTGAATACTGACATTTTTGTGCTTTATAAAGAATATTTCCATAAAAAATTGGATGTGAAATACCTGAACGTATAAGAAGTCTGCATGTTGAGCTATATTTACGAATGATGATGTCCTTATACCGATGATAAAATTTAGTAAATGTTTTGACTAGTTTGTGATATCGAAAACCCTTGTGTAATAATTTTTCAGTAATACATAAATTTCTCTCGTTAAAATCTAAAACATTGTTACATACACGAGCGAATCGTACAAGTTGAGATATATAAACACCGTAAGATGGTGACAAGGGAACGTCACCATCTAAAAATGGATAATTAACGATAGGAAATGAAAAATCATCTCTTTTATCATATATTTTAGTATTAAGCTTTCCGTTAATGATATAGATATCAAGATCGAGGAAAGGGCAGTGGTCATTGTTAGTATTAGCTTTATTTAAAGTAAGTTCAACAGGATAAATTTCTTTAGTATACATACTGAAGTCGTCATTATTGAGAGCCAAAATATCATCCAAATATCTCAAAGTATTATTAAATTTGTGTATCAGATGTTGTTTCGATGGGTCTTTACTGATTTTTGTCATAAATTGTAACTCATAACAATACAAAAAAAGGGTCCGCAATAAGTGGTGCACAGTTAGTCCCCATTGGAATTCCGATAACCTGACGATATACGGAATCTCCAAAGCGAACAAAAATGTTATCTAGTAAAAATTCAAGGGCATATATAGTATCAAAGCATGTCCAATTGACATAGTTTTTTTGTTTATTGCTACTAAAAAATGACCTAAAAGAGTTTGAACATATATATTCACATTCTGACTTTTTAAATGCCCATTTAATTAGGTGTGTGAATTTTTTCTTAATGAGAATATGAGGCAATGTGGTATATAGGGTAGAAAAATCAAAACTTTGAACAGATTCAAAATCACTAATATATGCATGCAATTTATCAAGTACTTCCAACGAGTTCTTGACACTCCAAAAGTAATTAATTCCACTATTTTCGAAGGCCTTATTTGAACAATTTATTATCAGGTTTTTGATTGTACCAAGTGTACTGGTAAGAAGAATAGACAATTTAGTAGTGGAACAATGGCTTGAAGACGAAATGAATCTATATTTGTAAGGTGTTTTGTGTAGCTTCGGAAGCCAATACATAGTTGGGACTTTCATTGTATTTGGTTCTGCTTGTAAAGCGGTAGCTAAAAGTTTATGTTTGTTACAGATGTCGTTTTCTGAAAATGGAGTCAGTTGGAATGTTGGTGAATTGGTGATTTCTTTTTTCAGAACCTCAATGTAAAATTTACGTCAAACAATAATAATATTATTAGCAGCTTTATCGGCCGGGACAAAAACAAATTCCTTGGCTAGTTCTTTTAGTTCATGTTTGATACGAGAAATAGGTTTATTGTGGTTATTGTTAAGAGTAAAATGTTCTTTAAAATGTTGAATACGTATATCAACTATGTTCATTACTGATTTAAAAAAAGAGTCCAAAGATTTTTTGTCAGCTTTTTCCCGTTTTATCCATTTCAAACAGTATGTATGGAGTGAGTCGTGGATGATATTACGACACTCATTCCAATTAATAATTGACGGGGGACGATATTTAGGTCCTTTACTGAGGAATGATTTTAACTCTCGGTCATGAACGATGTTAAGATCTCCTGTTATAACATGGGAAATGGGTCCATAAATGTATTCGGAATTACTGCAATTACATGAAGTAGGTGTATTTTCACTGATATTAACATCTTTACACAATTGGCTATAATTAAACACAAATTTCCGGGTAGATTTCTAGTAAATATAACAAATAAGAGGGAGCTCAGTATTATCAAAATATCCCGGAATTTGTTCTTTAACAGAATGGTCGTTAAAAATACCGGCAATATTTACAAAATCAAAACCTTTATTGACATACTTTATTTTAATAAATTGTTTTTTATGATCTTCAGGGCGATCAATTTTGGGAAACAGTTTAGAATAACAATATGCCATTATAATTTGAACGATTTCATACCCAGGACTGCCATATGAAACCGTGCCGCAATCCTCTAAAATTTTATTTAACTTATCAACCGGTAATGAACAGAGCTTTGTTAACAGATAACGTCTGCCGTTGTTTTTTGAAATAGAAATTAGGTCCGAAATATTGGTATGATTGGTCCGAAATTTTCTTTGATTGCGATTTTTTCTACGACCATGAGAACGGTTTTTACGAACAGTTTTAGAAACTATATCCAAAATGTTAAAAGAATCGGTTCTTGATATATTACCAATTCCCATGATATTATCATTAAGACCGAGAGGGTAGACTGTCTGTAATTTTTTAATCCAATTTAATTCAATTATTTTCCGCGATCGTACAAACTTTAACTGTATTTGGCAAAACTTTCAAGAATTTTGGGTCCTCAATGCTCTTCAACTTCGTACTATATTTGGTCTTTTTAACTTTTTTTTTATTCGAGCGTCACTGATGAGTCTTTTGTAGACGATACGCGCGTCTGGCGACCAAAATTTCAATCCTGGTATCTATGATGAGTTTATTCCTAATTACAGTGCTGAATTGGTAACCTTTTAGAATAAGTTTATTTAAAGGATTGATTAGTTTACCCGGATCGTATCTAAATGTCCGGGCTCGGTAAACAACATCACCGTAAACATTAGGATGTGCTATTCCGTTTGAAATAAGTTTTCTGAAAGTACTTGCAAACCAAATCTCTGAATCTATGGAAGAATTTAGTAAAGGTTTTATGTAATTTGTGGTAACAAAATCCCTGACTTAATGATTTACCAGTGATGCATAGATTACGCTCATTGAAATCCAAATCGTCAATACAGACACAGGCATAGCGAACGAGTTGAGAAATTTTAGACGGTGTCAAAGGAACATCACCGTCCATAAAAGGAAAATTAATAATAGGGAAAGAAAAATAGTCCCTTTTGTAGAAAATTTTTGTGTAGAGTTTCTCGTGTAAAACTGAAATATCTAAATCTAGGAAAAGACAGTTATTGCTGTTAATATCTGATTTATTTAAAGTAAGTTCTTTTGAGCAAATTTCGGCAGTATATATAGAGAATTCTTGATAATTTAACGAAAATATATCATCAAGATAACGGTAATTGTTGTTGAATTTGAATGTTGATTATAATAATAGTAATGAACAAGTTCGTTCGTAGGCATAGATTTTCTTTATCGAGATGAGATTTAGATGATCGTTCAATTGACTCGTTATAATACATGTATTTATTGAAATATGAAAAAATATAAAATACTTACAAAAACAAAATTAAAAAAAACAACATTCCTAAATATTATACTGACAACTAGACAAGCTTAAGGGATGATCATTTTTTTTAACGCGTTAATATTTTTGAAAGGGTGTGTTTGGTATGAACGTGTCGGTAATTATGGAAGAACACGAAGATATGTGGTTAACATAAAGAGGGTGGAGCACCACCATCCAGAGTATCCGTCATCAATCCTGATTGGGAATAGTAAATGAAGTTTGTCCTGCTTCGCGGACAATTCTAGTCTTATTTCTAAATTATAACAAATTTGCAATTCCGTCAAAGTAGACCTTATATATGATTTTGATGTCTCTGTGGTTTTAACACTCCAAATGTTTATTTTAGTATTTGCCTTCTCAACCTTTTTGTACAGGGTGAAAGTAATTCCAAAACACGTGTCGGTTTCATAGTATTTGATACATATCAATAATGAATGTAAACCATGGAAAATAAATGACTTTATATAAACTCTTTTAAATCCCTGGGGCAGTTTTAAGGAAACATTCGACAGAAATTAAATTCATTTTTAAAATCGACTGTGCTGGCAAAAGCATATGTTTCAAATGATTTATAAGGGTACAGAACAAAAACCATACCATATTCTTTAAAAATAATAATACAATTAAGGTTTTTGCATTAAGATTCAGATTATGAAACCTTCTGTGATTTTATCAGAAGAATAATCATTTGACACAATAAAATTAAGAAGAAAACAACAACAAATAGAAAATTGAAATTGTGTGAAAGAAAGCTTTAATTCTAAATACTTTATTCATTTGTTTGAATTGCAGACTCTTGCTCTCGTTGCTTATACCTAAGACAATACATGTAGAATAAAAAAAAATATTAACGGAGTTTGTCGTTTTCAACACCAAACCAGTAGGTAAATATACAGTGCTAAAAGTATTTTTTACCTAGCCGATAATTCATCATAACTGTAAATTGAATTTTATTTAAACACATTTTAGATTTATACAATAAAATCATTTAAATGCCAACTTGTTGAAACGAGAATGGTATGCGTAAATCAGTTATTTCTTTAGGGGTGATTAAACATGTGTCAAGCTATCCTTTACATGCATATGCACACATTTATGCATATAAATCTATTCATCTTTATCTAGTACAACTCACTAATTTTCTATTGTAGGGGATAAATCATTAGTGTTGATATTCGTCGTCAAGACAACAAAGAAACAAGAAAAACTAAACTAATTTACATATTAACATTTCAGATATCACACAAAGAGATCTGTCTGATGAAGACAAGAAAAGGTTATTTGATAGTACATTCATAAAGCTATAACCAAACTTTAGGCGAATGCAAGATTGGTTGATTGTTGTTGTATAGCGTCCATTCGCTAATTTAGTCCATATTCAGGACAATAACAAATTAACAATTAAAAACTAATTATTCAGAGGTTGATAATTATAAGGTTTAAATGAATTTTTCAACATATATGTAACACTCCCAAACGTGTCCTTCCCCCCAAACGTGTCCGATTCCCCCAAACGTGTCTATTCTCCCCAAACGTGTCCTTCAAATCATAAATCGCCCAAACGTGTCCGATAATTGTTATTCGTCAAAACGTGTCCAGATAAAAACGCCACAACGTCTCAAAACTCTTAGCGCCAATATAACTCCGTGAAGTCAAAAACGTTAACGGCAATTATATACGATAAAAGACGTCGAGTTCGGTTGAATTCTTAAAAAATCAAAGTAGCTACCCAAAGAAATCTGGAGGAAAGTTTAGTAATCCGTATCGATAAATGTCCAAGACAAGCTACACTGTGCACAGTCATTTCTGCTTTCATATAAATAGACATCAGGTTAAAAAAGAATCCCACAATAAAAAGTTATTTTTTACTTGCAGCGGAATTAATAATCTTTTATATAAAGTTCAGATAATTTTAATTTCACAATTAAAAATTTAATACATTTCATCTTGTAAATTTTGTTGATGGGAGTTTTTTAAGACCTTGACTGGCTATACAGCCATCGCACGGTCCGTAAATTTTCACGGTGCTTCACTGTTAATAAAGTGTTAATTTATTAGCATTAATTTGTTCAACGCAAGTTATTTTTTATTAAGCATAATTGCAACACATAATTAACTATTGAATGTTGATTGCTTAATGTCCAGTGGCAAATATGTCATGCGTAATTAGAAAGAAAACATAAACATTGCAATTCATTGGTTTATACGTGTCCGTAATATTAAATGTTGCCCAAACGTGTCCGATTTCATAACCCCCAAAACGTGTCCGATAATTGTTATTCGCCAAAAAACGTGTCCACTGTTAAACGCCAGAACGTCTCACGTCTATTAGCGCTTATACATGTATGTACATGTTAACGGCAATTCCATGATGGGGGACACATTTGATGAAGTGCTTATTTATTAGCATTAGTTTGTTCAACGCCGTTTGTTAATGATTATCATAATTGCAAATTTAATCAGTAACACATAAATTAACTTTTGACTGTAATTGTTTATTGTCCAGTTGCAAGTAATTCATGCATATTTAAAGCGAACATACAAATCATTTTAGTACAGTTGAATTAATCGTTTACTTAGTGAATTATTTTGTACAAATAAAATCTAAGACGATGCATTTTCATAATAATCCTGTGTTATACGGCGGGCTTTTTGCAAAATTGACTTCCCTTTTTTCAACAGTTCTGATATTTTAAAAGCTCTCGGCCAAATCATTAACTGGTTTTCGGTTTTTTTTAGGTTTCGAGCATTACTAAAGACACACAAACGAGAGACATAACGTCCAGTGCCAAATATTTCATGCATTATTTGAACGACATCATGTTAACAATTAATGATCCCCAAGAATAGAAGTATGAACACCATTGGTCTTCCTCCGGCCGGCAGTAAAACCCTGCCAAAGTGGGACGTCCGTTAGGCTGTGCGGGATATACAAATTTGCAACCACGTCCGGTCAGAATGGGGACGTTACATCCGATGCCTCGCTCTTTGCACGTTAAGAACCCTTGCAGCAACTCTTCGAGGGGTCCGTAGATGACCTGTTTCATGGCTAAATTTTTGTCCCAATCCAATATACCCTCATTTCCCGTGGCAGTTTAAATTTCTTCGACCTTCATCCCGGACGCCTCTATTACAGAACCTGCCTATTTTATTTATTGTTAATTTGTTCTCGTCCTGAATATGCATGAAATATTTGCAACTGGACGTTAAGCAATCAATCAATCAATCAATTAACAATCAATTAATACTGTAGATAGGTTCTATTATTATACATGGAATTTATGATTGGGCCTAAATTTTTACGGGTATTCGGGATTAACACTAGTTTGGATATTAATAATATTTAAGAGCGAGTAAAGATCGTTTTTTTATCACTTCAGTAAAACATTTCTTCAATCTCAGTTTTGTATTAGAGGCCGTTTTAAATAAAAGTTGCGGAAATCTTAACTGCCACTAGAAAAAAATCAATAGGGACAAAATTGTTGCCTTCCGAAATACAACGGATGGCACCATGAAAGAGTTGTCAGAAAGGTTTTAATCTGCAGAGAAAGGGACATTCTACCTACACGAAGTATCTGATTTAATATCCACAAATTAACTTAGCGTGGCTGCTTACATTTACATCCTACATAGCTGAGCAGACGCCCCACTTTAACCGTTATACTGTTAAAAAAAGACCTAAAGTAATTTTTTTTTTTTTAATGAAATAGTAAAATGAGTTTACGTTAATGAAAAGCAATAACCAAATAACGTACGTATTTATAATATGGACACGAATGATAGTTCATTTAAAGAAAAAAAATGAAGGTTGATATGGACACGTTTGGGGGATTGGACACGTTTAGGTGTTTATTAAAAAATGGACACGTTTGGGCGTTCATACAAATGACACGCTTTGGCGCCCTTTTACATTAAGACTTGTTTTGCAGTTCAGTGACGTCATGTGGACACGTTTGGGGGAATTGGACACGTTTGGGGGGAAGGACACGTTTCTGAGTGTTACATATATGCATAACATTTTTTGTCGAGCCTGCGACTTTTGTCGCAAAAGCGAGACATAGCGATCCTACATTCCGTCGTCGTCGTCGGCGGCGGCGGCGGCGGCGGCGGCGGCGTCCACAAATATTCACTCTGTGGTTAAAGTTTTTCAAATTTTAATAACTTTCTTAAACTATCCTGGATTTCTACCATACTTGGACAGAAGCTTGTTTATGATCATAAGATAGTATCCAGAAGTAAATTTTGTAAAAGAAAAAATCCTGTTTATCCGTATTTTACTCATAAATGGACTTAGTTTTTCCTTAATGTTTTTCAAATTTTGATAACTTTCTTAAACTATCCTGGATTTGTACCATACTTGGACAGAAGCTTGTTTATGATCATAAGATAGTATTCAAAAGTAAATTTTGTAAAAAAAAATCCTGTTTTCCGTATTTTACTTATAAATGGACTTAGATTTTCTTCCAGTTAACATTACATTCACTCTGTGGTTAAAGTTTTCAAAATTTTAATAAGTTTCTTAAAATATCCTGGATTTGTACCAAACTTGGACAGAAGCTTGTTTATGATCAAAAGCTAGTATCTAGAAGGAAATTTTGTAAAAAAAAAAATTTTCTGTTTTTATGTATATTACTTATAAAAAGACTTAGTTTTTCTTCCAGTTAACATTACATACAGTCTGCAGTTAAAGTTTTTAAAACATTTATTAGATTCATAAATCATCCTGGATTCTTACCAAACTTGAACAGAAGCTTCTTACATTCAAAAGATAGTATCTAGAGAAAAATTTTTAATAATTATTTCCCCATTTTTGTTGAGCCTGCGACTAACAGCAAAAGTAGGCGAGACACTGGGTTCCGCCGAACCCTTACGAATTTTTTAATAACATGACGTCGTAAAAAAGTAACCTTCGAAAAAAAAAGATACAACAAAAAACTGTCAGTGTCCAAAGACAGCCTGTTTTGCATTGATTCACAAGTCTTTATCAGTATAGTTAAGAAGTCATTCTACCAAACATTTTTTTTATATTTAAATGGAGAAAATTCCGCACCTATAAGAAGCTTCTCAGCACTTCGACCCGAATGTATTGGTGTTGCGTCATGTGTCGTCACTAACAATTTTACTAAAACCTTATATCGAAAACTTTTACGGTTTCTGAGGAGATACAATCACAAGCAAAGTTCAAAATTTTGAACACAACCTTAGCCTTTGACCTCTACCTAAATATTATACCAGAAGACTGGTCAAGTACCTCACATTAGAAGACCGTATAGGTCTTGAATGATTATGGTCTATATATAACACCCACACCACACTTTTGTCATACAAAATGGTATGTAACTGGGTAGCTCTGGTTAAAATTGGACAGATCATCCTGAGGATGTAAGGATCATTTTATAGAAAAAAATTCACCGATATCTTTTATGTTTTCTGAGGAGAAGCGATAACAATAAAAATCAGTGTACGAGGAAAAAACTATGATCATAGGGAAAAGTGTTTGGTCGAACAGGATGCCTTTCAAAAGCGCAATTACTGTTCGATGCAATAATTTGATCCAAATATCTTACCAAAATGAAAAGCGACCAAGAAACCAAATTGGAGGAAGAAAAAAATAATCAGAATAAAATATAAAGTTCTTTCTTCAGAAAGTGGATAAGACCGAAGACCAGATAGTTAGGTTCTGCTAAGTGTATCAATAAAGCGATAAAGGACCATAAAGGGTTGGAATATCGACAGTCACTTAATAATTACGAAACGTTAGAAACGGGAACTCAAAGGGCTGTTTGGCATAACCAGCAAAATAATTTGAATAAGTTATCTTATTTTTGAAATTTTTGTTTGAACATATATCTTTTTTCATGATGTACTTGTATAAAATCCATTTTATTTTCTGAAGATATAATTTGTTGTTTCGTAGTGGTGTAATTGTAGTGTCCTACTTGACAAAAGGCCTCTCGTTAAAAGAATCACCTTTTTACACATTGACGTTGTAAAAAAGAGAGAACTGAACAAAAGAAGTATAAAGTTATGAAAAAGTTATAAGATTATACCAATCTGCACAGTTAACATGAAGTGCATAACATAATGATAAATCTTGAAGTTTGGATAAATGCTCCTACACATACATGAATATTAAAAACATAGAATAGACACGCCTTTCCATTCAGATTTGATAACATTTCAAAGGTAATAATCGGGATTCTATGAATAGAAATCTCGGTGTAACTGAAAACTATATGATCACGCCTGGTAATCTACACACGCAGAACAATCGGTTCTACAATGAAAACCGTGAGAGGATTTTCCGGTTATGCTTGAGTGGAGTAATTGTCACCGCTTCGAAAGGTATGTACATTTCTAAATCGAAATTTTCTAGTTCAATTGATCATAATATTGAAAATCGGAGAATGCTATGCTGTGGTGAATACTTTAACGAAGAGACATATGTATCATGTAATGTTGTGCATGGAGTAAAACTCCTACAAAATCAGTCGTCCCACGAGTAATTGATGAAAAAAGTGACATTTCAATTTTGAGATGGTTCTATTAACAGACCTACAAGTTCAAATTTAGTTTTTAATCTGTTAACAGGATTGAATGTCGTTTTGGGCGACGTGTACGCTGTCTGAAGTTGATAGGCGTCTTAATAAATCTAAAAACTGCCAATTTTCATTATTTCATGTGTGAGGGGATCGGTTCTGATTGAGGACATCGTGAATGCGTGAGGGGAAGTGCAAACATATCTTTATATCGAAAAATGCAACAATCACTTCAACGACAAAATTATTTTATATCTCTTACTGTGTGACGTTTACATTCTGACGTCAAACACGCGACTCTACACTAGAGTTGATGTGAACCTTGCCATTCAGTCACAGGCCTTCAAATATTTCAATCCTTTATTGGTTGATTTAAAATACATATATAAGTAAGCAATGGATGTGGTTGTTAAATTTGATAGATACTTTTTTATGCTTCTTTGTTAAATATTTGTTTGTTTTTGTTCTAATTGAGATTGTGACACGGTGATGACTGCTGACCCCTATTTTGACAACTTTACCTATTATGTCTGTTTTGTTCACGCATCGTTGTAAATATAATGGAATTTGATGCGACTGTCATACAAGTGAGAGGTTTAGCGCTATAAAACCAGGTTCAATCCACCATTTTCTACATTTGAAAATACCTGTACCAAGTCAGAAATATGACAGTTGTAGTCCATTCGTTTGATGTGTTTTATTTCGAGTTTAGTATGGCGTTCATTATCACTGAACTAGTATATATATTTGTTTAGGGGCCAGCTGAAGGACGCCTCCGGGTGCGGGAATTTCTCGCTGCATTGAAGACCTGTTGGTGACCTTCTACTGTTGTCTGTTCTATGGTCGGGTTGTTGTCTCTTTGACACATTCCCCATTTCCATTCTCAATTTTATCATTTGATTCTGCCATTTGATTAGGGACTTTTTTTAATTATCCTCGGAGTTCAGTATTTTTGTGATTTTACTTTTTTCAAAGAAAGGCAAGTAACTTGCACAGTTTTATTGAAGTTCATACTAAATATAAATTGACAATGAATATGGAAATGGCTGCAACGTAAATATAAGTGGTTTAAATTTATGATTGACTATAATTGCACTTCCTCTCACGCATTCACGATGTCCTTAATCAGAACCGATCCCCTCACGCATGAAATAATGAAAATTGGTAGTTTCTAGATCAATTACGACGTCTTTCAACTCCGGACAGCGTACACGCCGCCTAAAACGACATTCCATCCCGTTGACAGAAAAAAAAACTAAATTTGAACTTGTAGGTCTGTTAATAGAACCATCTCAAAATTGAAATGTCACTTTTTTCATCAATTACTCGTGGGACGATTGATTTTATAGGAGTTTTACTCCATGCACAACAGTAAATGATACATGTGTCTCTTCGTTAAAGTATTCACCACAGCATAGCATTCTCCGATTTTCAATATTTTGATCAATTGAACTAGAAAATTTCGATTTAGAAATGTACATACCTTTCGAAGCGGTGACAATTACTCCACTCAAGCATAACCGGAAAATCCTCTCACGGTTTTCATTGCAGAACCGATTGTTCTGCGTGTGTAGATTACTAGCCGTGATGATATAAGTAGGTTATTCAATTTACAGAAAACAGTCAAACCTGTCTTCGCTTGTTCGGATTGGCGCTCTCTTTTTAATATTTTTCAACTCTATCAAATTTAGGCAACACAATGGCAGCGGTAAGTTTAAGTTTTGATACTTTACGGTTTATTAGATTATGTGGGGAAAAACAAGAAAATAAATAACATGCTGGAATAACTGCAAAATATATTAATGATTTCTTTACAATACGAGAAAGCTCTAAGCTGAAGCGGACACTTTGTTACATTTTAGCGTACTACCACATATTATTATTTGTTATTATCATTATATTTTATAATGATTCGTATTAGTTCGTTCATTTAGTAAATTGTTATAACCATTTATTGTAAATGTACAAGTGTCGTCCAAATAAATAGTTTGTATTATTATATTGTCTATTAGTTAAAATTGAAATAAACATTAAAGCTATGGACATAAACATCATTGACAAAATTAGTCAAATATGACACTTTTAAATGCATTTTGTCTCTTTTAAAAACTGTTAAAAGGGAAAATTCGCGATTTTTTACTTATCATCTTATTATGTTCATAATACCATAAAAAACATATTCCCCAAGTTTTATTTGGATATGAACATTAGTAAAGAAGAAAATTGGGAATTATTATTTTTATTTATTCGAACTTCCTGTCTTCTGTGACGTAGTTTAAGTCTTTTTGCATGCTGGGAGTGGTTTTATCTCATTTTAAGTCTTGTTCGTTGAGACGTTGCGCACGGTATTGGTACCACTGAGCGTTACACGACGTCCCAATAAAACAAGGATGCTGACGTTGTTTCAAAGAACGTTTCAAGCATACAAGTTTTTTACTTATGTGAAAATGCCACTTTAAGTAACCATAGAATTTACATTCTTTTAAGAAGTCTTTATTTTGCAGAGATTTTCGTAGTCGCTTCGATTCATTATGTATTTTCATTTTTCATTAATAAATACAAACATTGATATCCAAATTTAAAAAAAATATTTTAAACACTCATGAAAAATTGCCCCTAACAGCAATGTTTAGCACTGAATAACAATTTGACGTTTTGAATCATTTGTATGTGAGAAGATTTAACATCTTTTTTTGTATATTATTTAGCGTCTTTCATTTTCAAAATCCAGAATGTTTTGAAACTTCAAAACTGATTTTGATACAATAAGCGAAACAAATGCAGGGAAAAACTGACACTACCGTTTTTCACTTATGAAGAGTGTGCTTCCAAAATATTATGTGCATATATATCTGTATTTTCAGTTTCTTCTTTTTCTAAAAATTAAGTAATGTTCTTTGTGCCGCAAAACTTCTTCAATCTTGGCTAGTAAAATTGTTAATACTTTGTTTCTTGTTTCTGTTTCTTCCCTTTTATTATTAGTTTCTTTTTGTCACGTTGTTGATGTTGGTATTTTCTCTCCCACAATTTGTCTTTTTAAAATTTAGCTAATATTCAAATGCTTCTTAATTTGATTATTTGAAAGATGTTGATAGACGATAGCCTGATATTTTTCTTTTTGTAATCTCATTTTATCTCCACTTTAAGAGGTCCGTTGTATTCATTTTTTTCTAAAAATAAAAGTCGCTTATACTAGTGTTATAATTCATATTTCATATATTATCGGTTTAACTCGATGAATCATCATCATATGCGTATTAGTTCACGATTTTGACATCAATAACAATTTTGTGGAAATTGTTTAAAATTGGCAATATTTTTTGATAAATCCCTTAGGAAAAACTTTATGGAATATGCATCACGTATGAAATAGAAATACGTGTACTTGTGCTGCCATTGTTGATTTTCAATATTTGAAGGTAGAACGGGGTTTAAATTATTAATTATTTTATTGCAGAAAACTACAAATAATCGATTTAAAATTTTTACCATTATTGTTAGCAAGATTGAATGATGAATAAATGAAATTAATTTGTGAAATTTTCTTTGAAAAGAATAAATAATGAGCTTATTTTATGGTTACATCTTTTTCATTTAAAAAAAAAGGTTTCATTGATTGAAATTTTTAAATCATGGTTGTTTTATCAGGTAAATAATCCAGAATGTTTATAATTTATTTTATAAAGGAATTTACAAAACATTTACCTATTTTGTGATGAAGTAAGAAAACGAATATGGGGATTCCGTGTTTTATTTTTTGCTTTCGGAGAGCACATTATAAGAGCTGTCTTCTCATATATATATATTATTTAAAACTCTATCTTTTAGTTTTCTTTATATTCGCATAAATTTACATTTCCCGTGTATAATCCTTACAAAATCTGAACATTTTCCACAAACTTTTAAAAGCTCTAAAAAAAGGTCGGCGATCCATACTTTTTACTATGTTTTTGAAATTATAGCATTTTGGCAAAGTATGAAAAACTCTACCCCTTTTTATATGGACCCAAATAAAGCTACATCAACTGATATTTGACCAACAGCAGAGTGAAACCGATTTTAAAAAAATATACTCAATTTGTTGTGACAAGATATATATTATTTAAGTAGCTGCTTTCGTAAATATACATGGATCAATGTTTTCTGAAAGGAAGTACTATGGACCAGGAGTGCATTTCATGTACGTTTTATACTATGAATTGGGTTTTTTAGCGCTTCCAATTTTAAAATATAACTGGGTATTGGTTAACACTTAATTTTCTTTGACATTTTTAGACCGTTTTCAAACGGGTTATCAAGTTACGGGTTTCGGGTTTCGGTTTTGAGTGATTTTGATTTTTTAACAAGTATAAAGGCAATATTCCAGCCATTTTTGTGACGTTTTGCGAAGAGAAAAAATAAATCTACTATACACAAAAATGAACTTTTCCACACAGCAGATTGGTTGATTGATTTATTTGTGTTTAACGCCAAATTCAGCACGATTGGCTATTTCGTGGCGGTCAATTTTTATTGTTGAAGGAAGCCGAAGTGCTCAGAGAGAACCGCCGATACACACAGCAGACATTTTGTAGTTGATTTAGTGATAAAAAAAGGAACTATGGTGTCAATTTGTTACACATACAGCGTGTTCAATGCAGTATATTTATTGTATTTAATATTCTTTCTTTAGTATTTCTATAAATTGGTTATGCATGCAAACAATGCTGTACTTCCCACAAAATATACACTTTCAAGAAATATGGATAGGTTTGTTTTTTTTGGAAGATATGGGGTAGAGTGCATGGTGACTTTTTTCTAAAGGGAACTTAAACTAGGTTAAAATGTACTTGGGAGTGTCTTTAAATTATTACACTGGACCTGCTACATACATAGTTGCGTGCAATCCATCATATTTATCGGACAACTATTACCCTAACACTCAAATTAATGTAAAAGACAAGTTTCAATTAACATTTTAATACTCGTCCATCGCATGCCTATGTAGCAGTAAATTCTGTTGGAGATTCGAGACAACAAACTCCATTATTCCACACATTACTTCTAGAAGTAACACTGTGACCTTCCTTTTCATACATATGTTGCTAGGTAGATGATAAGAGATTGTTCTACTCACAGTAAACATTTCTATATTTATACTACTACATGGAGCTAAGAATACAAGTACGAAAACAAAATCCCGGCTCTGCAAACTGACTAGAAAAATTGATTCACATATATAGTTCCGATTCTTTAATTGCAACGCTAGGAATTAAGGTCAGGGTGTAAAGCTTGGGTTTGAGTCGTTTATAATCTGGCTAAGGGAAAACAATAAGGTGAGCCCATTTTTGGATGCATTTTCATTTTTACTGTATGTTCTTTTTCTAAAAGTGAGACTGGGATCGTATGTGAACTTGTCTCACATTTTTGGCCTCGGAGCCTGGTCTTTGTCAAGCATCCGAGTTAAATATTTCGTCATATTTGAATTATTTATACAATGTAGATCTACTTTGATGCATATTTAAACAAGAACTTTATTTAATATAGATCAGATCATTTCATAAGATTAATTGTATGCCAAATATGCAAAATATTAAGCGTTATCATGACGTGAACGTCAAATTACAGTTATGGGGACATGTTATTGGACATCTAAGTTCGTTTCGTATTTTATACCTGCAGCTCAAACAAAAATATATATCACATCATTTTAGAAGAAATGAAATGTATTTTCCGTTCATATCGGTTAAAGAGTGTTCAAAATTGGGGATCAAATAAAATTTCGTTTAATAAACAGCCTCTGGGTTACTCTATGCGTCATTTTATCCATCGGGACATTTTATTGGACACGGGAAAACTGACGATGTTTTGAAAGTAAGACTGCAGTTATATAGTGATGACTTCATAAAGCTTCTTTAGGACATGTATAAATTTTCTGATAATATTAAAAGCCACTTTCATCTGTTATATCTTGTAATAGTGGAGGCCGAAAGTTTTCATAGGAGCTGAGCAGCTGAATGGGACATTTTTTCTCTTCCTAAGCTCAACGCTCCTGACAATCTTCTTTCACTCACAGTTAAAAACGTTTATGACGCTATTTTTCATCAATTGTATACAATACTGTTGTAAAATGTTATCTCATTTAACTTACGAACTAGTCCGCATTGTGATTTCAAAGACACAAACAAAACAAAATTGTAACAGCGGGACACCCTTAAAATGACGTTATAGCCGTCGAAATGAGCAAAGGTTTTCTTTACATGATATAAATAGCACAAATTCATCTATTTTATTGATTTCTGTGGTTTATTTCCTTTCGAATGATATACTGATCATGGATATATATTGTGTAGGAAAAGAGCGTGAATTGGATTAACCCGCTATCTAACGCATTTTTTCAAAGAAGCACCGATACCGTGCGCAACGTCTAATCATATAATAACGCGATTTAAAGCGCATCGACGACTTTTGGCGTAGCTATTAACCAACTAATAATTCAGAAAGAAAAGTGATCAGCCGTGCATCTTTTAAAATTAAAATGTACGATTTATATTTTAAGGATTTCTGATATGATTATAGTTATAAAATTAAATCATACAATAGAATGTTTTTATGATTTTTTTCCGACGGATATGCCGAACAAACACATATAACTGATAGTGTAATAGAAATGCATGTTTGTATTCTCACCTATTACTTCAGTCGAGGGTGTCTTACTATACAAATCCATGCTTCAGTCTAGAACTGTGTAAATACAATGCATATGTATTATACTGACACCACCTGGTAATGTTTGTATTCTCACATATTACTTCAGTCGAGGGTGTCTTACTATACAAATCCATGCTTCAGTCTAGAACTGTGTAAATACAATGCATATGTATTATACTGACACCACCTGGTAAAGGCGTGATTAGCATTATGTAATTTTAATCCTTTGATCTTCACTAGAGTGTTGTTTGGCCTCAAGGGTTCACCGTTGCAGGTATGAAAAACATGAAGAAAAAAACAACTATAAAACAGAAGTACAGCGGTTTGAGACAGATTTTTTAAAAATCATTTTGGGAGGAATATGGTGGTAAAATACCTGAATCGCCGTTATATATCTTTTTAATATTTTACGTTAGCTCAGTTTTTAAATTAATAGGTGAGTTTTTTGTTGTAACATCGAAATTCTGAATTACTTTAAATTTAATATTTTTATAAATAAAAATGGCCCACGAAAACGAGCGTATAAATCAAAACTGTACTATTTTATATTATCATCGGTAACCTTGGATATTTAAATGTGCAGATAAAATTACCAGTTACATTAATATAGTTTGATCCGTCCAAAGCGATCTACGGGTCATCTACATTGACCTATACGGGAATGCCCTTATCAAAATATTCTAAATCTCACAATGTAGAAATTCTTTAGCTATTTGACCAACGATGTTCAAAATATTTTACAAAATCAATCTAACGTCAACTTTCCTTTTTTAAATGGAGACAGACCGGCAGAATTAATTTTAAATATGCTTTTATCTTGTACCTTTGCAAGACTTATCATTCATTCATAAACCCACTCTAAACCAGAGACACACATACGTCTTTTTTAACTGACAAGATACTCCTAAAGCAGACAAGCAGTATATTCTTTAAACTTTTGTGATTAAATACCAAGAAAGGAAAAAATCCCGAAATTAATTTGATGCTTTGATACTCAATATTTTTCCTGGAAAATATGCACATCCTCATTCGGTCTGAAAAAAAAATAAGAAATTGGTATACAGAACATGCAGAAGCGTGAATGTCATAAAACCTAATTGTTATATCAGAAACCATTATAAATGTAAACCTGTATACGTAAGACCTCATGGGACTTCACCTAACCACATTCAGGTAATATACAAGTAGCTCTGTAATACCCGGAACTACCGATAAAGAATGTAGCAATGCAAAGAAAATTCTGACGATTGTGAAGCCTGACCATTCATGATTTTAAAGGCGTCTTAGGTGGGATATTGCCGGAACGATTTAAATTCTTACTAGGTTTTTTTTCTCAATTTAAATCACTGAACTGGGAAAAAAAAGAAAACTACGTCCAAGAACAGAATTCTTCTTGTAAATTCATAAATACAACGTTCTTATTTTGTAACTTTCGATAGACTTGACCTCCAACCCCTCCTCCTCCCCCTTCCCCAACCTGGGAACAGTATATCTTACAATGTATATGATATTCCTGCCAAAATATTTTTTTTTAAACGAGAAAAAAGAAAGAGATGAACGGTAAGTCACATCAGATTCAGATACTTATATAGTTGATTGTCGTTAACTAGAGATGTATACATGTCTCTGTTAACTTATAAAAATAACAGGAAAGTATAAAGTAAAATTGAAAAGGATTTTTGATGAATACTATGCAACCGCGACACCCCTTTTGATCACAGCGTACATGCATGTATTTAAACGACTGTCCGTTATTTCGATTAAGAATTGCAATCGTACGTAAAATCCTATTATAGTTCATGGTAAGACTTTTTTCTACCAGATACGCGACTTTTCGTATTTATATTTTCTCTTATATTACTCTCATTTAATATTTTATGCATAAGTGCAATATTAGGAATGGTTTATCCCCCCTTTTTTAAGCTAACTAAATAAATTAATCAACCCTCTAGCTGACCAGACGTTAATACAACTACTACCAGTCTATTCGGAGTGAAGTTTCTTTATTTCTTCAAATAAGCTTTTTGGGGATCATTAGTGTACGTCCAGTGGCATATATATTACATGCATGTCGGAACAGGAAAATTGACATGAGGTACTACCGGTATTAGAACCATGTTCACATTATTATACATAATACACAACCATTGAGATGATGACTTTCTCAAACTGTTCAAAATAATCTAATTGAAATAAAAATCTGTGATTTTACTATGTGCATAACTTCGATGAACCAAAGCAAGTTAGATATCGACCTGTATTTAAATCAGATTGGTTTTGGATGTTTCTCTCGTATATTCAATATACATGTATATATTCTAAATTGCGACTATCTATAGTTCCATAACCTTCTATCTAGGCGTATAATCCAATGATCGACAAGTGCGTACATTTTGTTAAATCAATATTTGTATTTTTCAAAATGTCCATAATTATTGACAACGAGTAATTACTTACATTTGCCCCAATTTACGTTTGGAAAATATATAAATATATTTTTATTTTTATCAAATCTTTTTTTTGGAATTATTTAGATTTTCATAAATATTCTTTACACCATAAATGTTATTTATAAACCAGCGTATGAGACAATCAGAGTTTAGCCATATGGCTATTATATCTATGGTTTAGTAAAGACTAGTATATCACTATCGGACACGCAAGACAATGATGTATATTCACCTGATAGTTTCAAAATGGAAAGTTACAAGTTATCGGCCGTGTACACTTCTCAATACCCTCAGAGGTGAAGTGATGCACGAACTTGCTTTATGTAATTGTGTAATAAGAGTTTTAAAGCCCGACAGGAAATCGCTTGAATACCTGGACGTGTCAAATTACAATACCTCTGGGAACAATTCATTTAGCCATGCTGGTGACCAGATAAGGGAGGGTCCGAATCTATTTAAATAAGATTATTACATAAAAGAATTATGAACACACTAGATTTTCGAAAACAATTTTACACGGAACACTTATTTATCACTTTGAACTTTTTAACTAATTTCCATTTAAATTTCTTGTTTCAAAAACTTAGTAAAAAAAAAAAAACAGTTTCAAAACGACAGACCATAGTACTAGTTATTCAAAAAAAATTATATATAATTAAATTTTCCGTATCAAGTTAGTTAGGAAAGGTTGCATGCACAACCATGTCTATTATAATCTTTTTTCTGTTTATGCTTTCCTTGTCGGGTAAAACAACCGTACGCTTGACAAGATATCGACACTCAATTACGGCTACGTTAGGTTACTGCTTTTTTTTGGTCCTTTGTGGTTTATAGATATATCGTGGTTTCTATTCGGGGATGATGTCAAAATGGCCGCACGCGGAGAAGTGATACTCTAAATTTAAAATCGATGGTGATCTCTTATCTAGCAGAATTAAACTTTAATATTTATGAATTTGTGCTTTTTTATACATAATCAACATAATATCAATTTTTCATTTTTTTGCGAAGTATCCCTTTAGTAATCATGTTAAGGGATATTAAAAACTACTGTTTAAGTTATTTCACTTCCCACCAATGTATCATGTTCCAAATCTATTTGACTAAACCTGTTGATTTTACACCATGTAATTTTCTGAATAATTGCGGTTTTAAATTATGAGGATTTATGAATCGAATTTTGTCAAACATAAAATTAGTGAAAAAATATACTGACACTCCTGTTTTATGTTTAATTCTCTTTTATTTTCATTCTTTTGTTAATTGTTAGAAACTTCAAAATGCAATATAATAAATCATCTCTCTAGTAGGCGAGTTCGTCGGTTCATTCCTTGGCGGAGTGGAACAAAAGTTTTAAAATTTGAATTTGTTGCTTTATCAAGCAGACAGTATTAAGGAGAGGTCGGCTAAGGTCATACCAATGCGTCTTGGGGGACTACTTAGAAAACTCATGTGATATGGTATCTTTCTGATTGTGATTGTAATATTTGCTGCAAGAACTTGATCAACCATGAAGTAATCGATCACACTGCAATATAAAAAGCATTTAAAATGAAATAACTTGAACGCCAAATAATTATGAATTTAAATTTACCCACGATAAAAGGTAAGTTAAAGTTTTAATACTATTCATTATGCTAATTTCCATAATTTATGTGTGTTCCTCCTGTTTGTTTTCTATGGCTGTAAAGTCTAACTGTTGTATGTACGCCCATTAGCTAATACTTTGGTAGTGGAATGAAAATAAGAATATTGTTTGATTTTAGGCTAAGATATCAAACTTTTGAGAACACATGAAATTAAGGAATGTATCCCCCTCATGCACAGCTCTCATTTCTTGTCTGAGTTTGGCTGTACTTTGACCCTTTATAATGGTTATGGATATTTGTAAAAATATTATCTGCAAACCTTTTTTAAATATTAAAATTCAATTGGATTAGACAAAATTAAATCTGTAAATGAACAAAACACACAGGTTGTGTACTTTACCTCTCATATATAAACCAAAACCAACTGGGAAAAATGAACAACACATAAATACATATTTACGAATAAAGCCATGACCATGATCATTCAACAAAGTACAGCATGTACGAATAAAGCCACGACCATGATCATTCAACAAAGTACAGCATGTCAAAGTTATTTCTAAAGAAATATCATCAAGAATAGACAACTTTCATTGTAACGACTTTTGACTCCGGAGTATATATATATAATTTTTCGACAGGTTACATACTCAATGGTAGAATATTCTGGTACTCGGGAAAGAAAGAGCAACTAAAACAAGTAAAATCAATCTTACAATCGGTGCAACTTGGTGGCAAATTAAAATTGAGAATGGAAATGGGGAATGTGTCAAAGAGACAACAACCCGACCATAGAGCAGACAACCGTTTTGTCGTGTATAGAAAACATAAAACGCTTAACTGTTTCCCCAAATTGCAACAAAATATCGTACCACAGAGTAGGTAACCTGTCGAAAAATCATGCACTCCAGTGGGAGTCAAAAGCCGGTCATCTGAAAATACTACCAGGGGCGTAGCTAGGTATCCAGTAAACTGTAAGCACAAAGCGGAAAATGGTTGTCAGCATTTTAGTGGGAAAATTTTGTGTACAAAAAAAACATAAAATTTACTGGTCATTTTATCATTATAATATACATGAAGAAAATTTCGAAGAATTATATAGATAATTTTACAATAACATCTGACTGATGAATAATTAACCGGCAGTACAAACGAAAATATAAAAAAAAAAATATTTACAATATGCATTGCCTAGCGTAGATCAGCGTAGCCCTTTTATTAAGTAGTACATCCTGTTTAGTATTTTCATATCTATTCCTTTCTGATTGAGGATAATTGATATATATACGTCAATTGATAGTACATATTGACGATCCTTCATTAAAAAAGTAGGCACGTAAACACTGAGACTACTATAAAATAATACTATCCTTTGGACTACGCATCGACCATTCATCTTTTGGTTTTTAAACCTTCATCCTCCCTGGGCCACACAAACATATACACACACACAGTCGATGCCTCATGCTTCTGTTCATACTATCTAACAAAATTCAAGAAATTCATATTTTCTGATATCCTGTATTGTAAAATCCCTACCTGCTTAAGAATTCGAATAATTATGGTCATTACACGTAGATCTGAGAGTACTCGAAGTAACTGAAAACTAGTTGATTGATTGATTAATTGTTAAACGTCGAATGGCAAAAACAAATTTACAATAAATACAACAAGTATCTAGGTCCTTTAATAGGGGTCGTCCAGGATGAGGGTCTGGAAAATTTGGAAATGCTATGCATTGGAAAATGAGGGTTTATTGGATAGAAACAAAAATTTTGCCCTTCTTCAGACCACCTACGAACCCCTCAAAGAGTTGTTGCAAGTGTTATTAACGTGCATAGAGCGTGGCATCCTCTCTTCACTAGGCATTCGAATTAATGTCCTCATTCTGACCAGACGTGACTGCGTATTTATACATCCAGCACAGCCAAACAGACGCCCAACTTTGGCAAGGGTTTTATTGTAGGTCGGATGAAGACCAAGTGGAAAGCTAGTAGTTGAAAACCAACAACAACTAATTAAAAAAATCATGTCTCTAAGAATAAAATATCAGGGTTTTGAGCATGTTGAGGTTCATTCAAGTATTTGTTGATAGAAGTAAAATGATCTGGACCAAAGTTCTAGTTTTTAGTTTCTATCTATAATGACATACAATTCTATCCAATACTCCATTCACTAAGGATGATAGACTAGTGTAAAAATTACATTTGATAATCAAAGAGTTTTGACGACTTCGCGTGCATCTACAGATAACGTTGTTTATTATTTATTTTTTGATAAAAAAAAAAATATTTGTGAAAAAATTATGTGTAGGCACGTGCCTTAAGTGCCTAACGGCAGCTACGCCCCTGATTAGTCTACTAGGGTTTTTTAACGACATTGACTACCCATGGGGTACTCGCACAGTCGGATCTGAAAAAAGTCTATTACAACTCTTGGATTCATGCATCCGTGTATCGATATTATTATCAATCCTGTTTTGTCTTATAGGTTGCAATTCTGTAAATACAGACAATGCAATTTCCCATAGGAACTCCCTTTGCGGCTAAAACTGTGACACTTTTACTATGAAGTTTCGTGAAAAATAATATCCCAGAACGGAAAGTTTATATGCACTACTATTTTATTCAAAGGTCAAAATATAGGGCTGTGCGGCATATTTTCAACATTTATATGCCCTGAACTTCTAAGAGTTTAAACTTATACTAAAATTCTATACTACCCTTACCTCCATTTTTGGACCTCCTAAGAATTAAAATTTAGCCGCTACCATGTTTATCTATACTGGTTACATTCCCAAGTGATGTCTCTATGAGATGAAACACATAGATCATCAATGGGAACCAGTACGTTAACAAATTAACATACCTATGAATATAAAATATCTCCCCAAAAGAGGCGTGGTTTGAGAAACAGCTGTATTTACAAAGTGCAACCTATACAAACATTTATTCAAATAGAAAACTCTCTAAAAACACTTTTTCTCACAACAATACTTATTTATCAGAATTATAGCCTTAAAGAAATCACTGCATATACTCTAAGTCTCCTTTTACAGTACATTTTATACCCCTACCCCTGTTTCAATTTTTTAAAGATTTTGAAAACAAGACTCTAATTATTGCCAGCTTACCCTATGTGCATGTTTTCTGACATGAACTGTCTAAAACCTGTTTGAAACTATTCTGATAACAAATTGAAAGCATTTTAGAATACTATAAATGTTTTGTTTAGTAGTTAAGCATTCCAACATTCAAGATTATACAAAGTATCCAATCCTGCCTGTGTCTCCAGTCCACATCTTACTGTATGCCAATTTGTCAATGAAAGTTCACAATTTCTGCCTCAAATGGTCAGTTTAGAATTCTTGTCACAACAGTATCATCCCTAACCATATATCTAACATAAGTTAGTTAATATATGTCCTAGAAGTGTTTAAACAAAGGCATATTTGCAAAAGTTGTATTTATGAAGATATCAGTCTGGTGCATAAATTCACTAAAAGTTTGATTGAAATGACTGCTTACATCTGATTTTTCATAACTTCCTAGCACAGTTATTGTTTACTTTATAAAAGACCTTTAAAATAAAAAAATCATAGCATTTACAAGTTAAATTATCTGTTTTATGACTCAGGGGTAGGCATTTTCCTCTGTTTTTTGCCCCTGGGGCCTCACATTTCCTAATTTTTTTCCCTGTTTCTAGCAATGTGAAATATTTACTACATATTTAGGATAGAACACACTATTGTAAGTTTTACTGAGGTCTTTTTGTAATTCTAGCTTGTACTTTTTTATGCCACAGTCACAAAAAAAGCACATTTAGGCGTTACGGCTTACTTTTGGGTTATCGACAGGACAAAAACACCCCACCAGAAATATTTAGGAAGGATCAATGAGTTGCAATTACTGTGAAGAGTAAATATAAGCACTTCTAAACAATTTAAATTACAAATAGGCATATATTATGAATTTATTTTGAATTCAGGGCTTTAAGTAACCATGCATACTGTAAACTGTGAATTTATGCTGAGTCATCATAGTTAAGGCCCAGGATTTTCTCAATCTTCATGAAATATTTATAAAACTTCATATTTGAGTTAAATTCTTTAAAATCTCTGAGATAAACCAGATTTTGTGAAATTCTGTATGTTCTATTTTTTAACCCTATATAGGTTGCAATTCTGTAAATACAGACAATGCAATTTCCCATAGGAACTCCCTTTGCGGCTAAAACTGTGACACTTTTACTATGAAGTTTCGTGAAAAATAATATCCCAGAACGGAAAGTTTATATGCACTACTATTTTATTCAAAGGTCAAAATATAGGGCTGTGCGGCATATTTTCAACATTTATATGCCCTGAACTTCTAAGAGTTTAAACTTATACTAAAATTCTATACTACCCTTACCTCCATTTTTGGACCTCCTAAGAATTAAAATTTAGCCGCTACCATGTTTATCTATACTGGTTACATTCCCAAGTGATGTCTCTATGAGATGAAACACAGAGATCATCAATGGGAACCAGTACGTTAACAAATTAACATACCTATGAATATAAAATATCTCCCCAAAAGAGGCGTGGTTTGAGAAACAGCTGTATTTACAAAGTGCAACCTATACAAACATTTATTCAAATAGAAAACTCTCTAAAAACACTTTTTCTCACAACAATACTTATTTATCAGAATTATAGCCTTAAAGAAATCACTGCATATACTCTAAGTCTCCTTTTACAGTACATTTTATACCCCTACCCCTGTTTCAATTTTTTAAAGATTTTGAAAACAAGACTCTAATTATTGCCAGCTTACCCTATGTGCATGTTTTCTGACATGAACTGTCTAAAACCTGTTTGAAACTATTCTGATAACAAATTGAAAGCATTTTAGAATACTATAAATGTTTTGTTTAGTAGTTAAGCATTCCAACATTCAAGATTATACAAAGTATCCAATCCTGCCTGTGTCTCCAGTCCACATCTTACTGTATGCCAATTTGTCAATGAAAGTTCACAATTTCTGCCTCAAATGGTCAGTTTAGAATTCTTGTCACAACAGTATCATCCCTAACCATATATCTAACATAAGTTAGTTAATATATGTCCTAGAAGTGTTTAAACAAAGGCATATTTGCAAAAGTTGTATTTATGAAGATATCAGTCTGGTGCATAAATTCACTAAAAGTTTGATTGAAATGACTGCTTACATCTGATTTTTCATAACTTCCTAGCACAGTTATTGTTTACTTTATAAAAGACCTTTAAAATAAAAAAATCATAGCATTTACAAGTTAAATTATCTGTTTTATGACTCAGGGGTAGGCATTTTCCTCTGTTTTTTGCCCCTGGGGCCTCACATTTCCTAATTTTTTTCCCTGTTTCTAGCAATGTGAAATATTTACTACATATTTAGGATAGAACACACTATTGTAAGTTTTACTGAGGTCTTTTTGTAATTCTAGCTTGTACTTTTTTATGCCACAGTCACAAAAAAGCACATTTAGGCGTTACGGCTTACTTTTGGGTTATCGACAGGACAAAAACACCCCACCAGAAATATTTAGGAAGGATCAATGAGTTGCAATTACTGTGAAGAGTAAATATAAGCACTTCTAAACAATTTAAATTACAAATAGGCATATATTATGAATTTATTTTGAATTCAGGGCTTTAAGTAAACCATGCATACTGTAAACTGTGAATTTATGCTGAGTCATCATAGTTAAGGCCCAGGATTTTCTCAATCTTCATGAAATATTTATAAAACTTCATATTTGAGTTAAATTCTTTAAAATCTCTGAGATAAACCAGATTTTGTGAAATTCTGTATGTTCTATTTTTTAACCCTATATAGGTTGCAATTCTGTAAATACAGACAATGCAATTTCCCATAGGAACTCCCTTTGCGGCTAAAACTGTGACACTTTTACTATGAAGTTTCGTGAAAAATAATATCCCAGAACGGAAAGTTTATATGCACTACTATTTTATTCAAAGGTCAAAATATAGGGCTGTGCGGCATATTTTCAACATTTATATGCCCTGAACTTCTAAGAGTTTAAACTTATACTAAAATTCTATACTACCCTTACCTCCATTTTTGGACCTCCTAAGAATTAAAATTTAGCCGCTACCATGTTTATCTATACTGGTTACATTCCCAAGTGATGTCTCTATGAGATGAAACACAGAGATCATCAATGGGAACCAGTACGTTAACAAATTAACATACCTATGAATATAAAATATCTCCCCAAAAGAGGCGTGGTTTGAGAAACAGCTGTATTTACAAAGTGCAACCTATACAAACATTTATTCAAATAGAAAACTCTCTAAAAACACTTTTTCTCACAACAATACTTATTTATCAGAATTATAGCCTTAAAGAAATCACTGCATATACTCTAAGTCTCCTTTTACAGTACATTTTATACCCCTACCCCTGTTTCAATTTTTTAAAGATTTTGAAAACAAGACTCTAATTATTGCCAGCTTACCCTATGTGCATGTTTTCTGACATGAACTGTCTAAAACCTGTTTGAAACTATTCTGATAACAAATTGAAAGCATTTTAGAATACTATAAATGTTTTGTTTAGTAGTTAAGCATTCCAACATTCAAGATTATACAAAGTATCCAATCCTGCCTGTGTCTCCAGTCCACATCTTACTGTATGCCAATTTGTCAATGAAAGTTCACAATTTCTGCCTCAAATGGTCAGTTTAGAATTCTTGTCACAACAGTATCATCCCTAACCATATATCTAACATAAGTTAGTTAATATATGTCCTAGAAGTGTTTAAACAAAGGCATATTTGCAAAAGTTGTATTTATGAAGATATCAGTCTGGTGCATAAATTCACTAAAAGTTTGATTGAAATGACTGCTTACATCTGATTTTTCATAACTTCCTAGCACAGTTATTGTTTACTTTATAAAAGACCTTTAAAATAAAAAAATCATAGCATTTACAAGTTAAATTATCTGTTTTATGACTCAGGGGTAGGCATTTTCCTCTGTTTTTTGCCCCTGGGGCCTCACATTTCCTAATTTTTTTCCCTGTTTCTAGCAATGTGAAATATTTACTACATATTTAGGATAGAACACACTATTGTAAGTTTTACTGAGGTCTTTTTGTAATTCTAGCTTGTACTTTTTTATGCCACAGTCACAAAAAAGCACATTTAGGCGTTACGGCTTACTTTTGGGTTATCGACAGGACAAAAACACCCCACCAGAAATATTTAGGAAGGATCAATGAGTTGCAATTACTGTGAAGAGTAAATATAAGCACTTCTAAACAATTTAAATTACAAATAGGCATATATTATGAATTTATTTTGAATTCAGGGCTTTAAGTAAACCATGCATACTGTAAACTGTGAATTTATGCTGAGTCATCATAGTTAAGGCCCAGGATTTTCTCAATCTTCATGAAATATTTATAAAACTTCATATTTGAGTTAAATTCTTTAAAATCTCTGAGATAAACCAGATTTTGTGAAATTCTGTATGTTCTATTTTTTAACCCTATATAGGTTGCAATTCTGTAAATACAGACAATGCAATTTCCCATAGGAACTCCCTTTGCGGCTAAAACTGTGACACTTTTACTATGAAGTTTCGTGAAAAATAATATCCCAGAACGGAAAGTTTATATGCACTACTATTTTATTCAAAGGTCAAAATATAGGGCTGTGCGGCATATTTTCAACATTTATATGCCCTGAACTTCTAAGAGTTTAAACTTATACTAAAATTCTATACTACCCTTACCTCCATTTTTGGACCTCCTAAGAATTAAAATTTAGCCGCTACCATGTTTATCTATACTGGTTACATTCCCAAGTGATGTCTCTATGAGATGAAACACAGAGATCATCAATGGGAACCAGTACGTTAACAAATTAACATACCTATGAATATAAAATATCTCCCCAAAAGAGGCGTGGTTTGAGAAACAGCTGTATTTACAAAGTGCAACCTATACAAACATTTATTCAAATAGAAAACTCTCTAAAAACACTTTTTCTCACAACAATACTTATTTATCAGAATTATAGCCTTAAAGAAATCACTGCATATACTCTAAGTCTCCTTTTACAGTACATTTTATACCCCTACCCCTGTTTCAATTTTTTAAAGATTTTGAAAACAAGACTCTAATTATTGCCAGCTTACCCTATGTGCATGTTTTCTGACATGAACTGTCTAAAACCTGTTTGAAACTATTCTGATAACAAATTGAAAGCATTTTAGAATACTATAAATGTTTTGTTTAGTAGTTAAGCATTCCAACATTCAAGATTATACAAAGTATCCAATCCTGCCTGTGTCTCCAGTCCACATCTTACTGTATGCCAATTTGTCAATGAAAGTTCACAATTTCTGCCTCAAATGGTCAGTTTAGAATTCTTGTCACAACAGTATCATCCCTAACCATATATCTAACATAAGTTAGTTAATATATGTCCTAGAAGTGTTTAAACAAAGGCATATTTGCAAAAGTTGTATTTATGAAGATATCAGTCTGGTGCATAAATTCACTAAAAGTTTGATTGAAATGACTGCTTACATCTGATTTTTCATAACTTCCTAGCACAGTTATTGTTTACTTTATAAAAGACCTTTAAAATAAAAAAATCATAGCATTTACAAGTTAAATTATCTGTTTTATGACTCAGGGGTAGGCATTTTCCTCTGTTTTTTGCCCCTGGGGCCTCACATTTCCTAATTTTTTTCCCTGTTTCTAGCAATGTGAAATATTTACTACATATTTAGGATAGAACACACTATTGTAAGTTTTACTGAGGTCTTTTTGTAATTCTAGCTTGTACTTTTTTATGCCACAGTCACAAAAAAGCACATTTAGGCGTTACGGCTTACTTTTGGGTTATCGACAGGACAAAAACACCCCACCAGAAATATTTAGGAAGGATCAATGAGTTGCAATTACTGTGAAGAGTAAATATAAGCACTTCTAAACAATTTAAATTACAAATAGGCATATATTATGAATTTATTTTGAATTCAGGGCTTTAAGTAAACCATGCATACTGTAAACTGTGAATTTATGCTGAGTCATCATAGTTAAGGCCCAGGATTTTCTCAATCTTCATGAAATATTTATAAAACTTCATATTTGAGTTAAATTCTTTAAAATCTCTGAGATAAACCAGATTTTGTGAAATTCTGTATGTTCTATTTTTTAACCCTATATAGGTTGCAATTCTGTAAATACAGACAATGCAATTTCCCATAGGAACTCCCTTTGCGGCTAAAACTGTGACACTTTTACTATGAAGTTTCGTTAAAAATAATATCCCAGAACGGAAAGTTTATATGCACTACTATTTTATTCAAAGGTCAAAATATAGGGCTGTGCGGCATATTTTCAACATTTATATGCCCTGAACTTCTAAGAGTTTAAACTTATACTAAAATTCTATACTACCCTTACCTCCATTTTTGGACCTCCTAAGAATTAAAATTTAGCCGCTACCATGTTTATCTATACTGGTTACATTCCCAAGTGATGTCTCTATGAGATGAAACACAGAGATCATCAATGGGAACCAGTACGTTAACAAATTAACATACCTATGAATATAAAATATCTCCCCAAAAGAGGCGTGGTTTGAGAAACAGCTGTATTTACAAAGTGCAACCTATACAAACATTTATTCAAATAGAAAACTCTCTAAAAACACTTTTTCTCACAACAATACTTATTTATCAGAATTATAGCCTTAAAGAAATCACTGCATATACTCTAAGTCTCCTTTTACAGTACATTTTATACCCCTACCCCTGTTTCAATTTTTTAAAGATTTTGAAAACAAGACTCTAATTATTGCCAGCTTACCCTATGTGCATGTTTTCTGACATGAACTGTCTAAAACCTGTTTGAAACTATTCTGATAACAAATTGAAAGCATTTTAGAATACTATAAATGTTTTGTTTAGTAGTTAAGCATTCCAACATTCAAGATTATACAAAGTATCCAATCCTGCCTGTGTCTCCAGTCCACATCTTACTGTATGCCAATTTGTCAATGAAAGTTCACAATTTCTGCCTCAAATGGTCAGTTTAGAATTCTTGTCACAACAGTATCATCCCTAACCATATATCTAACATAAGTTAGTTAATATATGTCCTAGAAGTGTTTAAACAAAGGCATATTTGCAAAAGTTGTATTTATGAAGATATCAGTCTGGTGCATAAATTCACTAAAAGTTTGATTGAAATGACTGCTTACATCTGATTTTTCATAACTTCCTAGCACAGTTATTGTTTACTTTATAAAAGACCTTTAAAATAAAAAAATCATAGCATTTACAAGTTAAATTATCTGTTTTATGACTCAGGGGTAGGCATTTTCCTCTGTTTTTTGCCCCTGGGGCCTCACATTTCCTAATTTTTTTCCCTGTTTCTAGCAATGTGAAATATTTACTACATATTTAGGATAGAACACACTATTGTAAGTTTTACTGAGGTCTTTTTGTAATTCTAGCTTGTACTTTTTTATGCCACAGTCACAAAAAAGCACATTTAGGCGTTACGGCTCACTTTTGGGTTATCGACAGGACAAAAACACCCCACCAGAAATATTTAGGAAGGATCAATGAGTTGCAATTACTGTGAAGAGTAAATATAAGCACTTCTAAACAATTTAAATTACAAATAGGCATATATTATGAATTTATTTTGAATTCAGGGCTTTAAGTAAACCATGCATACTGTAAACTGTGAATTTATGCTGAGTCATCATAGTTAAGGCCCAGGATTTTCTCAATCTTCATGAAATATTTATAAAACTTCATATTTGAGTTAAATTCTTTAAAATCTCTGAGATAAACCAGATTTTGTGAAATTCTGTATGTTCTATTTTTTAACCCTATATAGGTTGCAATTCTGTAAATACAGACAATGCAATTTCCCATAGGAACTCCCTTTGCGGCTAAAACTGTGACACTTTTACTATGAAGTTTCGTGAAAAATAATATCCCAGAACGGAAAGTTTATATGCACTACTATTTTATTCAAAGGTCAAAATATAGGGCTGTGCGGCATATTTTCAACATTTATATGCCCTGAACTTCTAAGAGTTTAAACTTATACTAAAATTCTATACTACCCTTACCTCCATTTTTGGACCTCCTAAGAATTAAAATTTAGCCGCTACCATGTTTATCTATACTGGTTACATTCCCAAGTGATGTCTCTATGAGATGAAACACAGAGATCATCAATGGGAACCAGTACGTTAACAAATTAACATACCTATGAATATAAAATATCTCCCCAAAAGAGGCGTGGTTTGAGAAACAGCTGTATTTACAAAGTGCAACCTATACAAACATTTATTCAAATAGAAAACTCTCTAAAAACACTTTTTCTCACAACAATACTTATTTATCAGAATTATAGCCTTAAAGAAATCACTGCATATACTCTAAGTCTCCTTTTACAGTACATTTTATACCCCTACCCCTGTTTCAATTTTTTAAAGATTTTGAAAACAAGACTCTAATTATTGCCAGCTTACCCTATGTGCATGTTTTCTGACATGAACTGTCTAAAACCTGTTTGAAACTATTCTGATAACAAATTGAAAGCATTTTAGAATACTATAAATGTTTTGTTTAGTAGTTAAGCATTCCAACATTCAAGATTATACAAAGTATCCAATCCTGCCTGTGTCTCCAGTCCACATCTTACTGTATGCCAATTTGTCAATGAAAGTTCACAATTTCTGCCTCAAATGGTCAGTTTAGAATTCTTGTCACAACAGTATCATCCCTAACCATATATCTAACATAAGTTAGTTAATATATGTCCTAGAAGTGTTTAAACAAAGGCATATTTGCAAAAGTTGTATTTATGAAGATATCAGTCTGGTGCATAAATTCACTAAAAGTTTGATTGAAATGACTGCTTACATCTGATTTTTCATAACTTCCTAGCACAGTTATTGTTTACTTTATAAAAGACCTTTAAAATAAAAAAATCATAGCATTTACAAGTTAAATTATCTGTTTTATGACTCAGGGGTAGGCATTTTCCTCTGTTTTTTGCCCCTGGGGCCTCACATTTCCTAATTTTTTTCCCTGTTTCTAGCAATGTGAAATATTTACTACATATTTAGGATAGAACACACTATTGTAAGTTTTACTGAGGTCTTTTTGTAATTCTAGCTTGTACTTTTTTATGCCACAGTCACAAAAAAGCACATTTAGGCGTTACGGCTTACTTTTGGGTTATCGACAGGACAAAAACACCCCACCAGAAATATTTAGGAAGGATCAATGAGTTGCAATTACTGTGAAGAGTAAATATAAGCACTTCTAAACAATTTAAATTACAAATAGGCATATATTATGAATTTATTTTGAATTCAGGGCTTTAAGTAAACCATGCATACTGTAAACTGTGAATTTATGCTGAGTCATCATAGTTAAGGCCCAGGATTTTCTCAATCTTCATGAAATATTTATAAAACTTCATATTTGAGTTAAATTCTTTAAAATCTCTGAGATAAACCAGATTTTGTGAAATTCTGTATGTTCTATTTTTTAACCCTATATAGGTTGCAATTCTGTAAATACAGACAATGCAATTTCCCATAGGAACTCCCTTTGCGGCTAAAACTGTGACACTTTTACTATGAAGTTTCGTGAAAAATAATATCCCAGAACGGAAAGTTTATATGCACTACTATTTTATTCAAAGGTCAAAATATAGGGCTGTGCGGCATATTTTCAACATTTATATGCCCTGAACTTCTAAGAGTTTAAACTTATACTAAAATTCTATACTACCCTTACCTCCATTTTTGGACCTCCTAAGAATTAAAATTTAGCCGCTACCATGTTTATCTATACTGGTTACATTCCCAAGTGATGTCTCTATGAGATGAAACACAGAGATCATCAATGGGAACCAGTACGTTAACAAATTAACATACCTATGAATATAAAATATCTCCCCAAAAGAGGCGTGGTTTGAGAAACAGCTGTATTTACAAAGTGCAACCTATACAAACATTTATTCAAATAGAAAACTCTCTAAAAACACTTTTTCTCACAACAATACTTATTTATCAGAATTATAGCCTTAAAGAAATCACTGCATATACTCTAAGTCTCCTTTTACAGTACATTTTATACCCCTACCCCTGTTTCAATTTTTTAAAGATTTTGAAAACAAGACTCTAATTATTGCCAGCTTACCCTATGTGCATGTTTTCTGACATGAACTGTCTAAAACCTGTTTGAAACTATTCTGATAACAAATTGAAAGCATTTTAGAATACTATAAATGTTTTGTTTAGTAGTTAAGCATTCCAACATTCAAGATTATACAAAGTATCCAATCCTGCCTGTGTCTCCAGTCCACATCTTACTGTATGCCAATTTGTCAATGAAAGTTCACAATTTCTGCCTCAAATGGTCAGTTTAGAATTCTTGTCACAACAGTATCATCCCTAACCATATATCTAACATAAGTTAGTTAATATATGTCCTAGAAGTGTTTAAACAAAGGCATATTTGCAAAAGTTGTATTTATGAAGATATCAGTCTGGTGCATAAATTCACTAAAAGTTTGATTGAAATGACTGCTTACATCTGATTTTTCATAACTTCCTAGCACAGTTATTGTTTACTTTATAAAAGACCTTTAAAATAAAAAAATCATAGCATTTACAAGTTAAATTATCTGTTTTATGACTCAGGGGTAGGCATTTTCCTCTGTTTTTTGCCCCTGGGGCCTCACATTTCCTAATTTTTTTCCCTGTTTCTAGCAATGTGAAATATTTACTACATATTTAGGATAGAACACACTATTGTAAGTTTTACTGAGGTCTTTTTGTAATTCTAGCTTGTACTTTTTTATGCCACAGTCACAAAAAAGCACATTTAGGCGTTACGGCTTACTTTTGGGTTATCGACAGGACAAAAACACCCCACCAGAAATATTTAGGAAGGATCAATGAGTTGCAATTACTGTGAAGAGTAAATATAAGCACTTCTAAACAATTTAAATTACAAATAGGCATATATTATGAATTTATTTTGAATTCAGGGCTTTAAGTAAACCATGCATACTGTAAACTGTGAATTTATGCTGAGTCATCATAGTTAAGGCCCAGGATTTTCTCAATCTTCATGAAATATTTATAAAACTTCATATTTGAGTTAAATTCTTTAAAATCTCTGAGATAAACCAGATTTTGTGAAATTCTGTATGTTCTATTTTTTAACCCTATATAGGTTGCAATTCTGTAAATACAGACAATGCAATTTCCCATAGGAACTCCCTTTGCGGCTAAAACTGTGACACTTTTACTATGAAGTTTCGTGAAAAATAATATCCCAGAACGGAAAGTTTATATGCACTACTATTTTATTCAAAGGTCAAAATATAGGGCTGTGCGGCATATTTTCAACATTTATATGCCCTGAACTTCTAAGAGTTTAAACTTATACTAAAATTCTATACTACCCTTACCTCCATTTTTGGACCTCCTAAGAATTAAAATTTAGCCGCTACCATGTTTATCTATACTGGTTACATTCCCAAGTGATGTCTCTATGAGATGAAACACAGAGATCATCAATGGGAACCAGTACGTTAACAAATTAACATACCTATGAATATAAAATATCTCCCCAAAAGAGGCGTGGTTTGAGAAACAGCTGTATTTACAAAGTGCAACCTATACAAACATTTATTCAAATAGAAAACTCTCTAAAAACACTTTTTCTCACAACAATACTTATTTATCAGAATTATAGCCTTAAAGAAATCACTGCATATATGAATCAGGTGACCAATCAGGAGGCTTCAATTTGAGTCTGCGCAATTGGGCTACCGGAATTAGATTTAAACAAAATGAATGTAAACAACGCGCTTCAGGTTATCGAGACAAAATATTCATTTGAATTCAAAGAAAAGCAGATAGAAGCTATAAATTCAATTGTAAATGGAAAGGACACCTTTATTGTTCTTCCGACAGGCTACGGAAAGACCAAAATATACTCTCACTTGCCAGAGATATACGGACTTCTTAACAACATGATGGGAACGATTTTAGTAATATCACCATTGCAATCCTTGATGTTAGACCAGGTTGCAAAGATGTCAGCAATCGGAATTGATGCGACGATTGTAGGAGAGTGTCAGCCTGATAAAAGTGTTGCAACACAGATTCTGAAGGGTGACTTTGGAATTGTTTTTTCCTCTCCTGAAGCTGCACTGACCCCTGGTATGTGGAGAAAGTGCTTCACAAGTGGTGTATTTCGTGACAACTTGAAAGCTGTAGTTATTGATGAAGCCCATTGTATTACTGAATGGTATGTATTGTTTTGTATGTTATGATATCAGTTTAAAAGAGAAGTAATTATTATATCTTTTCAAAAACTAACTTAATAATAGTATCATTTGAAAGTTGGACCTCACTATTTATATCAAAATTGATTGTGTGTGTTGGTTTGAGTATTTTTGTAAGTGTTTTGTTGTGGAACATACAAATTTAACTTGACAGTCACATTTAAAACCTGGAATAAATGTTAAATATATTTATTAAGAATAAAAGGAGACATGGGGATACAAGTCTGACAGTCACAGAAAATCAAACAACAGAATAGAATAAAGAATAGAACATTTTTATTTCCCAAATCAGTTACAATTGATTGACATAATTAATTATTACAACAACTCTTAACATTAGACAGTTAGACAAGTGTTTTTAAACTTAATATGTGAAGATCAAGTTTTCTAAAGAAATAGAATAATTGTTAATCAAATAGCTTATTAATTACTTTTTTTTGGCTGTTCTTATTGTAGTGTATACATGTACCACGCAATATACTGAATTAAACTGTATGCTAATGTATGCTTTATTTTTTAGGGGTGGTGAATTTCGTCAGGAGTACAGCAGATTAGGAGAACTTCGCTCTATTTGTCCAGATGATGTGACATTTGTTGCATTAACAGCAACAGCCACCAAAAGCATCAGAACACAGATATTAAAAAAGTTGGACATGATTGAAAAAGAAGTAACCACAGTATATCAATTACCAGACAGACAAAACATCATGTACACAGTTAAGAAATCTAGAAACAATTTCATTGAACTACAATGGTTATTAGATGATATTGTAAAGAACAAGTTTAATGCAAAGAAAACGGTTGTGTATTGCCGAAATATTGCCACATGTGCAAATTTGTACGAACATTTCAGCATGAACATTAATCAGTGTGATAATATAACTGAAAGACTTGTTGCGATGTACCACAGATCAACTGCAAAATTAAACAAAGACCATGTTTTAGAGGAATTTCCCAAAAACAACAGTAAACTCAGATTAGTTTTTGCAACTGTGGCGTTTGGTATGGGAGTTGACATCCCAGATATAGACTATGTGGTTCACTGGGGAGCCCCACGTGGCCTTGAACAGTTTGCCCAGGAGTGTGGACGTGCAGGAAGAGATGGTCGCCAGAGTCAGTCCATAGTTTATTTTACAGGGCATGATATTGCCAAAGACAGATCCAGTCCTGAAATGAGAGATTTCTGCAAATCCACATCTTGTTTGCGACATGCAATGAACAGTCATTTTAAGCTTGACACTTGCTCTGATTCTGATTCTACTGACAAACCAAACTCAGACTTGTGTCGTTGTTGCTGTGTATGTTTCAATTCGTGCAAATGTGGAGGTTGTGTTCCCCTAGAGTGCATTATGGACTTTGCATCTGAGATGCCCCCGTCTGATGTATATGACAATTCAGTAAGAAATCTTGATGAATGTAAATTGAAACTGTTAAAAGCAAACTTGATGGACTTCCAAGAATGTCTCATTGAAGAAAATAGTGAAGATGTTAACGCCTTTGATGCTTCATTAATTGAATGTATTGTGACAAATTGTAACTATCTGTTATGTGAAGATGACATTATTGACCTAGGGCTGCTGAACAATGAACTTTCAAAAGAAATTTTCTTGCTCATTGAGGAAGTATGTTGATAAATTGAACTGTGTATGTACAAAAATGTACATTTATGTCAATGTGGTTTTATGCAGTATCATAACATCTTTGTTTTCATTATTTTTGTACATGTACTTTTGAACTGTACAGCAATCAGAATAAGTTGTCTATTACTGGCTATAATTAATAGTTTTAATTGTCATTTGCAAGATATAGTCTTCAACCTTCCCAATATGGCAATAAACCTTACTAGAAACCTATACATGTATATAGCTATAGCTAATATCTGTTTTTATTTAGTAAAATGTAAAATTGACATATTTTATGAAGGAAAATTTTTGAAATGATTATTATTAATAGCAATAAAAAAGCATATGCTTTTATTTTACAATTTTTGTCGAGCCTGCGACTTTTGTCGCAGAAAGCTCGACATAGGGATAGCGATCCGGCGGCGGCGGCGGCGGCGTTAGCTAACTTCTTAAAAGCTTTATATTTTAGAAGGTGGAAGACCTGGATGCTTCTTACTTTGTATATGGATGCCTCATGTTACAAAGTTTCCGTCAGTCACATGTCCAATTTCCTTGACCTCATTTTCATGGTTCAGTGACTACTTGAAAAAAAAGTTCAGATTATTTGTAATGTTAAATTCTCTCTTATTATAAGTAATAGGATAACTATATTTAGTATGTGCGTACCTTGCAAGGTCCTCATGCCTGTCAGACAGTTTTCACTTGACCTCGACCTCATTTCATGGATCAGTGAACAAGGTTAAGTTTTGGTGGTCAAGTCCATATCTCAGATACTATAAGCAATAGGTCTAGTATATTTGGTGTATGGAAGGACTGTAAGGTGTACATGTCCAACTGGCAGGTGTCATCTGACCTTGACCTCATTTTCATGGTTCAGTGGTTATAGTTAAGTTTTTGTGTTTTGGTCTGTTTTTCTTATACTGTATGCAATAGGTCTATTATATTTGGTGTATGGAATGATTGTAAGGTGTACATGTCCAACTGGCAGGTGTCATCTGACCTTGACCTCATTTTCATGGTTCAGTGGTTATAGTTAAGTTTTTGTGTTTTGGTCTGTTTTTCTTATACTGTATGCAATAGGTCTATTATATTTGGTGTATGGAATGATTGTAAGGTGTACATGTCCAACTGGCAGGTGTCATCTGACCTTGACCTCATTTTCATGGTTCAGTGGTTATAGTTAAGTTTTTGTGTTTTGGTCCGTTTTTCTTATACTTTATCCAATAGGTCTACTATATTTGGTGTATGGAATGATTGTAAGGTGTACATGTCCAACTGGCAGGTGTCATCTGACCTTGACCTCATTTTCATGGTTCAGTGGTTATAGTTAAGTTTTTGTGTTTTGGTCCGTTTTTCTTATACTTTATCCAATAGGTCTACTATATTTGGTGTATGGAATGATTGTAAGGTGTACATGTCCAACTGGCAGGTGTCATCTGACTTTGACCTCATTTTCATGGTTCAGTGGTCAAAGTTAAGTTTTTGAGTTTTGGTCTTTTTTCTTATACTATTATGCAATAAGTCAACTATATTTGGTTTATGGAAATATTCTATGATGTACATGTCAGTCTCGCAGGTTTTATTTGACCTTGACCTCATTTTCACAGTTCATTGCTCAGTGTTAAGTTTATGTGTTTCAGTCTGTTTTTCTTAAACTATAAGCAATAGGTCAGCTATATTTGTTGTATGGAAGGATTGTAAGCTGTTCATGTCTGCCTGGCATGGTTCATCTGACTTTGACCTCATTTTCACGATTCATTGGTCAATGTTTAGTTTTCTTGGTTAAGTCTGTTTCTTGGAAACTATAAGCAATAGGTCAACTATATTTAGTGTATTGAATGATTGTAAGGTGTACATGTATTTCTTGTTTGGTTTATATGACCTTGACTTCATTTTCTTGGATCATGTTAAGTTTATGTAATAGTTGTAGTAAAGCTTTCATTTAGGACTATCAACATAATATCAATGGTTAGTAAAGAAGGCGAGACATTTTAGCGTGTCCACTCTTGTTAGTTTTATTTTCAAGAAATAAAAGTCTGGGTTGATAAAAGGAATTTTATGTGTAAAAAAAGTGATGACCTGTTAATGTACAAGTTTTTGTGAGTTTGAAGTGTTTGTAAATGTATATGTGTATATATATAAATTATGAAAGATGTACCCTGGAGGCATAATGCACAAGGTATTTAAATTAAAATATTAATCTTGAATCTCATAGTTTTTGTTCAAAACTTTTAACCCTGTTTGGTAGTATCCTAGACAATTATGTTTCACACAGGTCAGGCGGTCAGGGTCTAGAATCCTTTTTGGGTACATTATTCTACATAATATCAGAAACAATATAGACTTTATTTCAAGGTGAATTCATTGGTTATGCCTTTTCGTAAGGTCTTCTTTAAAACTTCTACGTCCATTGGTCTCTGGCGGAGATTTGTCTCCATGGAAATCATTACACATCTTATTTTTATATATTTAACAGGTATGCTTAAAATTATTCAACAGAAAAACATGATCTTCAACAGCATAGCATGCACCAGCAACTTTGTTCATGTTATTTTAGGGAGAGACAACCCATGTCTAGAAACCGAAAAAGGACAAGGATGAATGAAAGACTGCCAAATAATAAAATTTGTGCAACAGGTCAAAACTAAAACAAATAGCTTTACTTTATTTCCAAGTCAGGAGCCTTTAGTTCAGTGATTGTCGTTGGTTCATGTCTGTCATCTGTTTTTCATAAAATTTTTGTTATAAATTATGTTTTGAATTTCTCAATTGAATTGTCTCATTTTTTTTAAGGTCTTGGTCTTTTAAAGCCCACTACACTGTATGAGTTTTTCCTCATTGTTGAAGGCTGTATAGTTGCCCGAAATTGCTTACATGTACATCTACTTAATTTGAATTTTTGTGGATAGTTGTCTCAATGGCAATCATACCACATCTCCTTATTTTTAAACATACAGCTTATGAATAGTTTCAACTACAAAATGAAGAAAAAGAATAAAGCAATATACATGATGAAATATTTTTTATTTTCATGATTCTGGATAACTGGGCAAAACAAATAGATAATATTTACATACATGCATGGACGGTATCAGATTATGAACATATAATAATACAACATTTATAATATATCATGCATTAATTAATGATGATCTTATGCTGGCTTTACTTATTACTATCAAAAAATTATATAGTTGAACAATCAACCAGAAGAAAACGCTACAGTTCAAATTCGTATCTAACAGAAACTGAACCACCATTGCACTATACACATAAAAAGATAGACGGCAAACAAAATTATTAACAACTTTTCTTACATTGCAAAACCTCATATTACCTTCAAACAAATTCAGAACTCCTGTTTATTAAAACAAAAAGATAAATCAATATTGCATTGCACTTACTAATTTTAATACTAAAACAAAATCACAAATCACAATATTGATGTTCACTATACTCATTTATACAATAACAAAAAACAATTATCAATATTGCATTGCACCAAGTCATGATCACTTGAAACAAAATCAAGAATATTAATCACAATATTGATTTGCACTAACTCATTTCAACACTTAACAAAATCAATAATCACAATATAGATTTGCACTAACTAATTTTAACACTAAACAAAAATATTAACCAATATTGCATTTCGCTTACTCATCTTAACACTTAAAAAATTCAAATAATAACAATATAGTATTGATATGCACTAACTCATGCTTACTTTAGATCAATATTGCATTTCACTAAATCATGTTGACATAAAAAAACAAAGAATCACTGTATTGCATTGCACTAACTCATTTTTGCTGTAATAAAAAACAATGATCAATATTGCATTGCACCAAGTCATGATCACTTGAAACAAAATCCAGAATCACAATATTGCATTGCACTAACTCATTTCATCACAAAAAAAATTCAAGTAATCACAATATTTATTTGCACTGACTCCTATTAACATATAACAAAACCCAAGAAATCACAATAATGCATTGCACTAACTCATTTCATCACAAAAAAAATTCAAGTAATCACAATATTTATTTGCACTGACTCATGTTAACATATAACAAAACCCAAGAAATCACAATAATGCATTGCACTAACTCATTTCATCACAAAAAAAATTCAAGTAATCACAATATTTATTTGCACTGACTCATGTTAACATATAACAAAACCCAAGAAATCACAATAATGCATTGCACTAACTCATTTCATCACAAAAAAAATTCAAGTAATCACAATATTTATTTGCACTGACTCATATTAACATATAACAAAACCCAAGAAATCACAATAATGCATTGCACTAACTCATTTCATCACAAAAAAAATTCAAGTAATCACAATATTTATTTGCACTAACTCATGTTAACATATAACAAAACCCAAAAAATCACAACTATTGCACTAGGGAAAAGTCCTGGTTCAGTTTAAACAGTATAAGACCTTGTTCTCTGAATGATGGCATACTGCTCCTTCTTTCCAGTCAACCACTTATACAACTTGTTTCCATTCAACTTGCCTAAAGTTTCAAATTCAATGTTGTCAAACGAGCGAAAGTAGCGACCAGGATTTCTGTCAAACAGATTTTCGTCTTTCAACTGGTTAACAAACATATCAATGTCCTTCTTAAGTGATGGCTTCCAGTTGGATGGTTTTCCAAAGTACTGGTCTAGTCCTTTAGAATAGCAATCTAAGATGTGGTTGCATCCCTGCAAACTACGACCAATACGTTGAATAGACGATGATGTCATATTTCCGTGCAAAGAGTCTAGTGCATCTTTAGCACGCATATTCATGAACTCCAGGGCTTGGTCACCAGGAACGTTTCCACCTTGAGTACCATGAATACTAACAGATCTATTGTGCTTCATCTCAAAAGCTAGTCTTGGAGGAAGTAGGGCCATTAGTTGTGCCTGCAGTTTGAAAGCTAGCTGACAGTACTTTGTATGATTTGTCATGGAAAATTTTAGCATGTCAAACCTCCACATTCTTATAAGGCGATCTCCATCGTTCTCCTTGGAAGCATCGTCTCGATTCCAGTCCATCAAGCCCTCTCTTAAAACATTACAGGCATAATTGAACTTAAAATCCTCCTTTTTTGAGCTGGAGTTTGTGGTATCTGAATTACTGGAACTTGTGTTGCCAGCAGGAATTCCTTCGGACAGATGTTGAAAATGTTTATACTGGCAGGTATCTCTGTGCTTTTGTCGGCACCTTCCATCTATGGCAAATGTTTTTGGACAGCCAGGGTATCCACATTTTATTCTGTTGTCATTTTCCTGCTGATCTTTTCCAAGCTGATCAAACTTAAACTCTTTGGTTGCAACAAACTGGGTAACAATGTCATTGGCAAGCTTATCCAGAAAAGATTTCTTTTCTATATCGTCTTTTCCAACTTTCCTCTCAAAGTCATCTAATGATGTTAGCCCAAGAATCTGCATTGCTGCTAACAGAATGTGACCTTTGGTTACAAACCTTAAAAACTCACGGCAATCATTGACCGCATTCTTCACCTACAAATAATAAAAAAAAAAATAAAATGATGCAATGATTGTTATTTCAGATATATTGTTTAGTGAAGAATAGCTATATACATGTACATGAAGATACAGTGCTTTTTAGGAGGAAAATTAAGAGTGACCCATTTCTTGAAATATGCATGAAATATTTGCCGTCATTAAGCAATAATCTAGACTGTTAAGAAAGGCTGTATGATACCTTCCTTTTGATTTTTTTTTGTCACCATATATATGTTGTAGGAGTGTTTTAAAGTACTCTCTCAAGCATTCTCACTTTTTTTCTGTTATTTCTGTCAGTTGCATAGCAAAACTTTATTTCTTAAAGCATGCCAATTAGTCGATATTCCATTATATTCAGGCACATTGCAGTACTTCAGAGCTCCAGATAAGAATTCACAAATTGGGGTTTTTACCCACCATTTTTTTATGTAATTGAGTGATAAAGTTTTTTAATTGCATTATGAATTCCAGTTCACCCCTCAAGCAAATATCAAATTGGGTTTTTCACCACCAAGCTCCTTAATGTATTTGGTTTTTTCATAAACACAATATGGAATATTTAGGCATTTTATAATCAACCCCAGATGTGTTTCCATCTTAAATGTGTTTCTTTCTTTGTAGAATATGTGCTAGCTGTTTTATTTGGTTTATTCACTGACGAGCAATTGTACATTTAATTTGTGTCCCGTTTCAAACGTTCTGTCAGTTTTGTATTTTCTCAAAACTTATGTAAACTGCAGCTGGTGTCACTAGTTGGACAGGAACTAATTGTCTTTCTAGATCCCATATGATCACCCTATAGTTTAATTATAGTTGGAATAGGTGTGGCTAAGTGTTCAGATTTTTGTGTAATATATGTGAAATTTAGGTGCTGTAAGAAAGTTTTGCCAGTCCTTTCACCTATTTGCCAGATCTACTTTTTAATAAAAATAAAACGTAGTTTCCAGATTTAAGATATACCTCAAAACCTTGAGGTTTATAGGGTGGTTTATAATGACGGAGACCACATTCAACTTAAATTTACAAATAATTCTGCAACATCAAGTAAATAAATGACAATGTTATACTGCACTTGCCAATAAGACAACTATCTAGAACAATTAGACCAAAACAAAGAAAGTGTCAAGCTGCATTGACGTAAAAAACGGATATGTGTATTCACTCATCAACTAAAATGAAAAAAAAAATATATAAACTGGTTTCGTTTAATTCAATTTACATAAATCTGGGTTAAGTTGTCCCTTATCAGAACTTTTGGTTTCCGATGCTTTCAAACTACATATCATGTCATAATTGATTTGGCCTTTCACTTTTTCCAACTGATTTCGTTTTTGACGGAACCCCGTGTTTATCGCTCTAGCAATGTTCTCGTTATGGAACGCAAACACGCCCGTGCGTTCAATGGCCGCTTCCTAAAATCACTAGCTTAGTCTTGTTATCATCATAACTTTCCCTCAGCAATCAAAAATTAAGAAGCCGAAAACATGCTTCTATTCAATATTTTTACCGGACATTTACTTTCATTTTAATTCATTGTATGTTATGATAAATCCCGAGCAATTCGAAAAAATATGACAGCATGTCACACGCTAATTGGATAAACGCAGAGAAGATCGAAATGTTTTCATAGACACGTGTACATTTTGAGCAACGGAAAATTCCAACAGGGACCCATTACAGCTACTTGATGCAGGGCTCTATTTTTAGAACGAAAGGACATTTCCAATTATAAATATTATAAAAATAGATTTACGCGACGACTGTAATCAAGTAAGGGTAAATAACGCAAACGATAGCGAATAAAAGCGTTAAGAACCCATGTTTTTGGCATATAATTGAGTTTTCCTTTGAATTAATTGGGCTATTGAACCCTGCAATGGGCAATTGCATTGGGTTTTTAATTATTTTTATTGCGTGATCACGCAAATACGCAGCTTATCTGGAGCTCTGGTTACACTTTGTATGTCATGGTATTGATAAAGAAAACTACAGAATGTGAAAATTTTCTTTTAAGTAATTTCACATTGGCAAAAATGAATATGGACTAACTATTTGTGATTGGATATTAAGCAGATATCAATCATTCAGGTTTATCAACAGAATTAAAAATTATGACACACTGATTAATTGGTGTACAAACCTCTGAATTAACGCCACGTCTGTCGAACTGATTCCTCAGCTGAAACAGAGTTCCCTTTTCACCTGATGAAGATCCTTTATACAAAAGGTTGTATGATTCCTGAAAAAGAATAATCATGTCATATTGCAAGTTTCTGAAAAAACCAAACACATGTATATAACTTGTTTTACTTTATTATGTAAAATATCTCTTAAATAATTAAATGGTATTTCATACATGTACCTATTATTTAGCAATTACAATACACTGCCTTTTTATTAAGTTCATAAATGTAGATGGAAATTACAATTAAAACATAAAAAATTTTCTTGTTGAAAGCACATCTCTTTACGTTTTTATTATTAATGTCATGAAATTTTCAAATACTTGTAATACAATTTCATAGTTTTACATGCACCCACCTGTAAAGATATAACATGCCCGTGCCAATCCTCACTTTTCCAAATAAAGCCATCCAACCTATCTTCAGCTGTGATAGCATCAAGCCTTGCACGACTGGCTGCCTCTCCCCTCTCAACACTAAGAGCGTCACCACCAAGTAAAATAGGCATCATTTTACCATCTTTTGTTCTTGGTACATATTGCTGAAGATGCTCAACCACTTGTATCATCTGCTCTGTTATGTTTTCATCTTTTTCTAGTATACCTAAGGGAATCTGAAATGAAATTAGGTCAAATATGTAATAAAAGATGTGTTATCGATATATTACAAATTTAAAAGAAATGTCAGTAGTAAAAATCAAATTGAATTTAAAACACTGAAGCAGATATAAACAAGCATGTGTGAAATTAAATTACATATATATATTCATTTTAAGTTTGTTTTTTTTTCCGTATAATCATACATCATACCGTTAATAATTAATATCCTTTATTTTAATGCATACATATATATTTGTACTTTAATTACTTACAACATTACTCTTTTTGGCTGACAACTCTGAATATGGGTGCTGTATGTGGAACTCAACTAAATCTTGGCTATCTTTAAGTGTAGGTACAAATTCAACTAATGCTCTTTTGATCAATATTCTGAAATTGGAATGCAAAGCTTCATAGTCTTCATGATTTGGTATAAAGGCTTCATTGTGAATAGACAAAATGTCTGCTTGGGGATGGAGAGCGTCTTTGGTGATGTCCGTAATTCTATGTTGAACTGCTATTGAATGGACAAGATTGTGAGTTTTGTTACTGGTTTCAAGTGTTTTATGTCTAGTCTTCTGTCGACAATTTAAGTTGTCCATAACTATTTCAAAGGAGGTGTTTCCAGAAATTGCTTCATCTGCAGTTGTAGTAAATGGTGAATCCATATCTGAAAAAAATTAGTTGTTTTATATTTTTCAACTCCATATTATTATAAATGACATGTCATAAAAATGACAATATAGATTCAATAGTTTATGTACCTTCTATGTCATTTGTCTGGAATTTTATTTAATGTCTTCTCTGTAATGTAATTAGTAATATAAAAATTTAGTCATATAGATATTTATCAATCACTGAAGAAGAAAAAACACTTGCCAATTCACTTACAGCTGTTAAGAATATATTGATAAAGATCAATTTGTAGAAATTCAAAATACATACAAAATAAACAGGTGGAAAAAATCCAAATATCATACCTGGACTAGTGTTGTCCTGGAGTATATAATTTCCTGGAGTTTTCTGTAAGGATGTATCCATTTGTACGTCGCTGTCAGAAGCTGCAGAGGTTGAAATTGGTTCGGCTATGTAGATAACTGGTGATTCCTCACTGCATGTAAATGGTGTACTTGGAGTCACTAGCTCGTTGTCTCTTTCAACTGTTTGTGCATAACAGTGATCACCTGCAAAGTGATAAAAAGTGTAATATGTTTAAAAAATCTAAAGTGAATGTCTGTAACTGACTTTAAAATACTTAGTCTTTTAGTCAAAAATTAATGCAAGCATGCGTTATTTACTATTGTGAATCACTGATTAGTGGCATAAATACAAGTAGATGTAAGAAGATGTGGTATGAGTGCCAATGAGACAACTCTCCATCCAAGTCAAAATTTATATAAGTAAACCATTATGGGTCACAGTACGGATCGATTTAATGCTCATTGCTAATCATTACATAAAAACATAGCAAAAATTTCTGAATAAACTTTTAACCCATCTTTTTTTATGGAAATACTGTTAACTTGCCAAACTTCTTTTAGCAAATTTAAATAACTGACAGATTGAAGTAAAAAAAAAAAAATCAGTACACATATGATTTCTATAACAATATGTAAAAATAATGAACATACTGAATTAAAAAGATACATCAATTTCAACAAAAATGTATCTCATGCTTCTTGTGACTTATTAGAAATTCAAAGTATTCATATTCATAATGACGAATGACTAGAAGCATTTTTAATGTTTGAATGCTTACTTGATGATATGTCTGTACTGCTAGTGTCCTGATTGTGTTGTTCAGAAACTGCCTTTGCCCAGTTCTTAACAGGGATATCAAAGGATTCACATATCTGATCTATCCGACTTAGTGTTGACTTGTAAGAGGTGGAAAAGCCTGCTCTGTTAAACGTACTGTACACCTATAGAAAACAACACAATATTTAGTTACATTAGATATTTAAAAAATTAAAACTGTTGAGTTAATTCATCCTAGATCCATTTTAACAAGAATGCATCTACATACATGTATATGAATATATTTGTTGGGAGTTTTTAAGTTGAATTACCAAGGGCAATAATGTAAAATGCAGCTGCTAGCTGTTAATATGATACTTTAAATGGTATGGGTTTGTCTCATTGTTGGAGGCTGTATGGTTACCTACCATTGCTCACATCCCCTTCATTTGAACTTTCAATGACAAGTGATATTGTTCATTGTTATGGGTAAATTAATCATACAACAAATTGAACATCTCCTTATTTCTATAACAAAACAATAATATACATGTACGTACATTTATATATAGGGTCTCACAATTGAAAGTAATTATTATAAATGTACAGTTGTCTCATTGGCAATCATACCACATCTTCTTTTTTATAATTACACCTTTAAATTTTTTCCAAACTTCATTCATGTATTATTATTATTGTACATGTATATAAATGAAACTGTTATTTAAATTTGGTCAAATGTTGAATATATAGATATATATTTAATATGTATACATGTATGATGTACACTAATAAAAAAAATAATTACCCTTGTCCTAACATGTCCTCTAAACATAAATACACTATTTATGGACTGGACAGCATTCATCTGATGGTTTCTGTTGAACAGTAAAATTGCCATACTGGAAACCACTCTTGGCGTTTCTTTTTTCTTTTTAAAGCTGCCAGCAACTATCTTAAGGATTTCAAGTGTTAGTGGACAGTTTCTTTCCAACTCTTTATTGGCTGACTTCCATGAAAATCGTGAAATGTTGCTTCCCCTGAAAGTTGATTCTTTGTTTTTACACAATGCCTGCACCTCTTGTGAAATATTCTTCATGACAGTATTGACAAGTTCTTTTTTTGCATCTTCTATCGTCAACAGATGATTTAGTGCAGTTTTGTATTGCTTTTGAACAATGGAACGACATGCTAATTTCCCGGGTCCTTTCAAGTCTGTTTTTCTTGAACTGCCCTTAAACTGTAAATGTACCTGAAATTGAAACACAAATATAAACATTGATTCATATATAAAATGTACACTACATTAATCAGAAACATGCGCAATCATAAATCTGTATGCATATGTGAAATCAATGAATCATGGAAGGGACATACATGTATAAACAAAATGTACATGTACAAAAATTGTTGAAGCTAGCCTGCATAGTGAATTCAATATAAAATGTACACTCATGTTAGTCTGTGTAATTTTTTGCATTCCATGCAATTGCCTCAAATTCATTCTTTCAAAGGGAAAATATATATATATTATATATAGATTACAGACATACTGTTCATTTTCATTTTTAACAACAGATTTTAACACACGTGTGCATTGTACAATACTAGTATATATATACATGGATGGAGAGTTGTCTCATTGGCACTCATACCACATCTTCTTATATCTATGGATTAACAAATACAATATTGGATTATTTTATTCAGGAGTCTTACCTTAACTTTAGGACCAGGTGACTGTGTAACTTGTGGTGTTGGTTTCTCATCTTGAGGTTTGCATGTAGATGTAAACTGGAGCCTCCTCCTATTCTTCTTTGGGGTCTTTGTTGATGCTTTTGTTTTTGCTTTTGGTGTACAACCAGACTTTGATGGAGTGAAAATATTTCGTTGCCTCTTCCTTGCTGTTGAACCTAAACATGCTAAAGCTGGGGTTAGAGATGGAAGTGGTGGTTCTGTATCTACATGTATCTGATCATCAGCATCACATTCTTCTCTACTGACCGACAAATTTGTTCTCAAATTGATAAAACTTGTTGATGTGGATGTTTTTAATTTTTCACATAAGTTTCTACATTTGTTTAAACTCACATAAGTGGCTTTCAAACTGTTAAAACACTGACTGCAAACGAAAAAACTTGTGTCATCATATCCGATTGCATTCCTGAGCTTCACCTCGTCTACTTCGTAACAGAAGGCTAATGTTTTAATGAGATCAACGTCTTTATGTTGTTTTCCTACACTTCTTCTTCGTTCCTCTTTAAGATTTTCTACATTGAAAACATGCGTACAATGTACACAACACGTGTCTGAATGCTCCATTGATCATGTTAGTAAATATTCTTTTCGCTCCGCCTTTTTTTTGCGCCAAATTTGATTAATTCTATACCCACAATTCATAGCGTTATTCAAACTTCCGGTTGAAGGATTTTATAGGTGAATGCATTCAGGCGTTAATGTAGCGATTGATAGTGAGTCGGAATATAACGACTGGATTAGTCGGGTTAGCCGCTACCATGTTTATCTATACTGGTTACATTCCCAAGTGATGTCTCTATGAGATGAAACACAGAGATCATCAATGGGAACCAGTACGTTAACAAATTAACATACCTATGAATATAAAATATCTCCCCAAAAGAGGCGTGGTTTGAGAAACAGCTGTATTTACAAAGTGCAACCTATAACAATCGTTATTTTGTATTCATCATTATCATTATTATTAGTATAAATATTATGATTAATGTATTTTCTATTCAGCCTTATGGACAGGGACCACCACCACAGTATGGACAGGGACCGCCTCCGCAGCATGGATACTATCCTCCACCGCAACAGCAACAGCAACAGTCAACCGTCGTAGTAACCGGCGGTCAGGCAGGACCTACAGTAGTTCAAGTACATAAAGAACGGTAAGATCCACGGAAGTAACAGGTGGTCAGGTAGGAGCTACAGTAGTACAAGTAGATAAAGAACGGTAAGATCCACGGAAGTAACAGGTGGTCAGGTAGGAGCTACAACCGTACACGTACATAAAGAACGGTAAGATCCACGGAAGTAACAGGTGGTCAAGCAGGACCTACAGTAGTACAAGTACATAAAGAACGGCAAGATCCACGGAAATAACAGGTGGTCAGGTAGGAGCTACAACCGTACACGTACATAAAGAACGGTAAGATCCACGGAAGTAACAGGTGGTCAGGTAGGAGCTACAGTAGTACAAGTAGATAAAGAACGGTAAGATCCACGGAAGTAACAGGTGGTCAAGCAGGACCTACAGTAGTACAAGTACATAAAGAACGGCAAGATCCACGGAAGTAACAGGTGGTCAGGTAGGAGCTACAGTAGTACAAGTAGATAAAGAACGGTAAGATCCACGGAAGTAACAGATGGTCAGGTAGGAGCTACAGTAGTACAAGTACATAAAGAACGGTAAGATCCACGGAAGTAACAGGTGGTCAGGTAGGAGCTACAGTAGTACAAGTACATAAAGAACGGTAAGATCCACGGAAGTAACAGATGGTCAGGTAGGAGCTACAGTAGTACAAGTACATAAAGAACGGCAAGATCCACGGAAGTAACAGGTGGTCAAGCAGGACCTACAGTAGTACAAGTACATAAAGAACGGCAAGATCCACGGAAATAACAGGTGGTCAGGTAGGAGCTACAACCGTACACGTACATAAAGAACGGTAAGATCCACGGAAGTAACAGGTGGTCAGGTAGGAGCTACAGTAGTACAAGTACATAAAGAACGGCAAGATCCACGGAAGTAACAGGTGGTCAAGCAGGACCTACAGTAGTACAAGTACATAAAGAACGGCAAGATCCACGGAAATAACAGGTGGTCAGGTAGGAGCTACAACCGTACACGTACATAAAGAACGGTAAGATCCACGGAAGTAACAGGTGGTCAGGTAGGAGCTACAGTAGTACAAGTAGATAAAGAACGGTAAGATCCACGGAAGTAACAGTGGTCAGGTAGGAGCTACAGTAGTACAAGTAGATAAAGAACGGTAAGATCCACGGAAGTAACAGGTGGTCAGGTAGGAGCTACAGTAGTACAAGTACATAAAGAACGGTAAGATCCACGGAAGTAACAGGTGGTCAGGTAGGAGCTACAACCGTACACGTACATAAAGAACGGCAAGATCTATGATACATGTAGAAACAGGTTATCAGGTAGGACCTACAGTAGTACAACAACATAAAGAACGGTAAACAGATGACCAGGTAGAACCTACAGTAGTACAAGTATTTGAAGAACGGACAGATCCATGATAGTAATACATGGCCAGGCAGGACCTACAGTAATACAAGTACATAAAGAACAGTAAAATCCATGACAGTAACAGAGTGCCAGGCAGGGCCTACTGTAGTACAATTACATAAAGAACGGTCAGATCCATGATCCTTGACAGTAACAGATGACCAGGTAGGACCTACAGGAGTACAAGTATATAAAGAACGGTACGATTCATGATAGAAACAGGTGGTCAGATAGGACCTTCAGTAGTACAAGTATATAAAGAACGGTATGATTCATGATAGAAACAGGTGGTCAGATAGAACCTTCAGTAGTACAAGTATATACAGAACGGTAAGATTCATGTTAGAAACAGGTGGTCAGAGAGGACCTTCAGTAGTACAAGTATATAAAGAACGGTACGATTCATGATAGAAACAGGTGGTCAGATAGGACCTTCAGTAGTACAAGTATATAAAGAACAGTAAAATCCTTGACAGTAACAGATGGCCAGGCAGGGCCTACTGTAGTACAATTACATAAAGAACGGTCAGATCCATGACCCCTGACAGTAACAGATGACCAGGTAGGACCTACAGTAGTACAAGTATATAAAGAACGGTACGATTCATGATAGAAACAGGTGGTCAGATAGGACCTTCAGTAGTACATTAACATAAAGAACGGTAAGATCCATGATAATTGATAGTAACAGATTGTCAGGCAGAAACTACAGTATGACAAGTACATTAAGAACGGTCAGATCCATTGCAGTAACAGATGGTCAAGCAAGACCTACAGTAGTACAAGTACATAAAGAACGGTAAGATCCATGATAGCAACAGATGACCAGGCAGAACCTACAGTAGCACAAGTACATAAAAAACGGTAAGATCCATGATAGTAACAGATGGCCAGGCAGGACCTACAGTAGTCCAAATACATCAAGAACGGTACGATCCATGATGGTAACAGATGGCCAGGCAGGACCTACAGTAGTACAAGTACATCAAGAACGGTACGATCCATGATGGTAACAAGTGACCAGGCAGGGCCTACAGTAGTACAAGTACATAAAGAACGGTAAGATCCATGATAGCAACAGATGACCAGGAAGGACCTACAGTGTTACAGGTTCATAAAGAACGGTAAGATCCATGATAGTAACAGATGGCCAGGCAGGGCCTACAGTAGTACAAGTATATAAAGAACGGTAAGATCCATGATGGTAACAAGTGACCAGGCAGGGCCTACAGTAGTACAAGTATATCAAGAACGGTAAGATCCATGATGGTAACAGATGGCCAGACAGGACCTACAGTAGTACAAATACATCAAGAACGGTAAGAGCAATGATGTTAACAAGTGGCATGGCAGGGCCTTTAGTTGTACATGCGCAAAGTGACAGAGTATTGTAATTTGTTGGTATGACACCCAAAATAATATGAAAATATTATACTTAGTAAATATAAAAAAGAAGATGTGGTATGAGCGCCAATGAGACATATCACCACAAGAGACCATATGACACAGAAATTAACAGCTATAGGTCACCGTACGGCCTTCAACAATGAGCAAAGCCCATACCGCATAGTCAGCTTTAAAAGGCCCCGAAATCACAAATGTAAAACAATTCAATTGAGAAAACTAACGGCCTAATTAATATACAAAAAAATGAACGAAAAACAAATATGTAACACAGCAACAAACGACAACCACTGAATTACAGGCTCCTGACTTGAGACAGGCACATGCATATAGAATGTGGCGGGGTTAAACATGTTAGCGGGATCCCAACCCTCCCCCTAACCTAGGATAGTGGCGTAACAGTACAACACAAGAACGAACTATAACAATGAGTTGAAAAAGGCTTAATTCATCAGATGGATACAAATAGAAATACATATAACAATAACACGTGGACGTGACCGGGTACTTGTACATCCCAACAACAAAAAGACACAAAGTACAAATCTGAGAGTACTCGCAGTTACTGACAGCTAGTTCAAAGCCAATAACATCTAATATAAAAAATCATGCATCTAAGACTAAATTATCAATCAGTACACATCCAACATACAATGGATTTAGTGTAAAGACGTCATAAACAGTCAGAGAAAAACATGATCTTGTGCAATACCAAGATACAGGAGCCGACAGATTGTAGATCCATGAAAGTGCATATGTATATAACAATAATATTTAGTTTGAATTTAAGTAACTGATAACAAAATCAATATTAATACCAATAAAAACTATATTCAAAGAAGGCTTTTCTACATCGTGAATAGATAGCCTTAGCTGTATTTGGCAAAACTTTCAGGAATTTTGGGTCCTCAATGCTCTTCAACTTCGTACTTTATTTGGTCTTTTTAACTTTTATTTATTCGAGCGTCACTGAGGAGTCTTTTGTAGACGATACGAACGTCTGGCGTACAAAATTTCAATCCTGGTATCTATGATGACTTTATTTCTAATTACAGTGTTGAATTGGTAACCTTTTAGAATAAGTTGATTTAAAGGATCGATAAGTTTACCAGGATCGTTTCTAAATTTCCGGGCACGGTAAACAACATCTTCGTAAAAATGAGGATGTGCTATCCCGTTTGAAATAAGTTTTCTACAGGTACAACCGAACTTCAAAACCAAATCTTTATATCTGTGGAAGAATTTAGTAAAAGTTTTAAGTAATTTGTGGTAACGAAATCCCTGACTTAATAATTTACCAGTAATACATAGATTACGTTCATTAAAGTCTAAAACGTCACAACAGACACGGGCATAGCGAACGAGTTGTGAAATATAAACACCGTAAGATGGTGCCAAAGGAACATCACCATCCAAAAAAGGAAAATTAACAATAGGGAACGAAACATCGTCTCTTTTGTCGTAAATTTTAGTGTGGAGTTTCCCGTGTAAAACTGAAATATCTAAATCTAGGAAAGGACAGTTATTAGCGTTTACATTTGATTTATTTAAAGTAAGTTCCTTTGGGTAAATTTTGGCAGTATATTTAGAAAATTCTTGATTATTTAACGAAAAAAATATCATCAAGATAACGGTTAGTGTTGTTGAATTTATCAATTAAATGCAATTTTGACGGGTCGTTACTGAGTTTGGTCATAAACTGTGGTCATAACAGTACAAAAACAAGTCTGCAATTAAAGGGGCGCAATTAGTGCCAATAGGAATACATACAATCTGTCAATAAACTTTGTTGCCGAAACGTACATAAATATTATCAAGGAGAAAATTAACAACTTCAATCATCTCATCACACCTCCAGTAAGTATATCTAGCATATTTACCTTTCTCATTAGAGAAGAAGGCTTTAAACGAGTTGCAGCAAATATATTTGCATTTGGATTTACCAAACGACCATTTAATTAAATAGGAAAACTTTTGTTTGATAAGATTGTGTGGAAGTGTAGTGTAAAGAGTTGAAAAGTCAAAACTGTCAACAGAATCAAAAGGACCATCAAAAGCACATAATTTATCTAAAACATCCAAAGAATTTTTTACACTCCAAAAATAGTTAATTCCACTATATTCATATATTTTATTACAAAAATTTATGATAAGTTCTTTGATAGTAGTTAAGGAACTAGTTAAAAGCACTGAAAGATTAGTTGTAGAACACTTACTAGAAGCCGAGATGAAACGATATTTTACTGGTTTTTTGTGTAGTTTAGGTAACCAATACATAGTAGGGACCTTCAAATGTTCAGAAGATGCCTTAAGCTGTGATGTAGTTACGATATGTTTGTTTACTATATGACTCTCTGTGAAGCGCACGGACTTGAATGTAGATGAATTTAAAATTTCATTCTTAAGAACGTCCGTGAAGTATTTACGGCATACCACAACCACATTGTTGGCTGCTTTGTCGGCCTGTACAAACACAATAGCTTTGAAAGTTCTTGAAGTTTATTTCTTAAAATGGAAATAGGCGTATTGTGTACTCTTTTATTTATTTCTGAATTATTTTCAAAATGTGATATTCGAATATCCACAACATTCATACATTTATTTAAATAAGAATCAAGAGATTTTTTATCAGATTTTTCCTGTTTACGCCAATTTTTACAAAACGAGGAAAGAGCATCTTTTGTGACCTGACGACACTGTTTTCAATCTATTTTAGATGGAGGACGATATTTTGGTCCTTTTTTCAAATAGTTTTTAAATTCTCTGTCTTGGACGATATTGAGGTCCCCTGTAATAACATATTTCAACATTATCTATTTATTATTTTAGTATTTTGAATGGAAAACAGGACAAAAACAAATCCGAAAATCACCGTTCCTCTCTTTTCAAAGAACTTTCCTTATATATTCTGTATATTTAATAAATTGTTATCTGTCCATTTGGTCTTTTTATTTTACATAAAATTACTAGTATTCATTTACTTCCACTAAAATATCTTGAGATTTAAAACTAACATACATTTTTAATATAAAGTTGAATTATTGTGGTATTTTCTTTGAATTTCAGATGTGCTGACAAAATCTGTCTGAATATCTGCCTCACTATCTTCTGTCCATTTTGGTTGTTTATTTGGTTATGTTTGGTAGGTAGAAATAAACATATTACTTTCATTGTGGGATTTCGTATACAATTATCAAAAATTATTATTAAAAATCCGTATTTAGTTCATTGTGGAATTTTTAATTATCTGTCTTTGAACATAATTGAATCCGATCGTCTGTATAATAATAAATTTTTCGTGTTACTTTTGAATAGGTAATTTAACACTTTAAACATCGAGGATAAATATACTGATATGTAAATATAGAACACTTACCCTGATTCTGGCTATCGGTACAGCAGATACAATAGGTTAACACAGATTAAAATCTTCTGTACACGATCGAATCGGAAACGCGACAGAATCTGCTGTACACGACAGCAAAACAATTGTTTCCAACAGCAGCGGGAACACAGATCCTATTGTATACGCCGTACCGATAGCCGTAGTAGTCTGTAACATGAGCAAAGTTTTTACAAAGTTTTGGGTACTGTATTTATTACCTACACTCCATGTTAATTGGATCACTTTCTTTTGTTTTGTTTGCTATTTGCAACGTTCATCTTTACTAGGATTTTTATATTGAAGATAACTTATATATAAATATGGAGAAAAGTTAATATTAAGTATAAATAAATGAAACAGCAACCCAATGATTCAAAAAGACTAATATGAAAGTCATCTAGTCAATATTCTGTCTTCAACAATAGAGAGGTTTCTATACAATTAATGTATATCAACCTATAAATCGTCTAGAGTGTAAAAAGGTTGGGAATAAATGTGGTCGAGACCACCAAAGTAAAAAGATTGGGAATAAATGTGATAGAGACCACCAAAGTAAAAAGATTGGGAATAAATGTGATAGAGACCATCAAAGTAAAAAGGTTGGGAATAAATGTGGTCGAGACCACCAAAGTTAAAAGATTGGGAATAAATGTGATAGAGACCACCAAAGTAAAAAGGTTGGGAATAAATGTGATAGAGACCATCAAAGTAAAAAGGTTGGGAATAAATGTGGTCGAGACCTCCAAAGTAAAAAGATTGGGAATAAATGTGATAGAGACCACCAAAGTAAAAAGATTGGGAATAAATGTGATAGAGACCATCAAAGTAAAAAGGTTGGGAATAAATGTGGTCGAGACCACCAAAGTAAAAACGTTAGGAATAAATGTGGTCGAGACCACCAAAGTAAAAAGATTGGGAATAAATGTGATAGAGACCACCAAAGTAAAAAGGTTAGGAATAAATGTGGTCGAGACCACCAAAGTAAAAAGATTGGGAATAAATGTGATAGAGACCACCAAAGTAAAAAGGTTAGGAATAAATGTGGTCGAGACCACCAAAGTAAAAAGATTGGGAATAAATGTGATAGAGACCACCAAAGTAAAAAGGTTAGGAATAAATGTGATAGAGACCATCAAAGTAAAAAGGTTAGGAATAAATGTGATAGAGACCACCAAAGTAAAAAGGTTTGGAATAAATATGATAGAGACCATCAAAGTAAAAAGGTTTGGAATAAATATGATAGAGACCATCAAAGTAAAAAGGTTAGGAATAAATGTGGTCGAGACCACCAAAGTAAAAAGATTGGGAATAAATGTGATAGAGACCACCAAAGTAAAAATATTGGGAATAAATGCGATAGAGACCATCAAAGTAAAAAGGTTTGGACTAAATGTGATAGAGACCACCAAAGTAAAAAGGTTTGGAATAAATATCATAGAAACCATCAAAGTAAAAAGGTTTGGAATAAATATGATAGAGACCATCAAAGTAAAAAGGTTAGGAATAAATGTGATAGAGACCAGCAAAGTAAAAAAAGTTGGGAATAAATGTGATAGAGACCACCAAAGTTAAAAGGTTAGGAATAAATATGATAGAGACCACCAAAGTAAAAACGGTTGGGAATAAATGTGATAAAGACTACCAAAGTAAAAAAAGTTGGGAATAAATGTGATAGAGACCACCAAAGTAAAAGAGTTGGGAATAACTGTGATAGAGACCTCCAAAGTAAAAAAGTTTGGAATAAATGTGATAGAGACCACCAAAGTAAAAAGGTGAGGAATAAATGTGATAGAGACCACCAAAGTTAAAAGGTTAGGAATAATTTTGATAGAGTCCACCAAAGTAAAAAGTTTAGGATAAGGTGTGATAGAGTCCACCAAAGTAAACCGTTTAGGAAATTAGTTACTGGAGATGAAAGTGGCTATTGTATAGAACAAAAAATAATTTATATCATATTAAGTATATAATTATATAATTTTTATTTTCAGTGCTGTTGTGAGAAATGATTGGTGGACAATGAACATATTAGCCTAAACTCTTTATTTTATGTTTTTCTTCTCTGCTCTGTTAAGTATGATCATGTTACAAACATGAAAATGTTATTAATGCTCATACAATATGTTTGAAATCTATTTTTTGTATCTTATGTATATATAAATTAATTGAAATATGTGGTAGCAACCCAACGACACAAACAATCAAAAGATCTCAGTAAAATATGTGAATGTATGTACACACAAGCCTTATAATCAACAAAACATTGTTATATTTTAAATATCCACCCTTTTTTAAGTAAAGGCAGAGTTGTTGCCCACTGCAGCAGTTCCAATCATTAATATAATTTATTCAATTTGAAATACATTTTTGATAACCATAGTGTGTCTAGTAAAGCTCCAATCATCAGTGCATAGTGCCGTCTTTCAGCAATTTGATCTTATGTTAGGACAAATTATGATCAATACATCTAAAGACTTCTTGGTTAAATAATACTACATGAACATGACATATTACAAAGGGAAATAACCAAAGTTTTTTATCTCAAATTTTGTTAATGAAAGTTAAAATTTTATTGTTATTTCCTGCTACAGTATATGCTGCATACTACTATGTTCCGTACTTGATGCACTGTCATGATTGTAATCTTGTTCTAAAGGAGCCCCCTTTTTTGTTTAATAAAAATATTGTATTGTATTGTATATCGATGCCTATTAAGCTTCTCTTAAGGCTCTTATACGAGGGAATACTAATATATTGGCAAATTATATGTCTTTCAATTCGATACTATCCATCTTTTTCGCAAAATATACTTTTTCAGTATTGTTGCACGAAACATTTATTTATATGTAAGAACAAAATCATAACATAGCTTCTGTGCTAAAAATAAACAAAAACGATCTGAGATGATTAGCATAAAATAACAAATCAACAGTTTACAAGTATGAATTGCAAAAAAATACGATACTGCTAATTCTGTTAGCATGACACATGTTGTGGCAACATCTATCATCTGGTTTCATCTTTGGTTATAGTTTGGTAATAAAGTGATGAAAAGAAGTATGATCAAAATGGGTTAAATCCCCTGAATGTATTTCCCACAATCGTCATTTTCTAAAAGTGCTGCAAGCTTTATTAAAATTTACAGGATGTAGTCTTATAGGTTGTAACACAGTTATGTCATTAAGTAAAAAAGTTATGTCATAAAGTAAGCTATGCATATTCCTTCAAACACATTTTTTTGGTTAAATACTTTTTCGATACAAAATTTTAAAATTCATGTAAAATTTGCAATATTTGATCAATATTGTCTTCACTAGCAATGTTTAGCAATATGTTTTTACTTCAAGAACAAGATTGTTGCGAAATCATGCCAGTACATGTACAAATATTCAGACTCTTTAATATCAAAATTCCACCAGTTTTACTTAAATTTTGCTCAGAAAAAGGTCATGTCCCCCTCTCAGGAGAGTTTTTGAACAGTCAAAGAAGGATTCTAATGATTTAGATGAAATGCTATTCATCGTGGCTATTAAAATATCTGAGAAGCAAAATATGTTTACACAAAAAAAATCATTCAAGAAGCTTGAACGTTTTATACCATACCTGCCTTTAAAATAATCGTAAAACACACACGCACACACACATACTCTTCTCTCAGCGGGGATCGAACCCTTGCTTCTGTGAGATCGTGGCAACACCGCCTGCACCGTGTCCAGCTTTCTACACCACTCGACCACCTAGGCTCTATAAAAATATAGCTTTCGCTGGTTGTGTAATGCCTTTCCTCGTCGACTTTATCTAGGGTTGTAACAGAGTACATGATGTATCGTGGCAAGTAGATGGTGTACCTTTCAGATCAGCTATTTTGTCTGTCGTAAAGGATGATAATGTTACTTACCGTGCTGCCACATCAAATTTTAATTTTATCATACACGTCTTAACAAATTACAACTTTATGACAGACATTCTCCATCGGATAACACATGGTTATACAGGGCCAACACAATACTATATAAATAATTCGTCTCAAATTTAGCCCAAAAATGTTAGATCTTCAAATTTGCGTTAGCATATTTGTTCTTCCCTCAGCGGGTCACATGTTCAGACGTGTATAATAAAATTAAAATTTGATGTGTCGGTTATTTATGTTGTTTACTCTTATAGAACAAGATTCTACGGAAGCGTATTAGCGCCACACATTTTTTTTATATTTCTTCCTATGTTTGCGTTGTAACGCAAATCTTTGCGAAATAACGCAAACATCTTATTTTTTATTTAAATTTCAAGGGAAGCAGCTGTTATCAATGGAGGAGGCTGCATGTATTAAATTTTATCACTCTTTGCACTTATTGCAAAGTAAAATGCTGGAGTGTTTAGCACATATCATGACATAATAATGAGCAGGACAATATTACACCGAAGAAAATAAAACTGAAATTTAAAACCCTATAATTTTTAATCAACGAATCTTTATCATATTCTGAGATTTCAACAAACGATTTCTTACATCAAAATTGTTTTAAAAATATTCTAAATACTAGTAATTAAGTCTCCCAAACTTCGTTTGGGAAGACTTATTGGTTTTGCTCAGTTATTATTATTATGTCACCCTGACGGAGGTCAGGTGACATATTGTTATTGTTCGATTCTTTTTTTTATTATTCTTATTCCACACTTTTTGTCCAGCTTAGTTCTCGGAATTGAATGGACCAATTGTGATGGAACTATACCATAATATTAACCACCATGTGTAGTTCTGCACCTGACTTTGGAATAAAAAAAATGGCTGCCATTGCCATGGAAACAGCAAAAATGTGAAAAATAGAAATGTGTTCCAATTTATATGAAACTTCTATGATATTAAGAGACTCATGCACACTTCAACATGGAACATTTTTATTTCAACTGGGGGGTCTCCTTGGCATAATTTGAGGGGGGTGAATTTTTCATGGAACATTCCAGAACATTAGTGTTAAAATAGGTCTACAGACATTAAATGTAATATGATGGTATATTATTATGGGGAAAACAATATGCAGCAGTAGTTTGACTTTGGAATTTTTAAAATGGCGGCCGTTACCATGGAAACAGCAAAAATACAAAAAATATCAAAATGCTCCAAATTCATTGGAATTTAAAACATAGATCTGTTGTCATGCATAAATCTGCATTCACTGATGGAAAATTTCGAAATGGCTGCTGTTTAGTGGCAATTGGCAGACCAGGGTGACATCCGCTATTGCTTGCAATGGCAATTCTAGTTATTAAGTCGCCAAAACGGAGTTTTGGGGACTTTATGTTTTTGTCCCGTTTCTTATTATTATTATTATTATTATTTTTATTATTATTCTTAACCCTAATTTGTCCAACCATTTTCTTCCAAGCCTTAAATGATGGAAACTTTATATTTGGTATGATGATGCGGTAGTATTCCTAGGGGTGCATTCGGGGTCAACTTGGCACTATTTGGGGGTCGGGACATGGGTGGGGTCATTTTTCGACTATTGATTCGCTACTGGTAGAACCTTTAAGTTTTGTGTAATACAAGAGACCGATGTCCAGGTGTCCATTTCCACATTTTTTATTTCAGCCCGGGGTCATTTTGGCATTATTTTAGGGGGTCAATTTTCATGGAACATTCTAGAACAATGGTCATGTGATTAGTCATGTGATAGTGTTGAATTATTCCTATGTACTTTTTATGTTATATAATGATAGATTATTACAAGTAGCACCATATGTAGCTGTAATTCGACTTTGGAATTTTTAAAATGGCCGCCGTTACCATGGAAACTGCAAAAATGTGATTTTTTTTTAAAATGCTTCAAATTTAATGAAATTTTACAGAGATGTTAACGAGTGTATGTAGATTTGGAATTTGACTTTGGAATTTCCAAAATGGCCGCCGTTGCCATGGAAACAACAAAAATTCGTAAAATCTAGATTTGGTCCAATCTTTATGAAACTTGACAGTAATGTGACCTGTCATGTGTAGATGTGCCATCCGACTTTGGAATTTTCAAAATGGCTGCCGTTACCATGGAAACTGCAAAAATGTCAAAAAATTCAAAATGCTTCAAATTTAATGAAACTTTACACATATGTTGACTGTCTTATGTAGATGTGGCATTTGACTTTGGAATTTCCAAAATGGCCACCGTAACCATGGAAACACGAATGCCTAAATTTGAAAATTGGTCCAATTTTTATGAAACTTGTAAGTAATGTGACCTGTCACGTGTAGATGTGATATCCGACTTTGAAATTTCAAAATGGCTGCCGTTACCATGGAAACATGAGAACAATGGTTGGGGGCCGTTTTGGCGACATTTGTGTTAGCATCCTAACACAGGATTACTTGTTATTCTTCTTCTTCTTCTTCTTCTTCTTCTTCTTCTTCTTCTTCTTCTTCTTCTTCTTCTTCTTCTTCTTCTTCTTCTTCTTCTTCTTCTTCTTCTTCTTCTTCTTCTTCTTCTTCTTTTTCCTCTTCCGCCGCTTTTAAATTTGAACTTGTCCGCACCCGTTCTCCAAAACCACTTGTCAGATTAACTTAGGGTTTCACAATATGTTAGACTAACATGTCTAGTGGTGCAATCAGGATTTTGCTTGTGCAATGGGGTTTATAAAGGGGTACTTTGAGGGGCAAAAAGAAAGGAGGGTTTTACTATAGAACCTTATGGGATTTTATTTTTTAAAATTTTCAAGTGATTATAAATTGAAAACCGTTTGTGATAGACACAATCTTTTTAATTGAAAATGTTCTAAATGATAAAGCACATTAAATGAAATACAGGGTTAGTCCCCAGGGGTCACCCCCTACCCCTGCCATTTAAGAAAGTTGTAATATCTTGTAAATGGTCGAGATCCCCACCCCTTAACCATATATATTCTGGTTTGTCATGCTAAGATGGTTTGAATGATATACAGGGTTAGTCCCCAGGAATCATCCCGACCCCCTGCCATTTGAGAAAGTTCTAATATATTGTAAATGGTCGAGATCCCCACCCCTAAACCATAATTTCTGGTTTGTCATGATAAAGCACATCAAATGAAATACAGGGTTAGTCCCCAGGGGTCACCCCACCCCCTGCCATTTAAGAAAGTTCTAATATCTTGTAAGTGGTCAAGATCCCCACCCATAAACTATATATATTCTGGTTTGTCATGCTATGATAGTTTGAATGATATACAGGGTTAGTCCCCAGGGGTCATCCCGACCCCCTGCCATTTGAGAAAGTTCTAATATCTTGTAAATGGTCGAGATCCCCATCCCTAAACCATATATATTCTGGTTTGTCATGATAAAGCACATCAAATGAAATACAGGGTTAGTCCCCAGGGGTCACCCCACCCCCTGCCATTTAAGAAAGTTCTAATATCTTGTAAATGGTCAAGATCCCCACCCCTAAACCATATATGTTCTGGTTTGTCATGCTATGATAGTTTGAATGATATACAGGGTTAGTCCCCAGAGGTCATCCCGATCCCGTGCCATTTGAGAAAGTTCTAATATCTTGTAAATGGTCGAGATCCCCCACCCCTAAACCATATATATTCTGGTTTGTCATGATAAAGCACATCAAATGAAATACAGGGTTAGTCCCCAGGGGTCACCCCACCCCCTGCCATTTAAGAAAGTTCTAATATCTTGTAAGTGGTCAAGATCCCAACCCCTAAACCATATATATTCTGGTTTGTCATGCAAAGATGGTTTGAATGATATACAGGGTTAGTCCCCAGGGGTCACCCCACCCCCTGTTATTTAAGAAAGTTCTAATATCTTGTAAGTGGTCAAGATCCCCACCTCTAAACCATATATATTCTGGTTTGTCATACCAAGATGGTTTGAATGATATACAGGGTTAGTCCCCAGGGGTCATCCCGACCCCCTGCCATTTGAGAAAGTTCTAATATCTTGTAAATGGTTGAGATCCCCACCCCTAAACCATATATTTTCCTGTTCATCATGTCTCGAACATTTGAATGACGTATACGGTCAGTCCCCAGGGGTTCCCCCCACCCCCAATGTTCTAATATCTTGTAAATGGTCGAGATCCCCACCTCTAAACCATATATATTCCTGTTCGTCGTGTCTCGAACATTTGAATGATGTATAGGTCAGTCCCCGGGGGTTCCCCCCCACCACAAATGTTCTAGTATCTTGTAAATGGTCGAGATCCCCACCCCTAAACCATATATATTCTGGTTTGTCATGCCAAGATGATTTGAATGATATACAGGGTTAGTCCCCAGGCATCACTAATGCATATAACTTTACTGGACCAAACCAATTTTCACTGGACTTTGTCCAATGTCAGGCGACACTGGGAATAACGAATTATGGGAGCTTCGTTTGGGAGACTTCGTAACAGCATCCTGTTACAATCATTTCTTGTTCATTTTAGAACCGTAAGATCAGTTTGTTTATTTGACCCTTTTTTTCACAATTGTATGAAATTCTTTTGCTCTTCTCCACTTTACGTAAATCAAAATTTTCAAAATCCTGGCCTTTCAATTGAAATGTGCCTATACCATATCTATTTTCATGTTGAATTTATATAATTTTCTGATATAAAAATCATTCTTAATTTGTGTATAATTGCGATACAAGTATTCCCTTATATTCCTATGTATACTAATGATAACGATTTGGCCATGTGTTCATGGTCCTTCTCTTCACAAATCAACCAAATTTTACTGGTAGACGGACATGCAAATGTCGGTATTTTCCAAACACTGCTTTCACATTATATAATAAATGTAAAATGTAAATTCAACATAGTTTTTGATTATAAAAAGAGAGGCGAAGGATACCAAAAGGACATTCAAACTTATAAATCGAAAACAAACTGACAACGCCATGGCCAAAAAAGAAATAAAGACAAACAGACAAACAACAGTACACAAAACAACATAGAAACCCAAAGACTAAGCAACACGAACCCCACCAAAAACTGGGGCTGATCTCAGGTGCTCCGGATCCTGTTCCAAATGTGGCACCTGTCGTGTTGCTCATGTAAGTACAAACCCGGTTATATGTCTAATTCGGGGGAAAGGGGACGAGATTGTAGTTACGACAATTAGAACATATCCGTCGTCATCTATGAAACAGATATTCCATAACGGTCAACCAACTCGTGATGGCGTCCGTAAAATTTACGAAAAGATGATTTCAACTTCACCACTTGTAACCCTTTGTTTAATAGCTTCCTTGTGAGCAGCAACCCTCCATGGAAATCATGATAGAAAACACAAGCCCTGTAATATCGTATCAACTGGGAGATATATACTCCGTATACAGGCGCTGCTGGAATGTTGCTACATAGAAATGAAAAGTTCACAATAGGGAATCTGAAATCATCTCTTTTGGCGTAAAGTTTTGTATTCAACCGACCCTCATTTCTAGATGTAAGTCAAGATATGAGGCAGACTTAACTGTATCTGTTGTATCCTTTATCTCAAGTTCGCTGGGATAGATGTGTTCTACATAGTCACTAAATTTTGAATTATCTAGTGAGAGAACATCATCTATATAGCGGAAAGTGAAGACGTTTGCAGTATCCTTTAACGGTTAAAGGATACTGCAAACGTCTATTCTTTCTTCATAAGAAGTTCCTGTATGAAGTCAGCCTGATATGAATAAAGGAACCAGTCGGCAAGAAGAGGAGCACAGTTGGTTCCCATGGGAATGCCGATTGTTTGTTGAAAAACACGTCCTCCAAACGTAACAAATATGTTGTCAATCAAGAAATCAAGCATCTTGATAATGTCAGTTTCAGAGAATTTTTTGTTTGAATCAGAGTGGTTATTTACAAAGTACGATTTATCCCTCCCTAAGACAAGAAATTTGTATCTACGTAAGCCATCCTTTTTTACGAAACAAAGCAGGAACAACTCTTTCAATTTGTCTTTTAGTTTGGAATGGGGAATACTTGTGTAAAGTGTAGAAAAGTCAAATATTTTAATACTGTTGCAAGAGTCTTAGATTGTATGTACTCTAAAAGATCTTTGGAATTTTTTAGTATCCACATCTGATTCACGCCACCTAGAATAGGTATTTTCACAATAACTTTGAAGCCTGGCTTTAATTGCTGATAAAATTGATGTTAGTAATTTAGAAAGAGGTTTCGTTGAGCACTTGGAAGACCCAGCAATATAACGTTGCTTGTAAGGACACTTATGTAGTTAAGGTATCTAATACAATGAAGGAAGATCCAGTTTTTCATCTTTGGTTGAAATTCCAAAGGAACATAGAACAGACCTATGATTATCCAGGATTTCCTCCTTGGTAAGTGTCCAAGTGAATTGTCACCACCTATATGAAAAATATATAAAACTTAATGAGTAATAAAAATCAAAATGTTTGCGTTATAATGCAAAGGTTTGTGTTATAAAGCAAAAATTTGCTTTACTTCGCAAAAGTTTGCCTTACGTTATAACGCAAACATAGGAAGAAATATAAAAAAAAAATTGTGTGGCGCTAATACGCTACCGTTAGATTCACTGAAAGGGTGGGTATAATTTAATGAAGATATGGTGTTGATTTGGACATTATTTAATTATACAGACATTTTGTAGAACATTCTGTTTTATCGGGGGACTATTTTCAAAGGTTTTTTCCCTGATTGTTAGTCTATATTTTTTGTGTATATATGATTATATGCATTTCTTAAAAAAAATAACCAAATGTGTTTATATGATATATTGTACGATTGTACATTATTGGAGATTTCAATGCTGATAAATCTGATCTCTCTAGACTTTATGTTCCAATATAAATTTTCATTTGTACATTTAATGGTGAATATATCAAATATTCATTACAGCGAGAGGCAATATATGCATTAATCATGTACTGAACTAATTGATCGCGGAAATATCACTTACAAATACATTTCTAAAAGTCGGGTACAGGGTTATTAATGAGTGGACACTCAAATTTATATAACATTTGATGGTTTAACCATGATTTTTCATGTGGTGATATTAACTCTATTTCAAGGTAAGTTGTTATAAAGCCTGTTTAATATTAAAATTTTCTAATCCACTTTTAAAAATAAAGAAAAAACACTGTCTTTTAAATTTTTACTTTCAAAATTAGGATATGAAAAAAAAAACATGTTTTAAAAAATATTTATCCCGAATCAAATATTTAGTCCGCACGTTTTGATTATTTTTTTTTAAAGTGAATGAATTATTTAATACATCGCACACATCATTCCTTGTCATGAAACAAGTTTTTGTTTTGATTAAAGTCCGTCTTTACACAATGATGATACATTAATGAAGTATAACGGATAATTATCCCGAACGACCATGTCTAGTCAATAATAATTAACAGGATGAGGATTGAGCCCTTTTAAGGCAGCGAACATTCATCTTTTGTGGGGTTTTTTTTCGGAAAAAAACTTTTCAAATGTAATCAAAATCAAACAATTATTATTCAATACCATACAAGAACACATTTTTTTTAAATCAATATTGGTGGGTCTTTTTTTATACAAATTTACAATGGAAACATACTTTTTTTTCACTTCCGTTTTAAAACGATTTTTTTTTAGAAATTAAGAGTCAATAATTATTAATTTAAAAAAAAAGAAATGCCCTTACAAAAGATGAACGATCGGAGTTTCATGACCTGACGACTTACATCTACGACTAAAGTAACGATTAAGAAACTGAAATACTGAAGTATTAGTAAGTAATATAGAGGATCAAGCCCTAGGCTTTATAGTTTTTTTACAAACTGTTTGTTTATCACATTGGTCTAAGTAGTTGAATAAAGTTTCTTTGGTAGCCCATTTTCCTTAATAAATGATATAGAGGGTTATCGGTACATGAAAACCTAACAATTCCTAATAAAGAGGATTTTTTAAAACTATTTAACTTAAAATACTAAAATCTACCCACTAAAGTTATTTAAATTGATGTGCCTACACTAAGTGGACTTACCACTGGTCAATGATCTGTCTTCATGTTTTTGTGTTTTGAGATGTTGGTGTTCTGTGTTTGCTGTGAAGACAATACTGTAAGAGACTTGTCATACGGTTTTGACACTCATCCTTTGTTTTAGCAGTAAATTAGATGTCTATTTCAAAATTTTCTTTTGAATTGTTTTACATTCTGTCATACCGGGTCTTTTATATCTTACTTTTAAAGTATGGTTTCCTCATTGTTGAAGGCGATGCGATGACTTGTAAATGTTCAAATCTTTGTTCTTTGGTCTATGGATGGTTGTCTTATTGGCAATCTAACATCTCTTTTTTCATAAATATGTATATATACGCCTAAAAAAAGGTACAAAACAAAACCAAAATTACAAAATAGGAAAAAATAAATACAAGTATCAATAAATATTTCGGATAACCGATATCCTTCATCAGCATGATGTAAAATGAATGTAATTAATTTATGCTGGTTTTCCAAAAAATATTTTGAACGTAATACAAATTAAAACCCGAACCACAATTCTAAAATTTCAAAGTTGATACATATTAAGAATTTACAACAGTGGCTGCGTAGAAAATGAACAGCACTGCGACATTTTAACTTCAATTAGTTTACATTGATCCCATTTGGTGATAACATTTTCAATTTTCTAATCCAAACTATTTCCTCCCTAGACCAACCAGTGTTGTGGTCAATGATTGTAATAGTCAGTCGATTGCGATCTGCCTAAGTGTGGTCAGGGAATTCAAATATCGTCTGAGAGGAAGATCTGGCTTGCATTGTCACTTTAGAATTTATTATTGACAAAATTAAATCCGACGTATCACATCTATCCACCATCACCGCTGTGAAGTTGCTTAAAAACATAGACAACATATAAATAAAACCAGTAGATAAAGGCAGAGCTGTTGTCGCATAGACAAATGTGGTTATATCCAAGAGGCAGAACGTCAACTTTCTAAAGAAACATTTTATAATAATATAAGCTCTGACCCAATCCTTAAATTCAACAAAAAGGTCACCACAGACTTGAAAATCGTGTGTGAACATAGTTTAAAGACGGGACATTTCTATCTTCTGTCCTGTATACACAGTCAATAATCCATATAGACCAATAGTTTCTGCCAATGACCACCTTACGGGGAAAATATCAGAATTTCTTGACTTTCATTTAAGACCATACGTTGAAAACATACTGTCTTACATACAAGATACAACACATTATTTTTAGAAAATGTAATCTTTGAACACTCTCCCACCTTCAACCATCGTTTAACACAATGAACATTGGCTGACAATGTACACTTATACTATAACGGTTTCATTAGTAGGGATTATGACAAAGTACACTTATTGCCTTACTTCATAATTATAGTGTTGATTTTCGGGTAATGACGATACAGGGCAATAGAATAATATAAAAACACCACTTGTCTTGTCTTTTATTTTTTATTTTGTTCATTTAAATTTAAGTATGTATAATTAATACTATATATTTAATATATATATATATATATATATAGGTTTGAACTTTGTTTTCAATTTAGACTTGTTTATATTTTTCCGATGGGCTTGTATTATATTTTCCTTCGGGTTTATATGATCCGTTCATCCTATTTTGACTCTTTCAAAATTCAAGAGTCTATCCTAAATTGAGGTAAATTATATGGCCTTCCAAATACCGTTTCGATTCCTAACATCACTGAAGAGACATTAATTGTCGAAATCCGGATATGGTGTACAAATTTTTGCACCTCATGTTTGCGGTATACCATCTTTTCCGCAAGTTTATTGTTTTCTGTTTGGTAATAAATTAATAATAAGATCTATTTTGTTACATCTTGTGATCCGTTTATTTGGCAATCGCCAATGGCAGTCATCAGGGTTTAAGAACATCAGTTGTTCGACCTGCTAGTCAAATGCGTTTTGTTAAAATATACTTTTTCACTCATTTGGTCTTTTGGAAAATGTTGTTTGTGCTGTACCCTCTACCAAGAAATTTGTTTTGCATGCACACGTATAAAAATAGCGGTTTTTATCCAACGCATTCATAGGTTTGAACGTTGTTTTTAATTTAGACTTGTTTGTAATTTTTCGTTTGGGCTTGTATTATATTTTCCTTCGGGTTTATATGATCCGTTCATTCTATTTTGACTCTTTCAAAATTCAAGAGTCTATCCTAAATTGAGGTAAATTATATGGCCTTCCAAATACCGTTTCGATTCCTAACATCACTGAAGAGACATTAATTGTCGAAATCCGGATATGGTGTACAAATTTTTGCACCTCATGTTTGCGGTATACCATCTTTTCCGCAAGTTTATTGTTTTCTGTTTGGTAATAAATTAATTATAAGATCTATTTTGTTACATCTTGTGATCCGTTTATTTGGCAATCGCCAATGGCAATCATCAGGGTTTAAGAACATCAGTTGTTCGACCTGCTAGTCAAATGCGTTTTGTTAAAATATACTTTTTCACTCATTTGGTCTTTTGGAAAATGTTGTTTGTGCTGTATTTAGACCCCTCTACCAAGAAATTTGTTTTGCATGCACACGTATAAAAATAGCGGTTTTTATCCAACGCATTCATAGGTTTGAACGTTGTTTTTAATTTAGACTTGTTTGTAATTTTTCGTTTGGGCTTGTATTATATTTTCCTTCGGGTTTATATGATCCGTTCATTCTATTTTGACTCTTTCAAAATTCAAGAGTCTATCCTAAATTGAGGTAAATTATATGGCCTTCCAAATACCGTTTCGATTCCTAACATCACTGAAGAGACATTAATTGTCGAAATCCGGATATGGTGTACAAATTTTTGCACCTCATGTTTGCGGTATACCATCTTTTCCGCAAGTTTATTGTTTTCTGTTTGGTAATAAATTAATTATAAGATCTATTTTGTTACATCTTGTGATCCGTTTATTTGGCAATCGCCAATGGCAATCATCAGGGTTTAAGAACATCAGTTGTTCGACCTGCTAGTCAAATGCGTTTTGTTAAAATATACTTTTTCACTCATTTGGTCTTTTGGAAAATGTTGTTTGTGCTGTATTTAGACCCCTCTACCAAGAAATTTGTTTTGCATGCACACGTATAAAAATAGCGGTTTTTATCCAACGCAATCATAGGTTTGAACGTTGTTTTCAATTTAGACTTGTTTATATATATTGTTTTTTTTTTAGTTTTTCGTGGGTTTTTTGTTTCTGTTTCTGATTTTTGTTTTTTTCATGGAGGGGGGGGTTATGTTATTTATAATGTGACTACTGAGTCTGTGTTTCTGTGTTTAACTTTCAGCGTGTTATATTGTGACTACTGAGTCTGTGTTTAACTTTCATGGTGTTATATTGTGACTACTGAGTCTGTGTTTAACTTTCATGGTGTTATATTGTAACTACTGAGTCTGTGTTTAACTTTCATGGTGTTATATTGTGACTACTGAGTCTGTGTTTAACTTTCAGGGTGTTATATTGTGACTACTGAGTCTGTATTTAACTTTCAGGGTGTTATATTGTGACTACTGAGTCTGTCTCGTGGACGTATAAAGTGATAGAAGCCGACTTAGATTGGGAAGAAGCTCGTATTTTCTGCCAACAAAATGCCAAGGAACTAGCCCTTATCAAATCTTATAAATCTGACGCCAAACTAAAGAAAATTGTGAAAGATTATGAAAAGTGAGTTGTTTGAGAGTCTCTTTTGGTCATAGAGTTTCTCAAGTATTTAATTGAATTTACAAACAACAATTAAATGCCATTATTCTTTTATCGGCAATAATTATGTGTTTTATTGAGAATATGAAATTAAATGAAATAGTTAGTAAAACTATTTTTACGCGTACAAAACGTTGTGATGGTTGTCCCCCACGGTAACTTAGGAATAGAAATATGGTCACTTTGGTCTTCTTCCAGCCAGCAGTAAAACCTTGCCAAAGTGGGACGCCCGTTTGGCTGTGCGCGATATACAAGTACGCAGCCACGTCCGGTCAGAATGTGAACGTAAAATTCGATGCCTCGTGAAAAAGTAGTGCCACGCTCTGTGCACGTTAAGAAACATTACAAGAACTCTTTTTATGGGTCATTAGGTGGCCTGTTGTAAAGTAACATTTCTTTCCCTACCCAATAAACCCTCAGTTTTTAGCGGCAGTCAAAATTTCCCCGACCTTTATCCCGCCCGGATGGCCTCTATTATATGACCTATTTATTGTTAATTTATTCCCTTCCTGAACATGCTTGGAATATTTGCCACTAGACATTCAGCAGCCAATAATCAATCTTATTTGGTTGTTTGAATGAAGTCGTGTACATCTCATTGATATATTGACGAGGACGGACATGAAAGCGCGAAGTTGCTGCACTGTTACGTGATGCCATTTCCCAATATTTTCGAGAAGGGTGAGAAAAAAACAAGTAGTCAGCAATAAAAAAGTAGAAGAAAAACAGACAAAATGACCAAAAAGAAAAATGTCGAACGACAAACAAGTCCATAAGTTAAAGATTGAACGGCACGGACCTTCTCCCTCTTTTTGAAGATGTTTTTACAAATTTATGATTTCTACATATATGTCCCTCAGGCCTGTGGTCAAATGTTTAATGATGTGATGATGATCATGGATGGCAAATTGAATACGTATTCAGGACGAGAACATGTTAATGTAATACGAATATTAAACATGATTTGTACAAGACCGACACGCTGAGTCGGATTTTTAACGTGCTAGTTCACAAGGTAGCAGTCGCAGAAAGACATATCACCTTAACCAGACTCATTATTCTGATTCCGAGCTGACCAGTCTTTACTTTTACTCCTTAATGCTGCGTGCTTAGTGGAGATGCAGTAAATACCAATTTCAAAGTGTTTGGTTTGACCCGGTCGGGGTTCGAACCCACGAAGCGTACACGATACCACGAGACCAACGAGTCGGTTTTGTTTAAGGTGGTGAAAATGAGTTCAGGTTTATAGATTCAGTAAACGTAAAGTATGTTTCTATATCCATTCTACATCGGCTTAACTTTTAATGAACATTATAACAAAGTTACCGTATTTCATAAGTAATATAAATTACAACATTGATTATTAGGTTATACATGATTTTCAGCCAACGCCTGTGTCCTTTGAGGAGAGTTGTATAGTTGGCTATCATCATAAACATAGTCTTTTGTAAACTGTATTATTTGCATCTATCTATATGTCGCACAATTTTCCTAAACCAGTAGAAGAAAAATATTTTCTATTTTTTGTTAATGTACATGTTATTCTAAGCTAAAATGTTCTAGATCTATCATTGTTTTATTACTTGCATAGCTGTTTTCCTTGAAGAATTGATTTGGTCCTAACCTCTCATTTACCATACAAATGGAAATTTTCTTTTTGTTTAGAAGATCTTGGAACTACAAATCTTGACCGTAGGATTCCCGCGTTGTTAACATGCTATAAGTTTTAAAACGCTTCTTTCTTCCAAATATTAGTATATATGGTCATGTGTCTGTCCCAGTAAGTAGTTGCCTTTTCAGGATGATTTAAGACAAACTGTATAGTCACCTGTTTATTGATAAAGACTGTACGGTTTCATCAATATGTTTTATGCTATATTTATTGTTGAGTTGCTGTCTCATTGACGTATACTTTACATCTCGTTTTATTCATCTTGAAAGCTTTTGTCATTTAGGAATTTGTTGTTAATGGCTATTCTTCTTCCCTGTTAAATCTATTTACAAATTTTCTTTTACTTTGGACCGATTTTAACGATGACATGTTGTATAGACACCTGTTTTTTTATGTATTGCGTACTCTTAGACTAGATAAGTTGGGTTTTTTTGCTTCGTTTTGGTTGCTGTCTGATTGAATCCTCATCCACTTCTATTGATTGTCAATTTTGGGTTTTTAATCGTCAGTTTTGTTTTTAAAAGGCCATGTAATTTTCGATTTAATTAGCCTCACAGAGTGTTTATGGATTGGCATGCTATACAGACCAAATGAAACCGTGTTCAAATGGCTGGATGGTGGAGTTACAGAGAACATACCATGGGCTACAAGTGAACCTAATTGTGAAACCGGAAGTGATCGGAACTGTCTGCAGGGAGAAGAACATTGTGTTGCAATGAACCCAACACTGCCTAATAAGTCAAGTTTTCTTACCTACTCTTGCAACCAGAAGGTTTGCATGGCACTGTGCCAGAAACAATGTATGAATATATGCTTTAAATAATTAGGGGTGGATCCAAGATTTTTGAAAGGGGAGACGTTATTCCAGAAAAGTAAAGATATACCGCCGAGTGGAGTTACGCGAAAACAATTTTGGACGATTTTATGATAAAAATTTTACTAAATAATGAGAAACATGAGATTAAAAAGTGGAGGGCGCTCGCCCTTTACGGCCTATCCTGGATCCGCCACTAATAAAATATTTTTGTCGCGAACTTTAAATATCTGTCATACAATATTACAATTTTAATTCTTTGCATTCGTGCATTTGGAAATTTTAATAAAAAATTGGAAAATTAACCATATGAAAAAAAAACTAAAAATATTAACCCAACAGCAAAATCTACATCACAGGACAGGCAACAGCCAATAAATATTTTCATGGTTGACTGGTTGGCAGGTTGAGAAGTCGATAAGTTGACAATGTTAAAAATGTAAATATTTTTATGGTTGACTGGTCGACAGGTTGACAGGTTGACAAGTTGGCAAGTTGAAAATCTAATATATTAGTTAAAATTGAAGTTATGGTTGACAAGTCGACAGGTTGACAATTTGAAAGAATTTATATAGTGTAAATTAGTATTATTGGTGACTGGTAGACAGGACGACAAGTCGACAGGTTGACAATTTGACGGTGAGAAATGAAAACTGTAATAATGGTTAACAGGTTGACAGTCGACAGGTAGACATTTATAAGTCAAGACTTACTAAAAAGCTTAATAAACTGAATTTTAAAATTAAACCTGTCAACCTGTCAACCTGTTAACCATTACACATGTCAATCTGTCGACCTAAACACTTGTCAACCTGTCAACCTGTTGACTTGTCAACCTGTCGACCTTAAAACTTGTTAACCTGTCTACTATCACACTTCGACCTTTCTAGTGTCAACCTGTCGACCTGTCAACATGTTAGGCTGTCAACTTATGTACATATAAACCGATTTACGTAATCTAGATAACTTAGGAAAGGCAATTAACTCTAACGTGCATAACATAACGTAGGAAAATCACTTAACTCTAACGTGCATAACATAACGTAGGAAAATCACTTAACTCTAACGTGCATAACATAACGTAGGAAAATCACTTAACTCTAACATGCATAACATAACGTAGGAAAATCACTTAACTCTAACGTGCATAACATAACGTAGGAAAATCACTTAACTCTAAAGTGCATAACATAACGTAGGAAAATCACTTAACTCTAACGTGCATAACATAACGTAGGAACACACTTAACTCTAACGTGCATAACATAACGTAGGAACACACTTAACTCTAACGTGCATAACATAACGTAGGAACACACTTAACTCTAACGTGCATAACATAACGTAGGAACACACTTAACTCTAACGTGCATAACATAACGTAGGAACACACTTAACTCTAACGTGCATAAGATAGCGTAGGAGAATCTATTAACTCTAACGTGCATAACATAACGTAGGAACACACTTAACTCTAACGTGCATAAGATAGCGTAGGAGAATCTATTAACTCTAACGTGCATAACATAACGTAGGAAAAAACACTTAACTCTAACGTGCATAACATAACGTAGGAAAATCACTTAACTCTAACGTGCATAACATAACGTAGGAAAATCACTTAACTCTAACGTGCATAACATAACGTAGGAACACACTTAACTCTAACGTGCATAACATAACGTAGGAACACACTTAACTCTAACGTGCATAAGATAGCGTAGGAGAATCTATTAACTCTAACGTGCATAACATAACGTAGGAAAAAACACTTAACTCTAAAAGCATAATATAAAGTAGAAAAACACAACTTTTATGGGCATAAGATAACGTAGGAAATCACATAGCTCTAACGGGCATAATATAACGTAGGGAAAAAACTCTACTTTAATGGACATACGATAATTATAGGTTTCATAACGAGTGAGAATTGGATATCGCTTGATATCAACTCGAGTTATTTAATTTCAATATAATAATGTAATAAACGAGCCTATGGCGAGTTTATTGTTACTATTTAAATCAAATAACGAGAGTTGATATCAAGCGATATCAAATTTTAACGAGTTGTTAAACATATTTCTCTTACTGACCTAACGAATAGCCAATGGAAATGTCGTAATATCGTCTCATGATGCTGGATAAGCCAATCAAATTAACGCAGTTTTCGTATCACTTTTTCGTATCACACTCCGTGCAGTGTGGTACGAGAAATATCTCTTCATGCAAGAAATAGATAACAGGTAACAACCATAAGAGAACCTAGACAAATACTTAAATCTAATGGACATAATATAACGAAAGGCAATTAACTCTAATGGGCATAAGGTAACGTCGCAAAATCACTTAATAACAACGTAGGAAAATGTATTAGCTCTAATGGGCATAAGATAACATAGCAAAAACACTTAACTCTCATGGGCATCAGAATACGTAGGAAAAACACTTAACTCTCATGGACATAATATAATGGTAGGAAAGGCATTTAACTCTAATGGACATAGGGTAACGTCGCAAAATCACTTTTAAATAATAACGTAGGAAAATCTCTGAAATCTAATGGACATAAGAGTACGTAGGAAAAACCCTTAACTCTCATGGGCATAATATAACTAAGGAAAAACACTTAACTCTCATGGGCATAATATAACTAAGGAAAAACACTTAACTCTCATGGACATAATATAACTAAGGAAAAACACTTAACTCTCATGGGCATAATATAACTAAGGAAAAACACTTAACTCTCATGGGCATAATATAACTAAGGAAAAACACTTAACTCTCATGGGCATAATATAACTAAGGAAAAACACTTAACTCTCATGGGCATAATATAACTAAGGAAAAACACTTAACTCTCAAGGACATAATATAATGGTAGGAAAGGCATTTAACTCTAATGGACATAGGGTAACGTCGCAAAATCACTTTTAAATAATAACGTAGGAAAATCTCTGAAATCTAATGGACATAAGAGTACGTAGGAAAAACCCTTAACTCTCATGGGCATAATATAACTAAGGAAAAACACTTAACTCTCATGGACATAATATAACTAAGGAAAAACACTTAACTCTCATGGGCATAATATAACTAAGGAAAAACACTTAACTCTCATGGGCATAATATAACTAAGGAAAAACACTTAACTCTCATGGACATAATATAACTAAGGAAAAACACTTAACTCTCATGGGCATAATATAACTAAGGAAAAACACTTAACTCTCATGGGCATAATATAACTAAGGAAAAACACTTAACTCTCATGGGCATAATATAACTAAGGAAAAACACTTAACTCTCATGGGCATAATATAACTAAGGAAAAACACTTAACTCTCATGGGCATAATATAACTAAGGAAAAACACTTAACTCTCATGGGCATAATATAACTAAGGAAAAACACTTAACTCTCATGGACATAATATAACTAAGGAAAAACACTTAACTCTCATGGACATAATATAACTAAGGAAAAACACTTAACTCTCATGGGCATAATATAACTAAGGAAAAACACTTAACTCTCATGGGCATAATATAACTAAGGAAAAACACTTAACTCTCATGGGCATAATATAACTAAGGAAAAACACTTAACTCTCATGGACATAATATAACTAAGGAAAAACACTTAACTCTCATGGACATAATATAACTAAGGAAAAACACTTAACTCTCATGGGCATAATATAACTAAGGAAAAACACTTAACTCTCATGGGCATAATATAACTAAGGAAAAACACTTAACTCTCATGGGCATAATATAACTAAGGAAAAACACTTAACTCTCATGGGCATAATATAACTAAGGAAAAACACTTAACTCTCATGGGCATAATATAACTAAGGAAAAACACTTATTATCCATGAAAATATAATTACGTAGGAAAAACACTTTTAAATCTATCGGGCATAAGATAACTTAGTAAAGGCAATTAACTCTAACGGGCATAAGATAACTTAGTAAAGGCAATTAACTCTAACGGGCATAAGATAACTTAGGAAAGGCAATTAACTCTAACGGGCATAAGATTAACGTAGAAAAGGTTCTTAATTCTTATGGGCATAAGAATACAAAGGAAAAATACTTAACTCTAATGGGCATAAGATAACGTAGGAAAAGCATTTAACTCTAACAGGCATATAACGTTGAAAAAAAAAACGCTGAACTTTTATGGGCATAAGAAAACGCAGGAAAATCTCTGATGGTCATACTGTAACGTAGGAAAAACACTTAACTCTGATGGGACATTTTTCATGTCGGTTTTTTTAGCCGACTATACGGTATGGGTTTTTCTCATTGTTAAACCGCACGGTTGCCTATAATTGCTTCCATTCAATTCATTTGAATTTTGGTGGATAGCTGTCTCATTGCAATCATACCACATCTCCTTATTTTATTTAAGATAACGTTGGAAAAACACAAAACTCTAATGGGCATAAGAAAATGTAGAAAAAACAATTAGTATAAAATAAGAAGATTTTGTATTATTTCAACGAGAAAACTTTCCATCAGAGACCACCTGACGTAGATGTTGTCACCGTACAGCCTATCTAACTCTAGAATACCAATATAAATGTCAGGATTTTTAACATGTATCTAATTATAAAGTGCTTTAAGGTAGCTCAAAACTGTAATGTTGATTGAGTGTTACAAATATTGAGTATATTCTTATATCAAGGGCTGTTTTTTAGGACACAAAAAAAAATAAAAAAACAAAAGCACAAATTCTTTAACACATTTAGTTAATACTCATATGATAACAACACATATTCAAATAGAATTACAATACATTAAGTGATTAATAATATAACTTCCACTTGGTATCTCACAGTCTGTATGTCTTGGTAAATAACAATTTTATTACAATATCAATTTTACTAGGGTTTACCTCCAAGTACATTCATAATAAAAATGCAATAGTCTTTTTTAACGGTAAGATACAGCTTTATGTCGGGGCCTTTTAAAGCTTACTACACATATATATATATTTATATATATATATATATACAGTGTGGGTTTTGCTCATCGTTGAAGGCCGTAGGTGACCTTATAGTTGCTTACATCCATGTTCTTTAGTCTCTGGTTGATTGTTGTCTCATTGGCAATTATACCATTTTCATATTTTATAATACTTTTGACCTGTAAGCTGCTGTGGTATTTATTTCTTTAACAGATGACCCTGATATTGTGACAATAACAGTATCTGCTTTAACAACTCCTTCGACCGTTGTTCCAATGACAACCACAGAAACCACCACCAAGACGACTACAACGTTGTTTGACTCAAGCAATAGAAATATTTCCTACCATTTACATGAAACCTTGGAAGGAGTCCGTTCTGACGAAGCTTTACCTCTATGTAACTCATTAGATATGAATATTGCAACAATAAAATCTGTACTTATCTATAACTCAGTGAAGGATTACCTCGGCGGTATTGACATGTAAGTATAATACCATCACATTGTCGTAAATATAATATGATTCTATTTAAAAGAAAGAAAAGTGATGATTTTGATTTTGAAATATAAACATCGGGGTAACTTCAATAGCATACAAAGTTTAATACAAAGTTCTAAATACGGACAATAAGGCCTCTAATGTTATTTGGAAAGACAACATAAATGGGCAGTTGTACATGATATCCATTGTATACTACAGATGTCACTCATGGGGGTTTTGATTATGTGATTACTTGGCCATTTTTATGGTGATTATTTGATTACCAGACCAAATATTTCCTGATTATTTGATTATTTGATAATCTAGGACTGTATTTTTGATTATTTGATTATCTTGTTTAAAAAAATAATTAATGATTATGTGATTATATTGGCAAAAAATTTGTGATTATGTGATTACTTGGACACCCCCCATGAGGGGCCTCAGTAGTACTACTCTGATAAAACATAGCGCTTTGCTGTAGTTGTTTTCCAAAACTAGCAAATGATATAACACGAATAAAACTTTCGCTGAATGAGAAATATATTGTTACCATTTTGAGCCCAAATTTACTTGTGCAGTAGATGATTCCCGGAACTTCATGTTTCACTACAAGACTTTAGACATGGGTTGAAAATTGGCATGTACAAAGTTAATAATTCAGGATAATTTATACATGGTTTTCATGAAGCTAAACTTTAGGTAAAATATTTAGAAAGCTGAGAGTTGTAAAATTTTGTGATACATACAGCAAGATATACAATTTACTGTTACTCATTTAACATGTCTTCGCACAACTTAAACGACGAACACATGAAGCATCCCTTTACAGGCTATGACTTAATAAACGTTTTGACTGTTTTGTAGAGTTACTACAGTCATTGAATTCCCGACAAACCCATGATGTTAAAACATTTACAAATACAGTCACTGGATTCCTGACAAACCTATGATGTCAAAACATTTACAAATACAGAAATATATAACAGCTCTGTCGAAATATATGTTCGATCACCGATTTTATGCTCCAATAAAAATGCTTCTATCGCCATTTTTAAAGTCCAATATAATTGCTTCGATCACCGCCTTTACGCTCCGATAAAACAAGCATTCGATTCTTGCAAAAGGCCTGAATGTCACTGAACTGAATGAATCAATATTTTAGCGGAACATTTTGGAAATTATGAATTACACAAAAATAACAAAATTAGTTTCCACAATTCATTTATGAATATATTAGCTTTGTTGAATTTGTAGGGGTTTTCATTATTTTGTCCTCATTTCAATATGAATATTAATTTTAACGTTCCATCCATCTTGTATTGTATATAAGGGGAAGCCGATGTATGTGGATCGGACTCTATTGGAAGCTAGAAACATTACGTCACGAGTGGGAAGATGGTGAACCCCTTACCTGGGCACAATGGTATAATAATAACCCTTCTTGTATGAAACCAACGAATGATATTCGCTGCAATGGTATTGAAAGGAACTGCGTGTCCTTTACTCAGGCCTTTAATTTCAGAACTAAGGATTGTAATGGAGTGTGTAATGTTTTATGTGAAAGCAGTGAGTTTATCGTGTTATAGTAAATATGTACAAATGCAACAGATAAAACTATCATTTTACAATCATTATAGAAGGTAATTATTGTACCTTTTTAACTCACAAATAGTTGAACGGATTATACTTTTCTTTTTCCCTGGCTTTTTGAAGAGCCATGGAAGTTTTTCTTATCATTATGCATCAGTCGTCAATAGACAAGTTACATCTTAAGTTCTGTAACCACCGGACTCTGTTATCGACAGCTACTAAAAGGTTCTTAAGCTTGCGTTGGACGGCTTGTTTAATTGATTTATCTAACAAAATCATAGACGCTTTTTACATAGGGATTCATTGTGGAAAGACATTTCCACATCGGTTCCTTGTGTTGGATTTTTTTTCAATGTTTCTCGTGTGCTACATGCCGATATGATGAGTTAAGCCTTATCCAACTGATTTAAGGAGAGGGTTAAAACCTCACAAACATATTAACCCTGTCACATTCTTTATGTGCAATTCATAGCATCAATTATTAATTAAATGTTAAAAAAACGGTTTCAATGATGGAATTATGTTCGGTTTGGAAGCCTATTACATGTCTACAATTCAATTTTTTAATGTATCTAGTGTTATACTTGTCCCTGAAAACATCCCTTTTGTGTTACAGACAGGTCATCTACAGTGATAACAACAAGTAATAATAAGTTAACGTCTGCCACACCTACAGAGGAATTGTCTACAACAACAGAGCTCGAGGTTACAAAAATTATTACAGCATCTCCGGCTTTGAAAACTTTATGGACGGTTGGAACATGGTCATACCAATACATTCAGCTTGATAATGAAGTTGTGAATTGGACCCAAGCACTGCAACTGTGTAAAGGGAGGAACATGGACATCTTAATGATCAAAGATGCAGGTAGATTGGAGATTATAAAAGATATTATTCAGTATCTTCAACTAAATGGAATGCAAGTATTATAACGATCATCACTGATATTTTTTCTGTTATTATTTTGTTGTTGTGAGGTGTGATTTGTGTTTTCTGTAGAAATCAACCAAAGATGAAGAAACGAATCTTAATTCCCTTTACTGGGTACTTTAGTTATATAAGGGTCTTTCCAAATAACGTTATGTTGTTGGGTCTGACAGAGGCTCTACAAAACCTCTTTCCAATTCATTTACATTTTATATCCGCTATCAAGACTACACTGCAGGCACTTGTGTCGTGTGTTTCTTAGACGGGTAGTAAAATAAGGGGTTGTATCAGAGTTGGTAAATTTACTTTAAGACTAGTGAGATTTGCGCAGGTATGTTAGATATATGGTCATAGAAATTGATGACAAATACTATGATGGTATCATGTACTCAATCACCTGCGACCAATACCACAGGAGCTTGTGGTGAGATTTTAGATAAATGGTAAAATAAGGGGTTGTATCAGAGCTGGTAAATTTACTGTAAGACAAGGTGAGATTTGCGCAGATATGTTAGATATGTGGTAAATACATAGAAATTGAATATATAATGCAAACAATGACAAATACCATATTGGTATCATGTATCCACGCACCAGCAGTAATCAAAACTGAGCTCCAAGTACAAATACACATACTTATACACACACACACACACACGTATATATATAATACGAGGATATAGATTCTACTGGCACATCAAGATTGTTATACATGTATAATCTGTATAACTGCAAAGTAATAGTAAAACTGTCTTGTTTATAAAAGTTTAATGTTTATTAGATGAAGTATAACTATAAATATTTCAGTAATAACACTGGTTATTGGATTGGTATGGTATGGAACGAAAACATTCAAAAACACAAATGGCTAGACAATTACACAGTTACGTGGACCAAATGGGCCAACGAAGAACCGAAATGCATGGCAGGATGGAATACGTTGTGGTCTTTAGAATGTTTAGGAAAAATAAAAAATTGTGTCGTTTCTGCTGGCTCTTTTTTCAGGACTAGAAACTGTTTAAATCTACATAAAGTCATCTGTCAACAGTGTAAGTTATATAAAAATAATATACCATATTTTGTTTTCTAAAGTAATTTGTACTTGCAAATCTGTATGTTGACCTCTAGAAGTATACTATTTGCGTCGTTAGTTTTCTGTCTAAATAAAGTTTTAACTACCAAACTTCTCGTTATATTCAAATTATAAGTACAAATCATGATATCACCGGATGATACATGCACTTCCTACAATAGAAATAAACAATAGATATTTTCCTGTCCTGAAAGTTTACACAAGATTAAAAATGGAATTTTATTTCTGCAAAAATACACAATGTTTTTAACCTTTCTGAAGATGCGGTACTTTGTGGTTTTAAATTATGACCTGAGGCTGTTAATTTACTTTTATCCAAAGTTAATTTTTTATTTTTCCATAACGAAAGATGAAAAATAACGGGATAGTAAACCCATCCTTAACGAAAGGCTGTGATTCCAATAAAACTTTCAGTAATTACTCAATTAATGGAATTTACTTATTGGCTTTGATTTAATGATTTTGGATTTTCAATTATATTCAATCAAGTAAAGTATCTAAATGCCCTTTCGGTTTAATGTTCGTGTTTAACATATCCATGTAATAAAGATATGCCACATCCCTGAAGAGACATTAATTGTCGAAATGCGCATCTGATGCAGTAAAATTGGTAACGTTAATGTTATTGCACACAGACAAACGCTCTCGTGCTCGCTCAACCTAAACAAAACAAACACACACACTCACATTATGACACAAGCCTTGGTCCTTCAGTGGATTTGCTATTGTCCTTATATGATATACTTTGTTTCCGTCTTAATTTACTTACTCACATTTGTATTTACTCATTTAAAATATTTACATCTGACTGGGTTAAACGTAGACTTGTTGAACTTTACCTAAAATAGTTTGTTAACAATCATTGACAGCCGTGTGTAGAGCAGTTTCCTTTCTTTCCATATAAAACGTATTGTGCAAAATATCACGACATATATATTGAATATGATAAACAACATGACCAGGCCGCAAATAAAAACGGCAACTTATAAAATTTTCAATTTAAAGAAAACCTTACGAACAAAACCGTAAAAATATATCAGAAAAACCAGCAAATTGAATCTGATGTGGATTTCCATCCAAACGGCCATCCACATCGAATAATGAACCAACACAGGCATTTGTCTCAGAAAAAAAATTCTTTTTTTAGGTATATAGGAAATTTTTTTCTGAGACAAGTGCCTGTGTGAACCAAATGTAATTGTGAAACGTTAGTTTCCTTAAATTTATGTTTCGCGGGTAAAACATGCAAACCTACCCGTCCTTTTATAAATGTTACATGTAGTGCAAATGTATACAAAAGTTCTGGTCAAATATAATTTCAGATATTCTAACATTGTAGATATACAAATGGTTGGAGCACCAACTTACGGTAAGAATTCTTTCAAATATACAGCTGCTGTTTTATGGAGTTATCTACTTGATTATCTTAGAAAAGTTGCAAATTTCAGTCAGTTTAAAAATGTTTTAAAGTCTTGAAATTGAAATGACCGAAGTGCACAGTTTGCGCAGACTATCAATATATTTGGTTAATTTTTTACCTATTCAAATAATATCCTATCTTTCCTTTTATGCATTTTACCTGCTTCCTAATTATTCTTCAGTTGGTTTACGTTTGTTTATTTGCTTCCTGCTTTAATACATAGCTTATCATACTTATAAATCAGCTTACTATTATCATGCTTATAAATCAGCTTACTACTATCATCCTTATAAATTAGCTTACTATTATCATGCTTATAAGTCAGCTTACTATTATCATGCTATAAATTAAAGTGCTTCATTATTGTGTTTGCGCCTGCGTATGGAATTATATATTTCCCAGTTGATACGATATTCCAGAGATTGTATTTGCTATCATAATTTCCATGATAGAGGGTTGCTGCTTATAACGAAGCTATTAAAAGAGTTCCAGATGGCGAAATTAAAGTCGTTCCTTCGAAAATTTTACGGACGCCATGACGAGTTGATTGAACGTTGTGAAATATATGTTTCACAGATGACAATTGTCGTGAGCCCAATCAAGTCCTCTTTTCCTCGAAAGTCATTGTGAAAACCGACTTAGACTTATCGTCGGGTTTGTACTAACATGAGCAACACGACAGGTGCCACACGTGGATCAGGTCTACCCTTCCTGAGCACCTGATGTCACCCGGTCTTTGGTGGGGTTCGTGTTGTTCAGTATTTAGTTTTAGTTTATGGGTATGAAATCAATGAATACCCAAAATATATAAAACATAATCTGTAACGATTCTACTACACGTTTTAAGGGTCATTCATTATTTTCATGTCCATAATATACATACAATAAATAGTCATTCGATTATTATTTTTTTCATAACGTAGTGTTACAGAAAAATTGCTATCAAGGAAAGAAAGCTTATAGTTTTGCATACCAATAAAATTGTAATTTGTTCATTTGTAGAGAAGGAAGTCGAAACACGACCAAAAGTTCTTTACTGTAAATGTTCTATGCGGAAAATAAACAAGAAATGGCACTTTCTTGATGGAGCTAACATTTCGGAAACAAAAGTTGAAAACTTGGTTCAGAAAGACTTTGAAGATAACGTAAAGGGAAATATAAGCGTTAACAAGAAATCGCTGTCCAGTGTAATTCAGAAAAAGAATTCTATAGATGACAAAAGGCCTGAATCTAAAGCAATAGGATGGTCGGCAACACTCTTTGTAGCAATTCCAGTTAGTTTTATTATATTAGTTGATGTAATAGACATGGTGAAATATCTACAGAAACGAAATTAAAACACCTTATGACTGAGTGTAGATTCGAATGGTAGATTAGGCATGTAAGAGACGATTACCCTGTTGACTCAACCAGTATTGCTTTTTTCTTTCATTTCTGAGATATGAAAACTACTGCCTCAAATTTATACACAGAAAATTAAGATCAGTATAATGTATAATATTTTAAAAAAAGGATCAATCGGAGAGAGAGAGAGATGCACTATAGTATAAACTTTGTTATACTATATACTATGTTATACTATAATCTATTTATTTCTTAACTAACTTCAGTTCATAGTAAATAGTTAGCACAACATGTCATGACTTTCTAGAAAAGAAATATCTATCTATAAAATCTAAAAATAATCAAATGCATTTTGATCTTAACACCATTTATCTCGCACACTCCTTTCAGTAATCTATCTACTGATTTTCAGTGTTGCATTCTCCACTAAGCATAGTATTTTGATTAGATTAAAACCTCAATGCTTTTTGTTGGAATGTGACAGTGAATTATCACTGTCTGAGACTCAGATGATATATTTTCATAAGAGTGACCACCGTTCAACTAGATCAAAGTCCAATGTACAATATTTCTTATAGTATCAGAGAAAAACAAACCATGCATCTCTGCCTATACCGAAAACAGCATTTGTACAAATTTACTGATTATGTAAATACTTTTTGAAATTTTGTTTTATTAAATGTATAAGTAAAGTCTTTTTATTATGCTGAATGTTTAAGTGGCGGTTGTATGTATTTCATTTTTTTTTTCTTCAAAATTTCTCTAAAATTCCATATTTATAAAAAAAAAAATACTGTTGACAGAGATATGTCTCGCCTGTATATCATTTTGATAGAATAATAATGCAAACGTTGGAATTAAAACGGCAATAAATTAACATGTAAACTATGCAAAACAAAAAGACAATGAACCATGACTGAAGGTACAGGGCCAAATACTATCCTTGGAAATGAGATATGCCAGTGCTAAAACAATTTCACACCAGAGATATGCGATATGCCAGTGCTAAAACAATTTCACACCAGAGATATGCGATATGCCAGTGCTTATACAATTTCAAACCAAATACCATTGACTTAACATAAGTGGTTACCCTTAAACTGACATAAACATAAACTTTAAAAAGTAAACTATGCAAAAACTCAAAAATCTATAGACTATCACTGAGGGGGCGGTGTCAAACAATCTGTATGGAAATGTAATATACAAATGCATACCAAATATCATTGACCAACTACTAGTGGTTCCTCTTAAACTGACCTATAGTACTTATAAACTAATAAATTATTGACGCTGCCGATGCCGATAACAGCACGTTAATCTCCTCTTAAAGAAAGTGGATTGGACCTCAACCCTTGAGTTAGCAAAGATGAGGTAAATATAAATTTGCATGGTTTCTTATATACTTTAAAAATAAGCAAGAATAACGATTCATTTACAATAGAAAAAAATCTCTATTTTAGCGAGGCAAGGAATCTTGGCACAAATGTGTTCAATAAAGGAGATGTTAATAAAACTAGGATATAGTAAAATTTGAATCAACAAGACGAAAAAAGAACGAGTACCACAATTTTGCTTCCTTTTTGTACTTGTTTATTCAAAATAAAATGTCGGTAAAATGCACACACTGCAAATGAAACAACGGTGGTTTAAAAAAGAGGGGGAAATATCCAATGAGTTAAATTGATTGTGTCGAAAGTTGTTTCAAGATATCTAAAATAGTTGACGTGATATCTTTTTATAATCATAATTTAATTATCACAAATTAAGTCAATGGATCTTATAATGATGACTTCATATTTTGTTTCCATTTCAAATGTTGTAATTTTAATTGGTTATACAGTATTTCTGTGTCTTTGGGTTGAATTCATCAGATGTAATCACCGTCTTTTGGCAAACATTTTTATCCCATTTTTAGCTCTTCTGACCGCAGCTCCTATTCTTTCTACTGTATGATTTGGATCAACTGTCAATTCATACCTGCAATTAATTCATTATCATTAATTTATGGTTATATGGAGTGAAAAGTAGATATGATAGTACAATTCAGCCAACAACATAAGAAAACAGACATCTAGATGTCACCACATGATCTGCTTTGTAAAAAACAATTGCATTGCAACATTTAAACTTGTTAATCAGAACTACGAAAAGTATGACATGATATAGAAGGAAATTATGAGCAAAAATATATATGGTGAAAGACCATAAAATAAAAAGGAACAAAAGAGAGGCGAAAGATACCGAGGGGACATTCAAACTCATAAGTCGAAAATAAACTGACAACACCATGGCTAAAAAAGAAAAAGAAAACAGTCAAACCACAGTACACTAAACACAACATAGAAAACTAAAGTCTGAGCAACACGAACCCCACCAAAAACTGGGGGTGATCTCTGAAGCTCCGGATGGGTAAGCAGATCCTGCTCCACATGTGGCACTAGTCGTGTTGCTCATGTTAATACAAACCTGGTGATAAGTCTAATTCGGTAGGTCACATTTGGGGAAAGGGGAAATAAAGGTTTACAACAATGATCCGAAAGTAAATAATATATAAAAACAAGCAACATAATCAGAAACATCATCAATAAAACATGTAAGAACATTTTACAAAAGAAGACTATACGAAATAAGTATTATTTACCCTGCTTATTACAAACTTCAGACAGGGTCAACCGAAACAATTAATATGGATCTCCCTGATGCCATTTATCCAAATTATGTTGCAATCCAATGTAATATCCTGGGATTATCAACAGAAAACCCATTTTCTGCACTTACTTTGGTTAATTTTATTAAAAATGACCTTTACATAGTATCCTAATAACCAAAAATGGTTTTCACCCGATTATATGCGACAGTATGTGCAAGTAAGGTCCAAATCCTATGCAAGGTTCTAGAACTATTATCTGAACATCCCTTTCTCACAAAGTTGTATTTTTTTTGTTACTTTGATCTTTAAAGGTATGTTATCGAATCAATGCATTTCTTTGTAACCACATAAAACTTTCTGGATTGATTATCCTGAAACCCCTTCTCTTATTAAAGAAAGGCGGAAGATGCCAAACAGATATTCAAACTCATAAGTCAGTGAAAAAATGGCAACGCCATCGCAAAAACACCGACACAAAGACAACAACAGATGTTTTCTAACTCAGAAACATGGCCGAATGTGAAATTTTGAAAATGACAATGGATTTACAAGTCTGTTACCGGTATTAACAACACAGACATTGAAAATTAAAACGCACTTAGACCAACACTTCAACTTAAGCAAGAGCAACACGAACCCCTTTAAATTAAAAAAAAACTAGGGTTGATGTCAGGAGAAGAACAAAATAATTATTCAAGTATGATCGATCGTCGAGTCGAAATTAGTTCAACAAGTAAAACCGATCATGTGAAATACATGTACATGTAATGCATTTGTGAAATATTTAAAGAAGATTATTGAGTGTGAACATGGAACTGTGAAAGTGTGGTCAACACAAAAACAGATATTTACGTATAGATTTTCATGAACGAACTTTCCTACATTTATTGTTAAACGGTTGGTACTGGGACAAACTGAGAATATTTGCTTCATCGTGTTCTTTCCCAATGTTAATTTCGTTCCACTAAAAGTATTTTTTGCAATTTACTCTTTATAAATTAAAAATGTTAAGACTTATTGCATTTCCTTGATTCCACATATTTTTTTCAAAATTTGTTCCCCTGTATTTGAGTGCAGATGGTCTTACCGCTTTAATATTCTTGTTAGAACTGTCTTCTCTTCATTCATAGCAAAGTTCTGTCCTATACAGTTCCTGGTAAAGAGATTATCAATACATATCAAATGGTAAATGAACAATAACAGTAATGCCTTAATTACTCTACGTTGTAGTAAATCTATACCTTCAAATATTTTCTGTTGTAAACATATACTGGTAATTATACCACATTTATGTATGCTTGGTTTTTTTTTACAATAGGACAATCATAAATTCAGGAGACAGTAATTTAACGATGTTCAAATCTCACATATCGATTGAGAAGAGACAAATCAAGGTAAATAATCAAAACAGGGGAAATTGCATGAACTTCAAAATAAGCAATACGGTCGAGTCGACAGGATCAGTATCTCCTGCATGCATCATCCGTCAAGAAATCCTTCTACTGGAAGCTTGTTTGGGTTATATCATATAGACGCATTTTTTTCTGTGGTTTATTATGTCCTATATTTTGATCTTTGGGCCGTCTTTGTCGTATGAAATTGTTTGGATAGATTTTCTTTTGGTTATCTATTGACGAGTATTGAATTAACGGACACGTCTGTAGCGGGATTTGTTCTACTGATGTAGTAAGAGTTTGAGGTGGTCTGTGACAATTAATTTACGAACACAAGTATGTAGTTGTTGGATTCTGTGTTGTAGATGATATTATGGGTGAAATCTCTGGTATTATGTGGCTTGAGAAGTCCAATGTGAATGTAGATGAATCTTAGACCACCACTATACAGATAAATTAACAGTGAAAAAGTATCTCATTACTTAATTTGAATATATCTAATATTTCCATGAACTGAATTATTAAAATGAGTAGAAGAGAACAAACACATACATTCTAAAATGTATGCATTTTCTAGTTGTCTGAAGTCAAAGAAGGTATAGCTGAACCACTAGGCATCATTTTTAGACAATCATTAGCACAAAAAGTAGTCCCAAAGGATTGGAAAAACGCCCTAGTTAGTGCAATCTTCAAAAAAGGGAATAAATCACAAGCAAAAAATTATAGACCAGTTAGTCTCGCATCGGTGATTTGCAAAATAATGGAGAAAATTATAAGAGAACATATAATTAGCTATATGAAAGAAAATAAATTATTTTCAAACAAGCAATACGGTTTTATTTCTGGAAGATCGACAACACTACAACTATTAGAGGTAATAGATAAATGGACAGAAGCTATAGATAATGGCCATGAGGTTGATTGCATATACACAGATTTCATGAAAGCCTTCGATAAAGTACCACACAGGCGACTCGTATAGAAAATTGAGAAATTTGGGATAATAAATCCAATCCTAGACTGGATAACTAATTTTCTGTCTGATAGAAAACAACGAGTTTCAGTGAATAGGGAAACATCTAAGTGGAAAGATTAACATCTGGAATACCCCAAGGCTCAGTACTAGGCCCCCTGTTATTTGTTCTATACATAGACGACTTGCCTGACTGCGTCACATCTGATGCCTACTTATTTGTGGACGACACCAAAATCTTCAAAATTATTGAGAACAAATCAGACCAGGTTATACTAAAAAACGACCTAAAAAATCTTGAGCAATGGAGTGATACATGGCTATTGAAATTCCACCCAGAAAAATATAAATATATAAATATAAGTAGAGGGGTAAGAGATAATAGCATAACTTATAATCTATTAGGTCATGATATTATCAAATGCAAAGAAGAGAAGGAGTAGTTATAGATGAAGATTTAACCTTTGAAAAACACATATGTGAAAAAGTGAACAAAGCTAATTCAATCTTTGCGGCAATCAGAAGAACATTTAAAAATTTAAATGCAAAGATCTTCATACCACTGTATAAAACATTAGTGAGAACACACTTAGACTATGCCAGTTCAGTATGGGCACCTTTCAAAAAGAAATTCATTGACAAATTTGAAAATGTACAAAAAAGGGCAACACGCCAGATACCTGGATTCAACAAGTAAGTTACCCGGAAAGACTGAAAAAACATTGTCATATAGAAGGGTCCGAGGGGACATGATTGAGACATATAAGATACTTAACGGAAAATATGATCCAGAAACTAGTACATTTCTCAAATTAATTTCAAACACCGAAAATAGGCATAGCACAAGAGTTAATAGCAACACAATTATTCACCAAAGATTTAAAACAAGTCTGAGGAAAAACCGCTTTGCAGTAAGAATTGCCAAATTATGGAACAAGTTACCAGATAAAGTAACAAAAGCGCCATCTATAAATGCATTTAAAAATAGATTAGATAATTACTGGGAATGCGAAGAAATCTATTATTCTGATTATCGAGCTGAAATAACCGGAAGCAGCAACAGAAATAATAGAGATAACAATTCAATATATGAGTCTGGTGAAGAGGAACCGTGAGGATCCTGTACCGGAAAACATCATTAAGTATCATTAAGTAAGTAAATATTCAAACTCCCGATTAAACTGAAAACAAACAAATGAAATTTTTAGTATCAGAAAACCTCTCTTTTATGTAAAAAGGTCGCATAACCAACTTTTGATTAGATCATCGACTGGAGCTATAAACTCATAAGATTCCTTACAAAGACACTTACCTTGGACCAGCGGAAAAAGGCACAAATGAATAAGTATATCCTTTATTGTTCATAATATTTTCCTTAGAAAATCTTTCCGGATCATACTTGTCTGGCACTTTCCAGACTGTTGGATTAATATGTACAGAGCTTAGACTTATTGAGAAGTTTGTTCCCGGTGGAAATCGGAAACCATCAATTTCTACTTCTTTGGTACTACGTCTTTGTATGAATGGTACAGGACTGTGAAGCCTCATCCCTTCCTTGATACACATAGTAAGGTACTCTAACTTGGACAAATCTTCCCTGTAAAACATTATCATTAAAGCACAACTGTGTAAAAAGTCTTTATACTTCTTGTTTATTGAAAACGAACTAGTTGTGGGATATAGGCGAGACTCTTCTGTGTTCAACTTAAAAGGGGAGACATAGGTATGTCAATGAATAAGACAACTGAACGAAAAATCAAGTTTTTACAACCACTGGGTCGATATCGCTGATGGTTGGCATGTCGTCCCCGATGGTATAACAGTAGTTAGTAGTTGTGTTGGCATGTCATCCCCGAAGGTATCACAGTAGTTAGTACTGTTGTGTTGGCATGTCATCTCCGATAGTATCACAGTAGTTAGTACTGTTGTGTTGGCATGTCGTCCCCGAGGGTATCACAGTAGTTAGTACTGTTGTGTTGGCATGTCGTCCCCGAGGGTATCACAGTAGTTAGTACTGTTGTGTTGACATGTCGTCCCCGAGGGTATCCCAGTAGTTAGTACTGTTGTGTTGGCATGTCATCTCCGAGAGTATCACAGTAGTTAGTACTGTTGTGTTGGCATGTCGTCCCCGAGGGTATCCCAGTAGTTAGTACTGTTGTGTTGGCATGTCATCTCCGAGAGTATCACAGTAGTTAGTACTGTTGTGTTGGCATGTCGTTCCCGAGGGTATCACAGTAGTTAGTACTGTTGTGTTGGCATGTCGTCCCCGAGGGTATCACAGTAGTTAGTACTGTTGTGTTGACATGTCGTCCCCGAAGGTATCACAGTAGTTAGTACTGTTGTGTTGGCATGTCATCTCCGAGGGTATCACAGTAGTTAGTACTGTTGTGTTGGCATGTCGTCCCCGAGGGTATCACAGTAGTTAGTACTGTTGTGTTGGCATGTCGTCCCCGAGGGTATCACAGTAGTTAGTACTGTTGTGTTGACATGTCGTCCCCGAAGGTATCACAGTAGTTAGTACTGTTGTGTTGGCATGTCATCTCCGAGGGTATCACAGTAGTTAGTACTGTTGTGTTGGCATGTCATCCCCGAAGGTATCACAGTAGTTAGTACTGTTGTGTTGGCATGTCGTCCCCGAGGGTATCACAGTAGTTAGTACTGTTGTGTTGACATGTCGTCTACGAGGGTATCACAGTAGTTAGTACTGTTGTGTTGACATGTCGTCCCCGAGGGTATCACAGTACTTAGTACTGTTGTGTTGACATGTCGTCCCCGATTGTATCACAGTAGTTAGTACTGTTGTGTTGACATGACATATCATTGATACGTTCTTTTTCTGTAAATTTACTGTTTATAAAATGTTGATTTATTCGAAGTACTAAGGTTTTTTTTCTACCCCAGCCATACATTGCCTTAGCCGTATTTGGAACAACTTTTCGAAATTTCAGCAAATCTTCCTTATACATTATAGATGTAATTTTGGCTATAAATAATATTTACATTTTCCGAGAGTCTAAAGTCAGATATATCAAGAAAATGATAAATATTGGTGTTTAACATATTTTGTTGAATTTGCTGATTATGAAAACCCAAAAGTTTTGCCTTCCATGATTAGGGTCCACATTTTATAATATAATCATGTTGGCATGTAAAAGTCGAGCAGGTGGACCTGCAGGTGGTCATAATCAATGAAAGAATGCCAAGCAATATTCAGAATATCAGGTCCCTTTAGGTCAAATTCATGTATTTACACATCCTTGGACAAACATAGTACAAATCATTTGATTTTGCCATGTGATTAGGGACTTTCCGATTGAATTTTCCTCGGAGTTCAGTATTTTTGTGATTTTACTTTTTATAATTAAATCAATTATTATTCGAATTGTCATTTGTAATATAAAACACCTACCAATTGACAAAGTTATTGCTACTGAGTACAGAATCTACTTCTTCTTGACATTTGTTTTGATATTCCTTTTCCTTTGACAATGAGTATAAAGTCCAGGATAATGCACTTGCAGTTGTATCATGACCTGATTTCAAACAAAATAACAAACAATAACAAAACAATCTGTTTACAATAAATGATTAAATGATGACTTAAATTTAAACCATATTCGAAAACAAACTGACAATGCAATGGCAAAAACTGAAAAAAACCGATCAAATGACAAACATCAGTATACAATACACAATATAGAATACACAATATACAATACACAATATAGAATACTAAAGACTCAATACTTTTTAATTGATGATAAGATAAATGTTATGTTCTATCGAAATATAATATTTTCAATCTGACAGCTTGAATTTGCTAAATTATTTTTCAAATTTAATAGTAATATAACATTATTTTTCGAACTTAATGGTAATATAACAAAACCAACGAAATGTCTGGCTGCGCCTCCCCATGCAATTGATTTAGGTAACAAGTATACTGAAGTAATATCTGAAAATGCCATTTCATTGAAGCCAAGAAAACTTTGACGAATATTTTCCTTGAACAATGCTTTGTAAAATTTCAAGCTATCGGCAAACACGTGGCTTCAAGACAGATGTAAAGATTGCTTACACGCTACAACTTAACATTGTAAGCTGCAAACCAAATATAAAAGCATTTCTTTCTATACAAAAATGAGTCAAACATTTTCCATGTACAGGGAGTGTTGAAAATTTTCAAACTAACTGTAAACAGGAAGTGGTTGCACGGCAAATGTAAAAACTTCAATTTTTTTTATAATTGTTTTTAACTTCCAGTGGTTAGAGCTTGTCATTGCATGAACATTTTATATTTATGGACGCCTATATGTAGCTCTTTTTTAACAGGTTATTTTTATGTTTGTGCTATATCTTATTTTTCATATTTAGTCCGTATCTTTGTATCTGTGCATGAGCTTACATTTAAGTCCATAAAGAACAATACACATGAAAGTTTTTTTTTTATATGCACTTGTTACTGGTATAGGTAAAATTCTTTATAAAATGGAAATATAAAATACCTTCAAATAGAAATGTGTCGACTTCATTTCTAATTTCTTGTTCTGTTAGTCCTTTGCCGTCATCGTCTTTGGCAGTCAATAAAATATCAAGGAAATCTAAACATTTCTTCTTACTGATATCCTCTGTTTCCTGAACAATTAAACGATAACGTTTCATCCATATATATTCATCTATGGTTGGAAATGACAATGATGATATGAATACGATCTTCATTAGTTAATTATCAAATCAAATTTCTAAAAGCGGTTTTACTCGAAAACTTGGCCTATTTATAATTATCATCATTAATCATGAATCATAGTTACTTAAATATATATATCGTCTGTTAGGAGTTTGAAAGTAAAATATAACCTGGGTAATTCTTTTGGATAAATAGGTATTTACACACATCTATGAAAAAAGACATCTGTAACACAGTAATAAGAGAGACCTATAATTCAGTATTCTTGTAAAAAGCGCTAATTAACATGATTGTTAATTATTAAACAGAATTTATAGATTTTAACTAATTTCTTCAGTCGAAGGAAGCACAGTCATCAGAGTTGTAAGTTTCTTAATCACATATAATAAAACTCATCAAAAGATAACGTTCTTTAACTTTAGTTAAACGCCAGGATCGTCTGGACTCACCAGTGGTGTTCAAATTAAAAAAATTAAAAAGGCTAAATGAATTACGAAGAAACACCCTTGAAAACAAAACAAAAAATCAAAAACCATCTGTGCCAATTCTGGCTTCGGCCGTCTAGACCTGAGGGTAGAGAAATCTCATTGTTTCAAAATATTATAAAGTTTTATAAACTGTAAATTAACAGAAAATGTCAGTATCAATGATTCTTGTACATTCTTGTCAGCACAAAAGAGCTGACTACTGGGCTTTGGATACGCTCCGGGACGAATCTTCCAACTGCAGTGAATTCGACCCAGTTATTGTATATGTATAAAACATCAAGGATAACAGGCTTTTGATTTAATATAAAGGCAGTATTTTACCGATCTTCAAATCTCGTAAATCGGTTAAGAAGACAAAAATCAAGCTAATCAACAAAATCTGATGGAATCGCATGAACTTCAATTCATACCCTCGGGGAAGGAAGAATCTCCCAACAGTTGTAGTATCGACATTGTGGTTGTAAAAAACTATCAAAGATAACAGGCTTTTTATATAAGTATACAGGCGACAGTAGTGTACCGATGTCCAAATCTCTTAAATCGGTTTAAAAGAGACTAATCGAGGCAACCAATTCAACAAAATCTGAGGGAATCGCATGAACTCCAAATGGAGCGAAACCTTAGGCAAAGACAGTGTAAGAATCTCCTCCAATACATGCATCACCCGCCATGCGTATTCGCATTCAGTCAAAATGGCGCAATCGGTAACAATTCGAATCAGACGACAATACTGGAATCTAAAGATTTAAGACCGAAAAAGAAATGTGGCTAGTGAGTTCAGACAACCCCATATCGTATCGGTCGACCAAATCGTGATGTGACCGTAAAACTTATGTGGTGTCAATTTCAGTCGTTCACCCTCATAACTGTTTGAGCAGTTTTTGTAAGAAGCACACCCTTGTTAATGAAGTACGTATAGTGTGAACATGCACGAGCGTAACGTATTAACTGAGATATATAAACAACACAAGATGGAGCCAAGATTATGTTACTGTTGGTATGGTATCCCAGACGGGCGCTTTATTTACAAAAACTCATCAGTGGCGCGCTCGATTCAAAACAGTTACAAGACAAATCTAATTATAACGTTGACGACCAAAATTTCTAAAAGAATGTTATTTACAGTGACATTGTAAAGTTTGAGCATGATTTGTTGCTTTTTAAAGTTTTCTCTGATTACCAAGAATTTAGGATTTTTTTATTTTAGATCCTTCCTTAAGTTCAGTTGATATATTACTTTTAATGTACATGTGTAACAAAAATGCTTAACCATACGTCTAGAGGTTATCATAGACATTTAACAAAAATCCCTCAAACCATATACCAAGCTCTAAAAACCCCTAGACCGGCCAAACGAAATTTATGTACATCATTAGCAAAACACTTTAAAGAAAGGAGAGAAAACACTAATTCAAATAAGAACATGTATTCTGTATCTCTTATATTATTACACTCTACGGGTAGCTTGAATATATCTACCTTCCAGCAGTCAGTACTTCTGACATGATTAAGAATGTTACTACTGGTCTTACTGGTGACAATAACCAAAGGCAAGGTCTAGAGATCTATGCGTATATGAAATTCATGTAAACAAATAGAAGTCTTCATGTGGATCCTCCGAGTATTTGATATAAGGAAAATATTCTTACACTAAAACAAACTTGTTTTCCAGTTGTGGTTTAAGTTTTCCTGATCCACTCATTTTTTATATTCTACTAGCTGATGTATTATAAAATTGTTCATTTACTGAATGTATGAGAGGTCTTGAATTATGGTGAAACATTTGCCACTTGACAAAATTCACAACACGTAAATAAATGTAAATAATTTGTGTTTTATTTGTTTTGTTTTATGATTTGTTTTCTTGTTGAAACCATTTGATATTAATACAGGCCAAGCATTCATATATATGTATGACTTAAATGTCCATTACATGCAACAGCTTACTAAATATCATAAGACTAACCAATACTTTTCTTCTTGCTTTGATAATGTCATCTGCCACTTTATGTACATAATCACAATTCCTTGAAAACTCTCTACCAATGGAAGTCAAGTAAAATATTGTATCTGGAAACAACCACGGTGATCTGTGTAACAAGAATGACTTCCCTAGAAATTTGCTGTTAAATTTGATAGATGCTAGTGTGCTTCTTTGTTAAATGTTTGTTTGTTTTGAGATTGTGACAAAGTAATGACTGCTGTACCCATATTTTGACAATTTTACCTATTTGTCTGTTTTGTTCACGCATTGTTGTAAATATAATGGAATTTGATGCGACTGTCATACAAGTGAGAGGTTTAGCGCTATAAAACCAGGTTCAATTCACCATTTTCTACATAAGAAAATGCCTGTGCCAAGTCAGGAATATGACAGTTGTTGTCCATTCGTTTGATGTGTTTTATCATTTGATTTTGCCATTTGATTAGGGACTTTCCGTTTTGAATTTTCCTCGGAGTTCAGTATTTTTGTGATTTTACTTTTTGCAACATTAGAAAAAAATAACCCCACACGTAATAAAATTAAATATTCATACTATAGAGTGCTACAAAAAAACACCGGATATCTTCATACTCCTTGCGTATCTTCATACTCCCCGAGTATCTTCATGGTATCATCAGCTCAATAGTCAGTACTTCGGTACTGACATTGTTTATAACAAACCTTTCTGAAATTTTCCGTTTATAAATTTTGAAATCATAAAGAAACTAAGGTTTCTACACCCTCAGGCAAAGTTGACCTTAGATGGATTTGGCTATTATTTAAGGTCCATTTGGTTATATAGTTCTTCGATTGTTTCGGTTTTTATACATCCTTGGCTGTCAAATATTCGGCTTTGAGTGTTCCTGATGAAGGTAAATCCAGAAAAGCGCTACGGATGCATGACATTTATAACGTTTTGTTTTCATTTTTTACAGCACTGGGTCCATTCCTCTGCTGGTGGACTATCAGTCCCTGAGGGTATCATCAGCTTAGTAGGTAGTACTTCGGTATTGACATAATTTATAACAAACCTTTCTAAAATTGTCCGTTTATAAATTTTGAAATTAAAAAGAAACTAAGGTTTCAACTCACCCAGGCAAAGTTGACCTTAGATGGATATAGCTCTTCAATTATTTCGGTTTTTATACATCCTTGGCTTTTCAATGTTCGTATTTGAGCGTTCCTGATGAAGGTAAATCCAGAAAGCGCTTCGGACGCATGAAACTTATAACGTGTTGTTTATCTCGATTTAATGGATAAAAAAGAAGAAGCAAGACAAAAAACAAAAACAGAAGGAATCGCATAAACTCTAAAATGATCGAGACTGGGTACGTCAACAGGTGTAGGTGTCTAATGCCATGTGTTCATCACAAGACATACGAATCCACACTCAAGTCAACATTTCGAAATGTCACAATCGGAAATAGACACAATAGGAAACATTACAGATAAGGCGACTATTCTGGTTTCTAAATCGAAGACTGAAAAAATATCTCGCTAGTAAGTTTAGACATAGGTATATCATGTCGGGTAAACAATTCGTGATTGTGTGTCGTAAAACTTATGTAGTGTTGGTTTCCAGCAGTTTTTGTGTAAGAAGTAAACCACTGTGAACGAAGTCTGTATAGTGTGAACATACACGACAATGACGTATCAATTTAGATATGTAAACGAAATATGATTGGGGTACGTCACTGATGAAAAATTGGAAGTTGACAATTGGAAAGTTGAAATTATTACTGTTGTCATAGATTCTAGTTTGAAGTCGTCCATCTGTGTCAATATCAAATAAGAGGTCAAGATATAAAGCAGAACTTCTTGGTTTGGTAGCATCCTTAATATCAAGGTTCACTGAGATATACTAGATGCTAGCACTCGCTGAAATGTGGGTTATTGAGTGACAGGACAAAAAAACAAGTATATGATAGGAACATTTCTGTTACCCTGCCAGTTACTGCAGGATTTCAAAAAATTTTAATTTTAATCCAAAGACCTTACAACAAAGACCAAGAAGGGTCCTGTTCATAGTATTGACTTAAGCAATTAATGAAAATTAATTAAATCGATAAAGGGGACGCAGAAATAAATGGAAACAACATTTAATAAAGTTCATGCGTCCGAAGCGATTTTCTAGATTTACCTTCACCAGGAACTCTCAAAGCCGAATAGTTGAAAGCCAAGGATGTAAAGAACCGAAAAAAGTTGAAGAGCTGTATGACCAAAAAGGACATAAAATGATAGCCAAATATATCTAAGGTCAATTTGCCTGAAACCTAAGTTTCTATAAATAGTAAAATCTCAAAAATACTATACTCCGAGGAAAATTCAAAAAGGAAAGTTCCTAATCAAATGGCAAAATCAAAAGCTCAAACACATCAAACAAACGGATAACAACTGTCATATTCCTGACTTGGTACAGGCATTTTCTTATGTAGAAAATGGTGGATTGAACCTGGTTTTATAGCTAGCTAAACCTCTCACTTGTATGACAGTCGCATCAAATTCCATTACATTGACAACGATGCGTGAACAAAACAAACAGACACAATAGGTAAAAATGTCAAAAATAGGGGTACAGCAGTCAACATTGTGTTATCATCTTAATCACTATAAAAACAAACAAATGTAACGAAGAAGCACATAAAGGCATACATCAAATTTAACATCCTCATTTTGCTGTTTTATTATACGATTTTATCTATCTATGTAAAATCCACCCATAAAGGATGGAAGGTTTTAAGTACTGGCGTAAAATCGCGCGTTTGAAATTCGCACAGGTAGACATAAAATAATTTTGTCGTTCAGAGTATGACAGGATACATAAGTCCAGAGTCACGTAAAATGGATATCACAAAAAAAAAACAGACTTAACAGTAAAAGTAATATAAATAAATAAAATAAAGTATGACGGGATACATAAGTACAGAGTCACGTCAAATGTATACCACAAAAAACAGAGGGGGCCTCGGTGACCGAGTGGTCTAAGTAGTTACTACTGTAATCACTAGCCAGTCAACATTGAGGTTATGAGTTCGAACCCCGCTCGTGCGGGTGCACTCGACTCCAATCTTAATTGACTAGGATTGTCAGTTTTCCTATCGAAGGTCGGTGGTTTTCTCCGGGCACTCCGGCTTCCTCCACCAATACAAACTGGCCGCCACGAAATAGCCCAAAAGCGGTGCTTAATAGTGGCGTTAAAACACCAAAAATCAAATCAAATCAATCAAAAAACAGACTTAACAGTAAAAGTAATATTAATAAATAAAATAATGTTGTCGTTCAAAGTATGACGGAATACATAAGTACAGAGTCACGTCAAATGGATATCTCAAAAAACAGACTTAACAGTAAAAGTAATATTAATAAAGACAAATAATGTATAACTTTGCAAACGGACAATTTAGAAAGGTTTGTTATAAACATGTCAGTTGCAAAGTACTGACTATTGAGTTGATGATACCCTCTGGGACTGATAGTACAAGTGCAGTTGTATCGACCCAGTGCTGTAACAATGAAAGCAACACTTTATAATTTCAAGCGTCCGAAGCACTTTTCTGGTTTTACCTTCATCAGGAACACTCAAAACTGAATATTTGAACGCCAATGATGTATACGAATCAAAACAGACCAGAAGATGTCAAGGGAGAAATCAGAGACCATATTCGAAGAAAAACAGACATAACCATGACAAAAGGACAAGTCGACAAAACGACAAGTCAATAAAACACTTCACAGAAAACTTAAAATTAATTTTATTTTCCAACAGATCAAATGATTGCAACTGTAATTTAAAATTCTCAATTTGAACAGAACATTTCGTTTTGGAAGTATCTCGATGCAAATGACTTTAACTACATAAGTACAGATGCCTCTTATACCTATGTCCTACTTCAATCAAACACAAAAGGTTATAATAATAGTCATACAGCTATCTTTCGTTTTGTTCAAATCAATAACATTTGTCCATGTATGGTAACATATATTTTTCATACCTGCTTCTTGCTGCCCAACACTTGGCAATAATACCAACAGCATTACAATATGGATGAGATTCTCCACTTCTACAATTGGAAAAGTATTACATCAAACTTAAGAAGATAAATATGCATTATTCACTATATATCTGGCATCGGTAATACACAATTGCTACATGTTTAGCTTTCAAACGTACAATACTTAAACACTAAATCAGAAACATGTGACAGGAACACTGAAATCAGCAAAGTTATTTTATATACAAAGTGGCTCCAATGTTTCTAAAAACCTAACTTAGCCATAGAAAGGGACATGAAACCATTTCAATGTGAGAATTGACGAAAATGTAAACCATGACGTTTCATTCGTAAATGTTAGGGCACATTCAATTAGATCTGACCTCAGCCAAGATATGTAGGTTAAGCCATTTTCTACATCCTGCATCTGAATCTAGGATACAGTTGAATCAGAATGACAATTTTTAGAATGTAGTATAACAATTTATTAGACAGGAGATTTTGTACATGAGTTTGACTTTAGTTACTGCGAGCCCTCTTTGATATCTTCAACAAGATAGGTGTTTTTACAAAATGTCAAGCTCTAAATCACCCCAAGTCTAGAAAAGAAGCTAATAAATGTGTTATAAACTATCAAAGATTTTCCTACAACACCTAATTCCCCCAAAAGACCAAAATACATTATGATATGACAGAATTGTATTGGGACAGATATTTTAGCATGTTGCAGAGTTAAAACTAGGTTAGAAATATCAACCCTTCTATTTTAACCTCATTCATTTGACTAACAAATGGTACTTTTGTGCGTTCTAAACTGTCCTTCTTATTATTCCACTCATTGGGATAAACAAAGGGAATGTTTTTTTAAGAATAATTAAAAATATTCTGGTATTGGTGTGAAATACGTTCAAAAAAAGGAGGGGTGTAGCCCTTTAGCTTAAATGTTAAACTTGACGTGAATCATTTAATCATAAAAATTAATAGTCTCATAGATCTTCCTTGTTGCATCCCTCCATCAAAATTTAAAATGTATAGTCACTTCGAATCTTGGGATCAAACTGTGATATTAAAAGTTTATTTAGTCAATAAAGGAATTAAGTATAAAATGTTAGTCAGACTGACTTTCTCAGGCTGCAACAATATATGAAGTCATAAAATATTGGAGAAATAAAAACTTCGCCTAGGGAAATGAATCATAATGTAGGTAAGACTGACTTTTAAAGGTAGAGTTATATTACAGTCACTGATAGTAACTTTATGTCTTCCGACTGAACATTCCCTTTAACTTTAACAATGAAATGGAAGCCAAATTAAGAGTGAAATATGGTTTGTATAACATTTAGTGTCTGTGTGCAAGACGGACTTGCACAATAACAACGCAATAGAAACAAATTTCTATACATACATATTTTTCTGACAGTCTGTCTCATATGAGAAAGCGCATCTGAGCATCACATCTAAGGTGTAAGCACTGATCAACTGGAATACTTCAAAACTTTCAACCGAATCAGCATATTTATCAATATTTTCCTAAAAATTACAGTACAATAATGTTCAAAACTTCCATCGTCTGAGCAAATTTATCATTTTTCCCTGACATCTATATGATGGCCCAAGACAGTATGTATATTGAAAGGGATATAACTTACACATGTATATATCCAGACAAACTTCAATTGTTTCACCTTCAGCAAGTTACCATCGCTTTTATAACATTAACGGTACCAATTTTAATTTATGAAATAATAAGCAACCACGTTAATTGAACCTTTCATATAACTGTGACACGTTTATATCCTAGTCCAAGTCAATTTAAGTGTGTAGAAAAGTCAGAGTAACAAAATGATTCCAGAAATTGCAAGTTGTACAGTGTATTTGGAGTTATTATAGTGTTCAAATATCACCAATCCATGGTCACCACTAAGAAAGCATCAAATGTTTTCAAGTGTAAAATGTGTCAGACCACTTTTATGGAGATTATTGATCAACTGCTATTTTAGCATCCAAATATATAATAAATATTCAGGATTATATTGTAGTGGAAACATGAAGGTTTTCAAAAGACACACAGTTACTGTATGGCCATTCAAGTAAAAAAAACGTCCAGAGAAACATAAATACAGTTTTGCCGATACCTCCATGATTGGTGATTGCTGTCTGCCATATTTGGTTTTCGTTTATTGTTTATTGTTTATTGATTTGTATTTAAATCAGTTCGTTGGTTTTCTCGATTGGGTTGTTTTATATTGTCTCATGTCGGGGCTATTTATAGCTTTAGTTACTATACGGTATGGGTTTCGCTCAATGTTGAAGACCGTACGGCGACCTATAGTTGCTTACATCAATGCCATTTTGTCTCTGTTGGAAATTTCTTAATTACTACCATACAACCTCTTCTTATATTGTTATATGCATTTAATATTATATGATTTTTTAAGAGTATGTGTATTGACACAAAATGGTAAAAAAAGAAATGTTCACTTATGCTCTTATTTCTTCTATGCATAATAAGTAAGAAAAGCTAATGAAACCTAGTGTAACATTATAATGTTTGAATAATATGTGTACAATGATTTCATTTTTACAAATATCAATAAAATTAAAATATTTATATCAAAGCATGATATTATTGATGAAAATAATTGATAATGTAATGTACAATTTAAATAAGGTATTATAGGACATTTACGTTTTACATCCTCGAATCCGACATACCGAATTATCACCGGGTTTGTACTGACACCAGCAACACGATGGGTGTCATGTGTGGAGCAGAGTATGCTTACCCTTCCGAAGCACCAGAGATCAACCATAGTTTTATTTAAAAGGGGTTCGTGTTGATCTTGCTTCAGTTTTTAGTGCTGCTCTTGCTTTAGCTTTTAGTGTTGCTCTTGCTTTAGTTTTTAGTGTTGTTCTTTGTGTTTTTTTTAATTTTTTAAATGTCTCTGATGTTTATAACGATAACAGTCTTGTCTATCCTTTGTCATTAAAAAGTTGTTTTCAATTTCAAAATTTCAAATCCAGTCAAGTTGCAGGGTTAGAAAATATACATGACCGATGGTTTATAAATTTAGTAATGTCTTAGGGGTAGAAAAGAGCCAATTACCAATCCGCTATTGCGTTATACAAAATCACCTGATATAACTCATCAACATATTTTATAAGATAGCGAAGGGTGTCACATGTGGAGCAGGATCTGCTTCCCCTCTCGGAGCACCTGAGGTAACCCCGTTTTCCATGTTGTTTTTTGTATACTGTTGTTTGTGTTTGTGTTTTGGTTGTTGTTGGTTTTTTTTTTTTTTTTTGCCATGCCATTGTCAGTTCGTTTTCGACTTTTGAGTTTGATTATCCCTTTGGTATCTGTCGCCTCTCTTTTACATAGAAGGACATTCAAAGAATTTTTTTTACTGAGAATCAATTTTTTTTAATTTAAAAAATTTGATACAATAATTTTGTTTTGAATGTCCCTCTTAATCATTTTTCAGGTAAAATTCAAGATTTGCAACAAATCCTTCGAATTTGCAATTTAAAGCTATTTATTGTTGTGTTTTTTTCTTCAATATTATTAACGGCTTACAAACACTAGAACTTCAAGCATATATGTGAAAATGTGAATGTATCTTGCTGAAAAAAAACCCCACATATTGTGACTTTTTTCATTCTGAAATATAAAACATGTATTATGAGGATGGATATAAGGCCTCGTTTCAAAAATAAAAAACATCACTTATTCCTCATTTAACAACACTATTATCATACCAACAACAAGTCAGCAGCCTCGTTATAAATAGTTTGGTATGGACGAAAGGCTGGTGTTAGTAATCGTCTAGATCTAGCCCATTTGGCACCTCCAGCTAATAACAATCCTTCTCCAAGCCATGGTAACGCATGTCTGTAAGCTCCGCCCCACTGAACTGGTTTAGGTTCTAAAACAAGATTTTATGAAAGTTACGCCGAAATAAGAGTTACCGTTAGTTTCAATTTTTATTCTTACAATTAGATGAGACTGAATTAAAAGAAAGTTCGACAAGAGAAGAATCATGATCCTTTGTTATCTATGTGTGTACCAATATGAGACTAATATTCAGGTATAATATGCGTATCATTCTGTTTATTTCCTTTTTTGAAATGTCACCATGTCCAGCTCTGTAAATAGATGTATCAAATGAACATGTAGGATGATACAGAAGTATTGCCATCTTTCTGTAATTATTGTCTGATCACTGACGTATACCCACCGTCTCATTTTAGTCATAACACACACTTTCTTTATCATTATACTTCATTTAAATGATATATAATAGTAAAAACTCTTAAAACACATCTTCGAAAACCCCTAAAGGTGGTCGCTATCGCCTTAAGGTATTTCCTGACCTACTAGATTGTAACTTTTACCTGCAGTCTTTAAAAGAACACTAACAGTTTCTGGGTGGTTCAACATGACACTCGGTCTCAATGGCCCTGTCCAAAAACAGTATATACGTGGTAACCTCCCAGTTGTTTCTTGTGCCCATCTTATCAATTTCTCTCCAGGTTCTGGAAGCTAAAACATCACCAAACATACAATTCAGTTTCAGGTAACGTTTATGTTGTTTGGCCAGTATCAACTAAGAAATAATTTTTTCATGCCATGCTCTACATAAAAAAGAACATGTGGTATGATTGCCAATGAGACAACTCTCGACAAGAGACCAAATAACACATAAGTTAACAACTACAGGTCACCGTACGGCCTTCAACAATGAGCATAGCCCATACCGCATAGTCGGCTATAAAAGGCCCCGAAATGACAAATGTAAAACAATTCAAACGAGAAAACTAACGGCCAAATTTATGTACAAAATAATGAACGAAAAACAAATATGTAACACAGCAACAAACGACAACCACTGAATTACAGGCTCCTGACTTGGGACATGCACATACAGAATGTGGCGGGGTTAAACTAGTTTGGATGCGCCAACCCTCTCCCTAACCTGGGGCAGTGGTGTAACTGCACAACACAATAACAAATTTTACAAAACAATATACAAAAAAACAAATGAAAATAAAACTATTGACAGTAACGAATTACTGGTTCCGTACTCGAGCCTCGATAATGTGTGTACCTTAATGACGAATAACGGTAAAGAGCTGGACTATTCAGTTGTTAAATCCTGTTTTTTATCACTTCTAAAACTTTGAAACGTATTAAGGCAATAAAGGCAATCATTGGGGACATTCCGACAATGACCGACATGAAAACTACGTACTTTCGAAATGGAATCCGTCAACAGACATTAGTTTGAATATTGATATTTCTGTCAACAGACGGTGCATCGTTTGATGTGTAAAACACCAGCAGATTCACGTGTGCGCTTGACTCTTTATTATCGCAATAACATACTTAAATATTCTAACTTTCGTTTTAAAAAAACACATGTTGTCTAATACTGGAATATGACTTAATTGATTGCATTAAAGATCTGAACGCAGACGGAACAAATAAATCCGTGTATTTTTTCAAGCATCATTGATTTGAAGTCGTACTCTCCACGTATATACTTGACTTTAACTCAAGATGGATGGTATGAATATATGACAATTCTGTTTATCATTATTTTGAAACTTTCAGATGCACAATTAAATTCCCCATTTGTGCACATGCGCAGATACGTAACCAACGTGGTTTAAATTAACCCGAATAATCCAGTTGTTTTATTCCGATAATTCCAATTATTTATCTGCCAAAGACAATTATTACAACAATCAGTGAGAATTATTATCATGACCTATTAATGCTCCAAAACAAGCCATCAACTTTTAATTAATTTTTTTTCATGTGTGTTCATGAATTTCGAGAACTTATACCATATAAATATCTGAATAACTTAATTAAACTTTAATACCCATGATATTATTATTTTTTAATAATTGCAAGGACGTATAAAACGTCCTTGATAAAAGCAGTCAATATAATACTTCCACGATAAAAATAAGGAGAAGGAACCCAGGGTGAACGTACTCTATGGGGACGAACTCAGGGCGAACATGTAATCAGGGCGAACCGACCCGATACCAAATTCACGCATGCGTACTACAAACTCTACTTTAAAGACATCCGATTACAAGTAAATAAATAACGTTCATGTAAGATGAGATGAAATCTAATAATTTACATAAATAAAAGGGTTGATATTAATACATTAAAACATGAGAAATTATAACACTAACGATAGTGATCGCTTTTCAAGCCTAACTAATAAATTTAATGATGCAGATACTTAGATCATGTGTAAACTTCGGTGTCAAGATATGGCACGGAAGTTGTGATGAAATTGCAAAGCACAGAAAGGGATACGGCATATACGTCCTGGTAACGGTTCAATGATTTTACAGCCGGCAGTAAAGGCTTTCAGAAGACTTGAAGTCTTCTTCCACCAAAAACGACAACTACTCAATTACAGGCTCCTGACTTGGGACAGGCACATATCATATAAAATGTGGCGGGGTTAAACTAGTTTGAAGGCGCCAACCCTCCCCTAACCTGGGACAGTGGTGTAACATTACAACATAAGAGCAAACTATAAATATCAGTTGAAAAAGGCTTAACTCATCAGATGGATACAAATAGAAATACATAAACAAAAAACACAGAGTGGACGTGGACAGGTACTTATACATCCAAACAACAAAAAGATACTAAGTACAGATCTGAGAGTACTCGCAGCTACTGAAAGCTAGTTCAAAGCCAATAACAACTAATACAAAAATTCATGCATCCAAGACTAAATTATCAATCAGTACACATCCAACATCCAATGAATTTAGTGTAAAGACGTTATAAACAGTCAGAGAAAAACATGACCTTGTGCAATGCCAAGATACCGTGAGGTATCGACAGATTGTAGAGCCATGAATGTGCACATGTATATAACAATAATATTTAGTTTGATTTTAATTTACTTATAACAAAACAATATCAATACCAATAAAAACATTATTCAAAGATCTAATTACAGTGTTGAATTGATAACCTTTTAGAATAAGTTTATTTAAAGGATTGACAAGTTTATCCGGATCGTTTCTAAATTTCCGGGCTTGGTAAACAACATCTCCGTAATCAAAGAGCTTAAGAGCTCGGAGGGAAAAGGCGGCCATTTTTTCTATTTTTTGGGGGTATCTTTTGATAGTCTTCATACAAAGAATGAGCAAAAGAACAGCCAGATCATGCAGAAAGGTTGACAATTTTGAAATTAATTGTTGTTTAATGTAAGTTCATTTCCTTAGTCAAGAATTCATCATGGAGTCAATTTGGACCAATGGAAGAGATCGGCACCTTCTAAATCAAAACATTTGATTAAAGTTGAAAGTTAATTATCTAAAATTCAATTGAATTCTATCATTTAATAACTTCTACAATACATTTTAATTTTTTTTTTGTGTACCACTGAACTGCAGGCTAGGGTCATTCTCCATTTTTTGTGACAGTGCTCTAAGATTTTTAATTGATTACAACTTTCTCAAGAAAGTGAGGACTGAAAAGACTATTCAGTTTTAAATTTCCATTGATAAAGTTCCCAGTTACAACTCTCATCACAGGAATGCATGTACTTACAAAAATCAATCAGATTGATATAAGCTGTGTGCAGCTTGTTTCAAGATCCTACATTATGATATATGCAAATTTCATGAATAAATATGTTTAAAAAGCAACATTTGAAAATTTTATAATTTTTACCATTTTGCTGGTACACAAAATTTTGTTTAAATGGAAGACTACTTATCATCTAATGAATGTCACGTTTTAAGTGTTCAGATACATTAACTTTTATTTTGGTGGATAATTACTCATCAATTGAGGTGCTCCTGTATTGTAGGAAGATTCTCAATACAGTTACAGAAAGAATGAAAACTGTCGTTTCTCTCCCCAATCTCATGTATCCCCATTGTTTACCGCGAAAGTTGACCTACAAATTAAAGCATTGATGTTGGAATCATCTACAGCAAACATAATTATGTTTAAATAAACAAATACCAATTTTAAAACCGTACACGATTTCTGCGAATGATTTTAATAATGAGTAAAGGATATCACTTCTTCTACGAAGTGTGGAATTCCTACCATGACGTCACTAGGTTTGATATATTTAGAATATTTCTTAATATTATTAATTCGTATATTTTAACAAATTTGATTCGTTTAGGGATAGTCACATGTTAAACTATATTTTCGAAGGTAGAGAGAAAACGGCGGATAGCAAAAAGCATATTGCACAGCAAAAAGCATATTGCACGGTTATTTTTAGAATATCTAAAACCGATATACTTTGTGACGTCATGTAATGAATTTCAAGATATAGTTCAACGTTTTGAAACAAATGACATCTGTGATCGATTATTTGACAATTTTTTTTTTCAAATACATAAGATGTCAAACAAACAAAAAAAAGTAAATGAAATAACAACTACTGATTTTTCCGGATTGTAAAAGAAACGTAATTAGTGTAAGGGAGAGCTCAAGATACGATAATTTCACGAGAAACAGAAGGGAAATGTGTAAAAAAGTGTTTAAAGTCAATCTGTTCATTTGTGTGTCTCCTTCTCATCAATTCAGTATGAAATTTTGAGGTGTTTTCCCAACTATAAAAACAAAATGATTGACGTGAGAAGCTTGGAAGTCTGGCCAACCAAATAGGGAATTGACGGCTTGAAGCCGTCTTTCCCTAAAAATGAGGATGTGCTATCCCGTTTGAAATAAGTTTTCTACAGGTACAACCAAACTTCAAAACCAAATCTTTATGTCTAAAGAATTTAGTAAAGGTTTTAAGTAATTTGTGGTAACGAAATCCCTGACTTAATAATTTACCAGTAACCCATGGACTACGTTCATTAAAATCCAAAACTTAACAACAGACACGGGCATAGCGAACGATTTGTGATATATAAACACCGTAAGATGGTGCCAAAGGAACATCACCATCCAAAAAAGGAAAATTAACAATAGGGAACGAAAAATCGTCCCTTTTGTCGTAAATTTTAGTGTAGAATTTCCCGTGTAAGACTGAAATATCTAAATCTAGGAGAGGACAGTTATTACCGTTTATAGTTGCTTTATTTAAAGTAGTTCCTTTGGGTAAATTTCGGCAGTACATTTAGAAAATTCTTGATTATTTAACGAAAAAAAATCATCAAGATAATGTTAAGTGTTGTTGAATTTATCAATTAAATGCAACTTAGACGGGTCTTTACTGAGTTTGGTCATAAACTTTGATTCATAACAGTACAAGAACAAGTCTGCTATTAAGGGGGCGTAATTGGTGCCCATAGGAATACCTAAAACCTGTCGATAAGCTTTATTGCTGAAAACGTACATAAATATTATCAAGGAGAAAATTAACAGCTTCAATCATCTCATCACACCTCCAGTAAGTATATCTAGCATATTTACCTTTCTCATTAGAGAAGAAGGCTTTTAATGAGTTGCAGCAAATATATTTGCATTCAGATTTACCAAACGACCATTTAATTAAATAGGAAAACTTTTGTTTGATAAGATTGTGTGGAAGTGTAGTGTAACGAGTTGAAAAGTCAAAACTGTCAACAAAATCAAAAGGACCATCAAAAGCACGTAATTTATCTAAAACATCCACTAAAAATTTTACACTCGAAAAATAGTTAATTCCACTATTTTCATATATTTTATTACACAAGTTAATGATAAGTTCTTTGATAGTAGTTAAGGAACTAGTTAAAAAAGCACTGAAATATTAGTTGTATTTTTTCAAGCATCATTGATTTGAAGTCGTACTCTCCACGTATATACTTGACTTTAACTCAAGATGGATGGTATGAATATATGACAATTCTGTTTATCATTATTTTGAAACTTTCAGATGCACAATTAAATTTCCCATTTGTGCACATGCGCAGATACGTAACCAACGTGGTTTAAATTAACCCGAATAATCCAGTTGTTTTATTCCGATAATTACTAGAGGCCGAGATATAACGATATTTTACTGGTTTTTTGTGTAGTTTAGGTAACCAACAGTCTTTAGTTGATTAGAGGACTGGTCTTGTTTTCATTTAGTTTTCCTTCATTTCCACGTTATACTTGTATTTTAAAATTTAACTAAATAAAAGAATGAATTAAAATAAATACTTATAGACTTAGATATATATTCTCAATTAAAAAACCGCCTCGGTGGTCTCGTGGTAGCGCATTCGCCTTGAATGCGGAAGGTCATGGGTTGGTTAAACTAAAGACTTTAAAATTGGTATTTGCTACTTCTCCGCTAGGCAAGCGGCATTAAGGAGTAAGAGCAAAGATTGGTCGGCACAGAGTCAGATGAATGTGTCCGGGTAGGCTGACATGTCTTCCTGCGGACTGTTACCAAGCGGTGTCGGTCTAGTACAAAGCAGGGTAAAAATTCAAATTCCATTAACATATTATCGACCTAAATATGCATATTATTTTGCCCCTGGACGTTAAGCAGCCATCCATCATCATCTTCAATTAAAGATAAAACAAGAAACGAATGTGTTAGATATAAGAAGATGTGGTATGAGTGCCAATGAGACAACTCTCCATCCAAGTCAAAATTTATAAAAGTAAACCATTATAGGTCACAGTACGGTCTTCAACACGGAGCCTTGGCTCACACCGAACAGTAAGCTATAAAGGGCCCCAAAAAATTACTAGTGTAAAACCATTCAAACGGGAAAACCAACGGTCTAATCTATATAAAAAACGAGAAACGAGAAACACTTATGAACCACATCAACAAACGACAACTACTGAACATCAGATCGCCTGTCTTTAGGAGCTCAATTTTACAAAGAAGTAGCGATCTTTTAGATTAGCTGTTTGTTTCAAAAATGTTTGCCGTAAACATTATGATGAACGATTTTCTGGCCGATACTCCTTTGCAAACAATATATTTCATATCATTTCACAACTATATTTATGGTCAGCTTTATCATTCACCGAAATTAACGGAATACCTGTTTTCTGTGCTCATTAATGCTCAATATTATACAAACTATGGGCATGTACGTAGAACAAAAGCAGGAAAACAAACTGTACCAAAACCAAAAGTTTTTTTCGCTCACCACTTAGACAAACAATAATTAAAAAAAATACAATTAGCTTTATTCTTTCATTGCTTATAAATTATTTTTCTAAAGTTTGACAATGGAATTGTGTATATAAATCACAACATTTGACGTTAATAAAGCATGATATTACACGTAGCGTTTGTTCTAGAACGGTTACCTGTTGTGAATTTGAAAGTGACGTAACAGACGAAATAAATATCTCAGCCTTGATAGTAACAAAAATGAATCATTATTATGGTTTGCTCTGTGGTTCTTTGAAAACAAATAACCTGACTTACAATGTATTGAAAAAAAAATAACTCGCCAGGTCTTTTAAGCCATTTTATAAATGCTATAATGCTATTCTAAAGTATGAGATGGCACCAGATTCTTCCAAAATTCATCTTTTTTCATATTTTTTTCGGGAAAAACTTCCCAAATCTTTTAATAATACAATGTATAAATATTAAATATTAATGTACTTGAAATGTCTGAAAATGGGTTTCATTTAACTTGAGGTATATTGTCTCAGGAACATTTACCTCACTTTTATTACAGGGCCGTAAAGTTCTACATTGAGGCAAATGCCTCGTGTAGGAAATTTCAAAAAACAAAAGCTTGTTCTCACATCAAATTGTTTTTACGGCGAGTGCCTTGCAAGAAGCAAGTTCTGTTCACCCTCTGACGTAGCCCCCGTTTTTCGGGATCCGCGTTTCTCATTTATTTTTAGTTTTCAGTGTTATTTGTCTATTGTTTGTCGTTTTGTGATTTATCTGTTCCCGGGTTTGCCTTTTGTTTATTGATTGCCCTTCTTTATTCTCTTAGTGTTGAATCCGTTTGTAATTTAGTAATTTTGTTTTAATCTTGAGTTTTATTTCATTTAAGGACTTTTGATCTAATTTTACAAACTACTTTAAATTGTATCCCAGTTAGGAACTACATCAAGTTGTAATTGAAATGTGTTATAAAAACTTACTTGACAGTTGTAATTGAAATGTGTTATAAAGACTTACTTGACAGTTGTAATTGAAATGTGTTATAAAAACTTACTTGACATAGTTATATCAATGATATATAGCCCCCTCTTAACTTAATTTGAAAAAAACCCACATAATTGACAGGAATAAAAGATTTTCTGCAAGCCGAAACACCAAAAAAAAAAAAAAAAACCAGAGCAGCCACATACTTAACTATGTGACTTACTATGTCCCTAAAAACTAAAAGTCTTACACTGAATCTATATATTTTGCTTAGAGACCAAAATATTGTCGAAAAAATAATTAAAACAGAACTTGTGTTTCAGATTAAGAAATTAAAGGGTCTGGGAAACGCGCAGAATGCACGATTTTTCATCATTTTTACATCGCGATGACCGTGAGGGCATTCCGATGTATTGTTGCCAGAGAGATTTTCATTACGTAACTTTCGTGTTTGAATGGGAACCGATCTATAATCTATAAATACGCGGACATCATCGAGTGCAAAATAACATTCCTTATCGCTTGTTATAAATTAATTTCTTCAATGAATACTCATAAAATATTTTTTTAGAACAGAAATAATATGAAAATGTTTTGTTATATATGTATAAGAAAAAATCATTAATATCTATGCACACGTACAGAAAAAATTGTGTTAACGCATGCGGAAGAATATCACAAGAACGTTTGCAATCTCCCATGAAGAGTTATCGGTCTTTGCTCTCTCTCTCAAGGACCGATAACTCTGCATGAGAGATTGAACGTTTTGCGGGAAAATATGAATGCCTTCTCAAATCCAATCTATTAGAAAAATCGATTTTTTACAGAAGAGTGTCCACCATGCACTTGTACTGCACTATTATTAATATAGTAGAATAGAATGATATACAAATGGATGAAAATTATATATACATGTAACTGTAATATACAAATATCAATATAATATATAACAACAAACCAGATTATACTGATTTGTATCACTACAATATATAGTTATTACGGTGAGGTTGAATTCCCTGTCATTTATTTATCATCCACGCACGAACTTGTCTCAGAATTTTTTTTTATATCTGTACATTAACCTCACTTTCAGGTATAGAGTTTTGATTTTTTTTTCTGAGACAAGTGCTTGTGACCATCCTCTTCCAGATTCACTTCCAGAGGATGATGATTAATTCTGATTAAATGGTACATAATGACTTGACTATACATGTATTATTTATTTAAGAATAAAAAAATGAATTTAAAAATTGTGTGTTTTCAAATATTATTATATATAATTGTGAAAATAAATAATCTGCGACTCTTTTCACAAAAAATCTTACGATTAAAATTGATCGTAAGTTATACTGAAATGTGTATGACTTAAAGAGTACTTTTACTCTTAAGATTTTTTGTGAAAAGAAATGCAGTCCTTTTAGCCCTCTCCCCCGGAATATCAAATGATCGTCCCCTAACAAACGTAAACGTCACACTACTACTGACGCGAATCGAAATAAAACCATTATAATTTTTAAACACACATTGTTGTTGTCACCACAACTAATTGGGTATATTTCATACAACACAAACAGTGAATCTGTACTTCAAAGTGATCTTAATGTTTTACTTTCAATGGGCCAAAATATTGGCCCCGTGGCAATTTTGAGAAATTACAAAGGCCAAAATATTGGCCCTATATATATGGCACAGAACTTGTTAATTTGAGACAGTTCAATAATTTTATGGGAATCTTCAAATTGTTCATGCGATTGCCCTTGTTGTTTCTGGATCGTTTCGAGTGTTTGAATCTTATAAATTTAATATTGTGGTTGTTACTTTTGAATTTCTCAAGTTTTCGGAAGCGGTATAGATGTTCCTGTATACCCATTTTAACATGGGTAGGCATTATATTTGTCAAATCTTTAGACCGAGCGTGAGCGAAGTGTAAAATGTTGACAAATATAATGCCTACCCATGTTAAAATGAGCATAGAGCATGTCATCATAGAATTATTTCGATTCTAATAGGAAGATTTAGAACTTTGGTACTTCGAACCTACTTTTAGAAAGATTTTATTTAATTTCCCAGCGAGCAACACCAATACAAATGTCCATTTTGATCTCCGGCTTTATTCAAAATACAACTGTCGCAATTTCAATCGTGACGTCAATCACGTCGTGCAGCCCATGTTTTATTGTTTCAGAACGTCATATTATAACTTCGGTTAAAGTATACGTTATTTGGCCAGTATTCACTTCAGGTAAAGTATACGTTTTCTGGTTAGTATCAACTTCAGGTAAAGTCTACGTTATTTGGCCAATACTTCGGACTTTTATGAAATGTTGTATCCCTTAGAACTCGTTAAACTATTTGAGTATTGAAAAATGATATGTGACTCATTTATACTTCCATAGATAAAATCGGTTAAATCATTGTGAAATAGAGGTACAGGTATAAATCATTGTGAAATAGAGGTACAAGTATAAATCATTGTGAAATAGAAGTACAAGTATAAATCATTGTGAAATAGAGGTACAAGTATAAATCATTGTGAAATAGAGGTACAAGTACAAATCATTGTGAAATAGAAGTACAAGTATAAATCATTGTGAAATAGAGGTACAAGTATAAATCATTGTGAAATAGAGGTACAAGTATAAATCATTGTGAAATAGAGGTACAAGTATAAATCATTGTGAAATAGAGGTACAAGTATAAATCATTGTGAAATAGAGGTACAAGTATAAATCATTGTGAAATAGAAGTACAAGTATAAATCATTGTGAAATAGAGGTACAAGTATAAATCATTGTGATATAGAGGAACAAGTATAAATCATTGTGAAATAGAGGTACAAGTATAAATCATTGTGAAATAGAAGTACAAGTATAAATCATTGTGATATAGAGGTACAAGTATAAATAATTGTGAAATAGAGGTACAAGTATAAATCATTGTGATATAGAGGTACAAGTATAAATCATTGTGAAATAGAGGTACAAGTATAAATCATTGTGATATAGAGGTACAAGTATAAATAATTGTGAAATAGAAGTACAAGTATAAATAATTACATGTAAAAATGGAATTAACGGGATTGTTTTTACTTTGCTTGCGATTTCACAATTTTTTCACATATGATATGCGAACATGATATGCTGGGAACAATTTCCGTTTTCATAACACCGGCTTCGTTTTTGCTATCTGATAAATTTAAGTTTTTGTGATACACGAAAGAACACATGGACTATTTCAACCTTTATTAAAAAAAAAGGAATGGAGTATTTCGCAGTATCATAAATTCACGTCATGCAGTTTTGTTTTTGTGGTTTTGTGATTTTTTTAGGAAAGAAAAAAACACAGTTTTTATTTATTTTACAGAAGCCTTTATTCGTGTTTTTTTTTACACTTATGATTTGGTTTCAGTTTCATTATTATTAGTAATGCTATACAAATGCGACCCAACAGGAAACATGTTTGGTATTGAGGGTCACGAATATGGGTCTCTGAAAAAAAAAAAAAAATAGTTAAAACAAAAAAATACCCATAAGACTAAGACGGTTATTTTCGGATCTCCTTGATTGGACCAAAACTACTGCAAAATGAATCCGGTATACCACTTATTCTTTTATATAATTGTAACAGAAATATATGCAGAAATAACAGCTAATTCGTAAAGAAAATTCTGTTGACAAATTCGCAATTCAAAGTGAAAATGCAAACTTATAGCGTTTTACATGCATTATATACATTTACAGATGTATATCTCTGAAAGTATAACTGGTAAACATATAATTTTTCTATTCAACGAGTTTTAAATGCACGAAATTCAATAAGAATCCAAAGTACTGCATACTTATGTATACTTTGCCTTGCAATTGAAATTATTGTGTCAGTGGGAACACTGTTAGTGTAAACAATAGTTTATAATTATTAATTATACAAATTACAATATATATTCATATTCACAAATAGGATTCAGAAACAAGCAGCAAGTGCCCATGTTATGTAATCCGGGAACACTGTTATACATGTAGCATATGATCTGTTATGAAATAATAATATGATTTTTTTATGGTTTTGTTTATGAGATAGAGGTTCGTGTACGCAGAGTTCTTTAACTCTCAAGTTTGGTAAAATTGTGTTGATTGATTACTGTCTGACATCTACTTGTATCTGTTTCCGTGTTTGAAAGTGGGGTTTCTGATCAAGAAGGAATGCATTGACACAGTTTTAATCAAACAGTCGATACATTTTAGACACTCAACTTTTAATAAAATCTTTAAAAAAAAAATTAATTTTAATTTGATTTGTTAATTTTAAACTTTTCTAACCTTGGAGTATACAAGAGGGACTGAATGGGGTTTACAAAATATATAAAGATTAATGGGGTGCTAAAAAATAAAGAATACAGAATAGTGGGCAAAATATAAAGAATAGAGAAATACGACCTAAAACAGAAATGAAGACACAACATCGCCTATTATATCAACCAGAACCTTATACATGTTATTTCTTATCTATAAGTACAATCTATAAACTTTAATCTTTTATTGGTCCTAAGCACAGGTTTTAAGCAGATTGTCAATAAAAAGAATATATATAGCAATGAGATTTATGATTAGACTAATTATAGGTCCTTGTTAGACTAGATACATAAACTTCACTGTACACGTGATTACAAATTATATTATGAAATATGTATAAACAACAATTTACAATTAAAACACATATAAAATATGAGCAATATAGAACATCGTATCTGGGACTATTATACTAGTCCCAGATACAACGCACATTTGAATTTTAACGATGTTCTATATTGCTCATATTTTATATGTGTTTTAATTGAAAATTGTTGTTTAATATATGTTAGTATAATAGTCCCAGGTTGTACTGGGGTCGAATCCGTATATATATATATATATACAAGTCTAAATTGAAAACAACGTTCAAACCTTTGATTGCGTTGGATAAAAACCGCAATTTTTATACGTGTGCATGCAAAACAAATTTCTTGGTAGAGGGGTCTAAATACAGCACAAACAACATTTTCCAAAAGACCGAGAAAGTGAAAAAGGATATTTTAACAAAACGCATTTGACTAACAGGTCGAACATCAAATGTTCTTAAACCCTGCTAACTGCCATTGGCGATTGCCAAATAAACGGATCACCGATGTAATAAATGGATCTTAATTATAAATTTAATACTAAACAGAAAACAATAAACTTGCGGAAAAGATGGTATACTGCAAACAAAAGGTACAAAGGTTTTTGTACACCATATCCGGATTTCGGCAATTAATGTCTCTTCAGTGATGTTAGGAATCGAAACGGTATTTGGAAAGCCATACAATTTACCTCAATTTAGGATAGACTCTTGAATTTTGAGGAGTCAAAATAGGATGAACGGATCATTTAAACCCGAAGGCAAATAAAATACAAGCTCAAACGAAAAAATATAAACAAGTCTAAATTGAAAACAACGTTCAAACCTATGATTGCGTTAGATAAAAACCGCAATTTTTATACGTGTGCATGCAAAACAAATTTCTTGTTAGAGGGGTCTGAATACAGCACAAACAACATTTTCCAAAGGAACAAAAAAGTGAAAAAGTATATTTTAACAAAACGCATTTGACTAACAGGTCGAACAACAAATGTTTTAAACCCTGCTGACTGCCATTGGCGATTGCCAAATAAACGGATCACCGATGTAACAAATGGATCTTAATTATAAATTTAATACTAAACAGAAAACAATAAACTTGCAGAAAAGATGGTATACCGCAAACAAAAGGTGCAAAGGTTTTTCTACACCATATCCGGATTTCGGCAATTAATGTCTCTTCAGTGATGTTAGGAATCGAAACGGTATTTGGAAAGCCATACAATTTACCTCAATTTAGGATAGACTCTTGAATTTTGAGGAGTCAAAATAGGATGAACGGATCATATAAACCCAAAGGCAAATATAATACAAGCCCAAACGAAAAAATATAAACAAGTCTAAATTGAAAACAACGTTCAAACCTATGATTGCGTTGGATAAAAACCGCAATTTATATATATATATATATATATATATATATATATATATATATATATAATTCGTCTAAACATCAGCCCAACAATGTTAGATCTGTAAATTTGCTTTCGCAAATTTTTTGTTCTTCCCTCGCCGGGATTCGAACTCATGCTACTGAGATATCGTGACAACAATGTTAGATCTGTAAATTTGCTTTCGCAAATTTTTTGTTCTTCCCTCGCCGGGATTCGAACTCATGCTACTGAGATATCGTAACTCATGCTACTGAGATATCGTGTCACGATATCTCAGTAGCATGAGTTCGAATCCAGGTGAGGGAAGAACAAAAAATTTGCGAAAGCAAATTTACAGATCTAACATTGTTGGGCTGATGTTTAGACGAGTTGTATATACAGAATGTACACAGCCATGTATCACCATCACTGCTGGTGATCCGATGGATAAATCTGTTGTAGAGTTGTCACTGGTTCAGACGTACTTAATATATATATATAAATATATATAAACAAGTCTAAATTGAAAACAACGTTCAAACATATGATTGCGTTGGATAAAAACCGCAATTTTTATAATTTCTTGGTAGAGAGGTCTAAATACAGCACAAACAACATTTTCCAATAATATATATATATTATATTTTGGACTGGATTTCTGCCAAGGTGGATAATACATTGGATAGTATTCAAGTCACAGTCTTCTTCGTGGTCAAAGCAGTCGAACATGCTGGTTCAGTTGTCGGAGTGCAGGGTCCACCAAAGGAATGATTTAAAATATGGACTATAGTCAAGTATCATCATTAGAAAGAATAACAAGAGTGCACACGCTGAAATGTCTCGCCTTCTTTACTAACCATTGATATTATGTTGATAGTCCTAAATGAAAGCTTTACTACAACTATTACATAAACTTAACATGATCCAAGAAAATGAAGTCAAGGTCATATAAACCAAACGAGAAATACATGTACACCTTACAATCATTCAATACACTAAATATAGTTGACCTATTGCTTATAGTTTCTAAGAAACAGACTAAACCAAGAAAACTAAACACTGACCAATGAATCGTGAAAATGAGGTCAAGGTCAGATGAACCATGCCAGGCAGACATGAACAGCTTACAATCCTTCCATACAACAAATATAGCTGACCTATTGCTTATAGTTTAATAAGAAAAACAGACTGAAACACATAAACTTAACACTGAGCAATGAACCGTGAAAATGAGGTCAAGGTCAAATAAAACCTGCAAGACTGACATGTACATCATAGAATATTTCCATACACCAAATATAGTTGACTTATTGCATATAGTATAAGAAAAAAGACCAAAACTCAAAAACTTAACTTTGACCACTGAACCATGAAAATGAGGTCAAAGTCAGATGACACCTGCCAGTTGGACATGTACACCTTACAATCATTCCATACACCAAATATAGTAGACCTATTGCATAAAGTATAAGAAAAACGGACCAAAACACAAAAACTTAACTATAACCACTGAACCATGAAAATGAGGTCAAGTTCAGATGACACCTGCCAGCTAGACATGTACACCTTACAATCATTCCATACACCAAATATAGTTGACCTATTGCATACAGTATAAGAAAAACAGACCAAAACACAAAAACTTAACTATAACCACTGAACCATGAAAATGAGGTCAAGGTCAGATGACACCTGCCAGTTGGACATGTACACCTTACAGTCCTTCCATACACCGAATATACTAGACCTATTGCTTATAGTATCTGAGATATGGACTTGACCACCAAAACTTAACCTTGTTCACTGATCCATGAAATGAGGTCGAGGTCAAGTGAAAACTGTCTGACAGGCATGAGGACCTTGCAAGGTACGCACATACCAAATATAGTTATCCTATTACTTATAATAAGAGAGAATTTAACATTACAAAAAATCTTAACTTTTTTTTCAAGTAGTCACTGAACCATGAAAATGAGGTCAAGGACATTGGACATGTGACTGACGGAAACTTCGTAACATGAGGCATCCATATACAAAGTATGAAGCATCCAGGTCTTCCACCTTCTAAAATATAAAGCTTTTAAGAAGTTAGCTAACGCCGCCGCCGCCGCCGCCGCCGCCGTAGCCGCCGCCGCCGCCGGATCACTATCCCTATGTCGAGCTTTCTGCGACAAAAGTCGCAGGCTCGACAAAAACGGAGACACAGGGATCGTCGTTACATCACTACAATGCAGAGGTTAGCAAGGGTCAGTCATTTTGAACAGCTAGCTGCAAATAATCAGTAATAATTCTCCTTATGACCGATACATATGAGCAAGGATCAATGCTTTAGAACCTATTAAAATTCAAGTGATAAAAAGGGGGTGCATCACCTGAGATCTAGTCTTATAATCCAAAAGGGAAAGATTGCAAAGTTGTGTTGACCGGTCACTTCATATGTTTCATATTTGTTAAAGACTGATGGAAAATTCTGACAATAATTTTTCTCATCATTATTCTTTTTGGTGTAGTCTAATGTTGTCAGTAAAGTCTTGATTTACACGTATTTATTGATCCCTTTAAATGTCTTTTATGCTAGTAGGGCAACACACAGAAGACCATCATTATAAAGCAATGTCCCGCTGCCTATGTGTACAAAATATTTCTTCTACTTCTACCGCTGAGTGAACCAACGTCATCAGGTTGACTATTCTGTCACTTTTTGGTGTGCGAATGAATAATTTTGAACAAAAATAAAATTGCTTTACATATATTTAACAGTAAGGGTGATAACACAGGTGACTATATAGATTTATTTTTAAGTCGGGAATCTCTTGAAGGATCTAAGACTACTGACAGATATGTCACTGAGTAGGGTAAGGCATTCCAATCCCTAATGGTTCTTGGGTAGAACGATTCTTTCCTTGTTGTGGTGGTACACACTGGGATCTGGAACGAGTTATTGCTCATATTTCGTGAGATTATGTCTGGTGGTATATCAATTTATGACAAGTTTGCTGCGATGTTTAGGGAGCTACCATTTGATATTTATGGGGGGGGGGGGGTGGGCTAGGATGAAAAATTTTGTCCTGCATTTTTTTTTATTTGTAATCTCTGCCCTACCTTTTTATTTTCCACTCTATTCGGTCCTGCCTTTTTTTTTTTAGTTTATCCTGACTTTTGTTTTACATAAATTGTAATCCTGCCTTTTTTTTGCAAAGTGTCTCATCCTGCCTTTTTTTTTACACAAAACTCCTGTCCTGCCTATTTTTTTCAAATTTCATCCTAGCCCCCCCATAAAAATCAAATGGTAGCTCCCTTACTTCCTTATAAAGCATGGTTTGACATGATTTTTTTTCTTCTTTTCTCTAACGATGTTTAATTTAATTGTTATTTATAACATATCGCTTACAGATGATCTATTTCAGTATCGGTTTGTTACATATCTGGCTGATCTTCTTTGTGCCATATCTAAATGTTACGTTATTAACATGTAATAAATGGCGTATTTGACTGATGACAGTGATCGGTGAAAAGGGGGTTTGGTGTACGCAAGACTTACCAAATGAAGATGACCATACAACCAGTGCCTTTTTCCTGGTTCTGGTAAGCCACTAAATGTTTTCCGTAAATTGATTTGTCTAAGAATTTCTCGCAGTACAACTATTAAAATGTAAACAACAAACCCAACCAGTAAAGTCGCAGTTACAGATCCAGGACTAACACTCATTCGCTCAAAATATTCTGATGAAAACATTCCTTTTTATTTAGTTAACTGAGCAGATCTATATTTTATTTAGTCCTTTGTTAAATATTTGTCAAATGTAATCAGCTTGAATAAATAAACTAAACACAAGTCTAATGTCAACAATGTCAAAATCTAGAACTACCTGGAATTGATAACATTTTGTTGTTGTCTCCCTTTGAATAAACGATTTGGTATTTTATTAGAAACAAAATCCGCATCATGGCATCGATAGCACTATTGGCGCTTGGGAAAAGAGTATCAATTTAATTTTTATCAAGAATTTAAAAATTTATTCTCAGTGAGTCATTATTCAATTTTTGAAACATTTTGTATATTTGACTTGTTAATCGCGGAAATTTTAAAATTTACGCTGTTCAGTTCAAATAGTAAAAAAATTCGTAAGGGTTCCGCGGAACCCAGTGTCTCGCCTACTTTTGGTGTTAATCGCAGGCTCAACAAAATTGAGGAAAAAAATTAATAAAAATATTCCTCTCTATACTATCTTTTGATTGTAAGTAGCTTCTGTCCAAGTTTGGTAAAAATCCAGGATAATTTATGAATCTAATAAATGTTTTGAATACTTAAACTGCAGAATGTATGTAATGTTGACTGGAAGAAAAACTAAGTCCATTTATAAGTAAAATATGGAAAAAATGGAACAAAATTTTATCAAAATTTCCTTCTAGATACTAGCTTTTGATCATAAACAAGCTTCTGTCCAAGTGTGGTACAAATCCAGGATAGTTTAAGAAAGTTGTTAAAATTTTAAAAACTTTAACCACAGAGTGAATGTAATGTTAACTGGCAGAAAAACTAAGTCCATTTATAAGTAAAATACGGAAAAAACGGAATTTTTTTTTACAAAATTTACTTCTGGATACTATCTTATGATCATAAACAAGCTTCTTTCCAAGTTTGGTAGAAATCCAGGATAGTTTAAGAAAGTTATTAAAATTTCAAAAACTTTAACCACAGAGTGAATGTAATGTTTCCTGGCAGAAAAACTAAGTCCACTTATAAGTAAAATACGGAAAAAATGGAATTTTTTTTTTACAAAATTTACTTTTGAATATAATCTTATGATCATAAACAAGCTTCTGTCCAAGTTTGGTAGAAATCCAGGATAGTTTAAGAAAGTTATTAAAATTTCAAAAACTTTAACCACAGAGTGAATATTTGTGGACGCCGCCGACGACGACGACGACGACGACGCCGACGGAATGTAGGATCGCTATGTCTCGCTTTTTCGACAAAAGTCGAAGGCTCGACAAAAATCATTTAAGAGTTGTAGAAACACATGTACTTATTCTAGGGGATATATCACCCAAAATATAAATGGGCATACCTGTCAATATAAAGGTCTGGTCAAAATACAGACTGTCAACGGGATTGGTCAAGAAGAATATTTAACCACTTGTCTTAAATGGTCTAATGAAGCAAACCACTACAAGTCGATTTCAATTCTGTCCTTAGAACTGTTCTGCAAACCTAGATTAATTTGCTGGACTACTATATTTTTTTAATAACTTTGAGAGCAGTCAAAGTTATTTCTACAATAACTGCACCTTTATGCATTATCCTTTAAATGATTTAAGTGCTGCCCCTCATCTAGAACTGTTCAGTCGCTTTTCCGGACAATTCAATAGTTATTGTTTTTTTTGGGGGGGGGGGGGGGGTAAATAATTATTATAGCTCCTGAGATAGAGAGAACCTCTGTTTTTATTTCACTCACCAGGTAAAAATCTTAAAGTAGGCAAATCCTTTATTTAAGATTCTATGTGATATAATATACTTTTTCAACAATGCAACAAATTTCAATAAATTCAAAATGTTATTCAGCTCTACAAGTTGCTGCTGAACGCATTTTTATAAAACAAAATTCAAATTTTACATGTTTTTGTAAAAGTTTGCATCGAAAGACTTCGCTCAACAGAATGAAATAACTTGTATCTGAAAGACATTATATATATATATATATAGCTTTACTTCCTACACAATTCTATTATTTAAGGAATAACAGTACTGTATTTGAAGAGTTGCCACTATCAATTGGAGATTTGACGGTGGCAACGCTTCAACTACATAACTGTTATTCCTATTATAATACAAAACTCTTAAAATGTTCAAATTAAAACATTTGGAATATTCCGTTAACGTCGACTGCACTAAATTGTGCAACTGTAGACTCATCAAGTTGGGCGTAAATAACATCTGAGTAAGGTTCTATTGGTTTATTATAGTAATCTCAAATAAACACCCTGTAACATATAAAACACACAATAAGATACAATACATACGTTCAAAGAACGATAACTCTAATTATAATCTCCATATTAATAAAATAAAGTATAAATTATCCAAGTAGTTAACTTCAGTTCGAAATATATCATATTTAATAAAGTATGTTTTACTACAAATCATAAGCATCTATACCAAAGTCTATTTCCAGTAACTGTTCAAAATGCAATTCTACAGATATCAATAACACCTTGTGTCAACGATCATTATCTAAAGTAATCAATTCTAATACACTATTCGCGTCTGAGATATTCGTAAACTAAACAATAACACATTACAAACACAGACAAGACACACATTAATTAAAACACATAAGTACAAATAGACAACACGTAAATAAATAAACATGTAAACACAGAACACAGCTTACCGTGTATATAATACAAGGGCTGAGCAGTGCTCCTCTATAAAGTTACTGTATACTCTTATACTTCACATACTGGAATCTGAATATAAATAAATATGACTTCATAAGTCTTAATGTCAAAACTAGTAAATAACATAGTTAAACTCAATGCAAGACAATATTCTATGCTGAAATCTAATAACAGCCAAATATGAAAAATAATATAATAACTGTAATATTCTTTCTGTCTTGCAAATACCAACATAAATAAAAATATGAACTCTTTCATACTCATGGGAATCAAAGTGGACTTTCATACACATTTTCATAACACATTCATATCTTTTATACCAAGATAAAAATATAGAAATACAATGCATCAAATACTAATGTAAAGAATATAACTGACCTGAATATAAAGAATAGTTTCCAGAATAAGAAGAATAAATATCTATAAATCACAATAAAGTGTCAGTGTTCTATATCTCTGTGTAGAATTTGAAAAGAGTGCCTCAATATCAAGGGAGTTCACAGAGTAACCAATCAGAATAAAGAAATAGAAAACCCAGGATGTAAATACCCAAGTGAATAGAAAATCAAAGTACTGTCATACTATATACTCTGTCAGAGTCAGTCAACAAGTCAATGCATGAACAAATATATACAAATACTATTTATTAACATAAATGATAAAATCAAGCTGTACTACAAACTCCCCTGCATTGGGAAATGACGTCCCCGTCATTGCAGTCAAGTTTTAACATAATACAATATATAATACACATGTGAAGTTCTGACTCTCAGTACTTCTTACTAACAATTCATGAAATTAACTATCAAACATATAAAAGATAAAACACATATCTCAATCACTTAATGGAATAATCTCACTGAATATCTAAGATGATTTCAAAATAATGTCTATTAAAGCTTTCCCAGCTTCTTTTTCTAATCCAGATAGAGTTCCATCCTTAATTGCAGAAGCCATAAATTCTGCTTTTGCTTTCCAATCACAAACCACTGCACTTTTTACAACAAAATCTCCAGACCTTAGCCACTTTGGTTCTCTCCTAGCACGACGCGACCTTCTAGGTGGAGGTATCGGAGTAAGAACCAAATCATCTAATGTATCACTATCATTATCAGATTGAACGGTTTCATCTGCGTTCAATAATTCATGACTAGATTCATCAATTCCAGAAGCGCTTCCTAATTCAGAATCATCTCTGATTTCCTGAATATCAGATTGAATCCCCAACTGATTCTGTTGTATCCTGTTCAATTTCCACTTCCTGTAATGCAACAGTATCCTCAGTACTTGTTGGAGCACTATCTGTTGTCATAACAGGTACAAAATAATATTCATCCTCTGGTGAAGATTCACTAGCTAAGTCTGAAGTGTCTGTAACTATAACTGATTTCGGTTTCGGTGGTGATTTCATCGGTTTTAATCTAGGTTTCGGTTTCAATGGCTACGACTGTCAACCGGGGAATTGATGGAATATGTCATTCAACCAAAATTGGGGTTACATGCCTAATTGCATTATGGACGACATAAATATGCGCGAATTTGAATATGACAAGCATTACGTTTGCGTGAAGAAATGACATTACGTTTGCGCGAAGAAATGGCATTACGTTTGCGTGAAGAAATGGCATTACGTTTGCGTGAAGAAATGACATTACGTTTGCGTGAAGAAATGGCATTACGTTTGCTCGAATTTACCCGTAGTTTAATCCCGAGAATAACCTGAATTTTACATATTTTTTTAGAAAAATGAGTTATTTCGTTGGTTGTTGTCTTTAATATTTGTTTTTCGTTTATTGTTTTGAACATAAATTGGCAATCATACTACATCTTCTTATTTCTTATATTAATAAATATATATTAGAGAAGTCTTTATAATTATGTGGGTGGACAGTAGGTGAATACAGGTCAATCATTACCATGTATATGTAAGATTGCCAATAAAAAAGTTGAAATTAATTTTTTTTGGGGTTTTTTTTTAGGTTAAAAATAAATTTGTTTAGTTTTGAAATCATAATTTTTGTTTATAAATAGTCATTGATTTCTTTTTAATATTTTTTTTAATTGATCCGAGCAAACGTAGTGACTTTTCAACAGGTAAAATTCGCGCAAACGTAACGGGATAACAGAAGTATGGATTATGACAAAGTCACAAAGTCACAAAGTCAGACGTTCCAGGTCTTGTCATTTTTATGATATAATATTCAAGTCAGAGGGAATAATAGTTCAAATAATGCAAATAAAATGTGAATGCCTATTTGTTTCAGCATTTTTAACTACACTAGTATAGATAGATCCATTTAATCTGTGATGTTTAAATATGATATGTTATTATTGGATGATTATTCCACACTTAAGACATTGTCAAAGAAGAAAGACGTTATCAAAAGAAAGACATTGTCAAAGAAAAAGACGACAAGACACTGACAGGTCAATAAAACAATTCATAGATGTGACCCATCACATTAAAATCAAGCGCATTCAGTGATTCAATAAATGAAGTATATCTATGACAAAGATATTTTGTAATGGTCAAACTATATCAAGCCATACTGTCCTCATCAGACGCAAATATTTAGTTGTTATTTCACCTAAAGAGGGGCATGCGTGCAAACATGCTTAAAGATGATTCTAGTTAGACTATATCGTCTTTGTGATCGTTCGGTTAAATATGAGTTAATCGAATTGAGAATGGAAATGGGGAATGTGCCATAGAGACAACAACCCCACAAAAGAGCAGGAAACAGCCCGAGGCTGATGTCTGGATAGACAATTAACTTTTTGAAAAACTATCCTTTCCTTTTTATTTTGTTTTGAATTATCAATATGAATAAATGACACCACTCAGGATTAAGATTGATAAATTTCTTTTCTTCAGCATATTGTCCACCTACGAACCTGTCAGAAGGTGTTGCAAGGGTTTTTTAACGCACAGAGATCGTGACACTCAACGTACGCGGATTATCGGCTTTAACGTTCCCATTCCTAAAAAATATACAAAAAAAAGATGCGGAAGATAAGAAGGGGACATTCACAACTCACAACTCACAACACAATGAAAATGACAATAACATAGCAAAAAGCGAAAGACGACAAAAAGACAAACAAGTTCATAAAACAAAACATACATAGAAACATAAAGACTGAGCAACACGAACCCCACCAAAAACCGAATGTTCGGGTGCTCCGGAAGTGTAAGCAGATCCTGCTCTACATGTTAGTAGTAGAGAATTGAGAGTTCTGCCCCACCTTGCAGAAATTCAGATCAAAAGGTGATTTTTTACAAAAACACAGTGTAACACACTACAACAAAAATGAACCTATAACGTTGATTTGATGATATTCCTAATAAGAGTAAGAGATTGAAAGTGAAAGTAGATTAAATGAAAGTAGGAAAGTGAGAGATTGAAAGTAAAAGTTGTAAAAGTGAAAGTAGTAAAATGGAATAGGAGTAAGAGGTAGTTTTATTTTAAACCCTAAACCCCTAACCCTAGTGAGAGTTCTGCCCACACAAGTTTTCAGGTCAAAGTTAAAAATAAAAAAAAAACATAGTATGAAGACAGTGTGTTTGGTTAATAACCATGGCTTGCATACGATTTCGTAAGTGTTGAAGATTTTGACACCCGTTTCCTAAGCTATTACAACACCCACGTACAAGTACCAATCGAAGAAACCTTGGAATACAAGGTAAACATGGCAATTAGCACCAACGAAGCATTATTTCTCGAGATTTAACAACTAGAAGAAGAGGTGATCGGTGATTGGGACAGTGACGTCGACAGTGGAAGTACCGATAGCGAGTTTTAATTGTTGGATTTGGACAGTGACGTCGACAGTGGCTTTTACAGTGATAGCGACGATGAAAATTGAAAAAAAAAACACCATAAAGACGTGTGTATGTTAAGTATTAAGAATACGATGGCTACTTTCATTGATCTGAATATATTTGACACAAAGGTAGAATAAGAATATGAAGAAACCTCAAAATTGAAAGACCTTCCCACCGGAGTAATTCACCAAATTTTAGAGGTGATTGAAGTAGATGGTAAGTTTGGAAAGAGTAGTATACTTACCTTGAAAAATAGGGAAGGGAAAATGATAAGGGTGTGGGCTTGCAGTGGGTAAACAAAGAGAAGGAACCTTTGGAAGGTGCCTTTGTAAGACGTACAGGTTTTAAAATAAGTAAAACGACTAAACAAGAGTATTTTTCATACGACCTGGTTAGAAAGTAATTGACACCTAGTTACCAAGCGAACAGTCCATCCCCTAAGTTAATGCCAATTCATTTTTAATCTAGCAAACACTAGATTAAAAAAAAATATTGGTGTGTGTAACTAATTTACATGCGGGTTTTTCTTAGGTAGTCGTAGTAAGAGTCTAAGCATGTAACACTACTCGTAAACTAAGGTCACTAAAGTCATCATCATCCAAAGCTTTAATAACTGCATCTTCAATCTTAGATTTAGAGATTCTAATTACTTGTACGGTATCTTTATTTTTTTTAACATTTTTTATTGATACGTTTGGATAATACCCCATCGTTCCAAACGAATAAATGACCGCTAGTGAACTTAAAGGAATGCAAGCAATGGCTCCGATTCCTGTTGCAGCAGCACTGAGTGCACTGGTTGTACAAATAACGCTTAGAATAGAACAGGTTCCTAATGCAACAGAAAGCACATTGTCTAGTTTATTGTATGTTTTTAGCATTTTGGTGTATTTAAGCATCTCTGCCTCTAGAAGGTGTTCAACGGATCGAATTTTGTCTTCTCGATACGTTTGCTTGTTAGAGTCTACGTCATCCATTTATTTATAACAACCAACCTAGGAGAGGAACGTTATCCAAAGGACTATTGGGACCTAAATGCAATCCACTACCCTCTTTATCATTTGTATTTACCTCCATGTTTTGAATACAACCCATCTCCATTGGTGTTAAGGAGTTGACCTGGGGTGAGATATAGACCTTTACCTTGTTTTTTTACAAATGCAAACATTATCTCCACGTTGAAGGCAGAGACAGAACCAACGGCTTTACTCATGGCAGCACTACCTAAACCACTCAAAGCACCTACACCTAAAGCGTGTAAGAGCTCTCATAGCCAAACCAGCCACCATGGGTAAGAATCCACCTTCCTTTTGCATGTTTTGTTTAAGTTGTTTTACACTCAACTCCAAGACCATACCACCTTTACCACTTTTTAACAGCTTGTCGATCTTTTGTATTTGTCGCTGAGTGAGCAACATCTTATCGTTCCCCGTTAAATTAGCATGCGATAAACGCATACTAAAAGGACAACCATTCTTGGCTGCTTTTTGTAATTTATGGGCTTGACCTTGTGTCAAATGCAAACCATACGTATGATAGTTCATTTATTTATACCTAACGAACATTTCTATTTTAGGGAATTGGTTTAATTCCCTAAAAAACAAAACCGTTTTTACTGATTTCCATGTTTTTTCACTACAACATACTCCTGTTGAAGGGGTTTGAATAGTAAAGTACGTTTCATGTACTGTGGATTCATTTATTTTCGTGGGTGCCAATTTTTTGTGGATTCAGGAATTCTTTCATTTTCGTGGATATTTGATTTCATGGTTTAGCAAAGTCTGCATACAAGACTATAGGAAATTTGTAATTCCTTGAACATTAAATTTCGTGGATCACCTGTAACAACGTAATCCCCGAAAATTGGTATCCCACGAATATTAATGAATCTACAGTAATACGTTTTAGTCACGAACAGTTTCTTAAATTCACCATTACCCATGGTACCTCCAAACACACTTAACACCGACCGATGACTAGCACGACAAGGTTCAGGTTCATCTGGGTCACTGACTTGTTTAAACATGTCTAACACTAACGCTTTACTCTTAACAAACGTGTAATCAGTTGTATTGTCTTTAACGAAGGCTAAGCAACATTCAAACGAACAAAAAAGGTAAGGAAGCACCACATACTTTTGGTTATGTAATGTGTAATCTTTCATCGTAATGTTACTCCATTACTTACAGTACGTGGATTGTTTGTCAACAGGACACCACAGTGAGTCAACTTCAGAGTTTACTTTACAGATGCACCAATAACATCTCATAATTGGATAATGATCCATATTAAGTCATTACATTCCCTTTTAAGGTGGTTTATATATCACGAAGATGAAAACGTATGCTTAAATGTTTACCTCTCAGATCGATGGGATTTCCATCTTGATCCATCAGAGTAGTACTCATGCGATTGACGGTTTTCAGTGTGACTGGTAAATAGACCAAGTTTTTAGGAGTTTGAATGATTTTCATACCAGGGGATACATTTTGGAAGAAACTGTAGATGGTGGGTTGTTGTGATCCATTGACATAGCTACCACTTATGATATCACTATTGACGAGAATGCTGTTGATGCTTATGATACTGACAATGGTCTCACCCTCTGTGTAACCGTTTGTGGCTCGATCGTGTGTGTAAATTTCTCGTTCGAAGCCCAGCACTGTATTGATGTTATTGTCAACATTAAAATCTGCTTGATAGTTTTTAGCTAAAGTAATTGTTGCCCTCAGTGTATTGTGATTAGCACCGATGTTGATTTTGGTGAGGTGTTTATTGAGTTGTAGATTCCTTTGTAACACGTCGTTGATGTTTTCGATAGAGTAAGAGCCAGTGCTTAACGCAACGGTAAACCAGGTGGCACCATTATCATAAGAATAACGAAAAGTGGTGTTCCTTGCATGAATATTTGGGAAATATTAGTAAGTATCCAGATTGAGCAGAGCCATTTCATAACTCTTTCCAATTTTAAGTGAATGGGTGGATTGAACCGGGTATCGATTATTTTGTTATTAGCAGACACAATAAAAGAGAACCCCTCCCTAGGTGCTGTATTTTCAACGATGCGTTGTAACCACTTATGATCCATTTATTTATACTTTAGAACACAACGTTCATTTTTTGTCCATCAGACTTGAACTGTAGGACTCTATCTGAGATCATCAGTGCAAAGGCTTCGGTGTTCGCTGGACCATTGTGTCCGAATGCTGCCCTGATTTGAATGTCAACCACAGACTCTTTCAACTTTTCAGACTGGTGACTCACATCGATGACGAACAGAGGGTATAGGTCTATCAGAAGGGTTGATGTTAGTATTGCTAACGAGATGAACCATGTTGAAAAACTTTTTACGAAAATCAGCGGCTTCATTGTACACCCTAGATAATTGACACTGGGTGAAGAGGGTGTTAAAGTCTACGGCTGGATTACGTTGAGCATTCAGGGTGACATGGATATTTTGTAATCGACAGTGATCAAACACGGCTGCGTTATGTTCTTTATCGTTACTTTTATCGGTTTGGAAGGCAACGATGATGTATCTAGGCTACTCTCGTCACTCTTGGCAGAGAGTCGCCAAGTGAATTCTCTACTTTGGGGAACAGATATGGAATCGCACTGCCTCATGCGGAAACCACAATTGAGTTTAGTTTTGCTTTGGATTGTTTTGTATAGTTTCATCTTGTTGTCATCGGAGGGGACCACATGGGGAACCAACCAGGATACTTATTTTACGATTTACTTAAGTTGTCGGGATACGTCAACAACCCCAAGATAGTAGTCGCTATACCTGGATCATTGAGGTATTCAATCTGCTGACTGGACAGTTTATAACCGATGCTTTTTAAGAGATACACGATACCATTGTTGACAAGGGATACCAGATCTGCATCGGTATACGCCGTGTCGTCGTTTTGTAAAGTCGTCCTTCCACCAAAAGATATCTCTCAGCCGAACGAACAAACAGATCTTGGGTTTCGATGTTGATTCTTATTTCAGCACCCGAATGGTTGCAATACCACTGCCTGAAATGATGATGCTTGCTACTGAGGAGTCTTTTTGCATTTAGATGAGATGATGTTATTCAAACGGGCTTGTTGATGAGGAGTCTTTGCTTTTGGTTTCCTACGAAGCACACGATCCACAGCTTTGGAAGCTCCTTTTTCCACACCTTTAAGAGTTGCATTGGTGACAGCGGTCATGGCTTTACTCCCCAATGTCTTTGCGGTAGAAGAGATGAACGCGCGTCCAGCTAAATTAGCGATCGTGTCAAACAGACCATTACCACCAACCACATATTTACACGTTTGTATCCTTTATTAATGTGTAACATTGATTTATAGGAGTTTACGATGAATTTGTTTATACTCCTCATTGTTAATTAAACCGCTCTTTTTCATGACGTCGAGAATGGCTACGGTCTCTTTACGTATACCACTATTTCCAGCATAATAGCAGGCAGTGCACAGCTCCAATCGATCGAGGAGCTGATAAAAGTCTCAGGGTAGAAATACGGTTTGTTGCAGTCCACTACCAGACTTATCTCTCTTGTAAATGTCCCACACGATGGCTTTCCATTTGAGACCTCAGTTTTATTTAGGTCCGGACGCTGGATCATAATTTTTATACATTGCATTTGTATCTTTCAAAATAGCTTCAGAGACATCTAAGTCGTCCTGTTCAATTGTTTCAGAACGTTTCTAGACCATAAGTTCCCACAATCCTAGTGTTCCTTTGTATGGTACTCCATCCGCAAGAATGTCATCTCCTTCAAAGGTAACGGGTGCATTCCCGATGTAAATACTATTGTTGTCTTTAAATCTTAGTCCGTGTGTGGTCAGCATCCTTTGGCGATTAACTGAGTTGTAAATACTTTTGTGCTCGAGGTCCAACGTTAATGATGTCTGTAGGTGGTTCGATAGGAAATGGATCGGCAAACTTGGGAGGTGGAGGGAGAGGTAATGCGGGTAGCGGTAGGATTGCCGGGAGGTCTTCAATGGTCTTGGTGATTTTAGAAGCCGTTTTCTCTTGTGCTTCTACGACGGGTTTAAAAAACTTGTTAAGATCACGACTCACTCCTTGTTTGTGAAGTCGTTGTTGTAAGTTGCTAGCTTGAATGCTACGCTTGATATCGTGTAACTCCCTAGCAAGAGCCTTACGTTGTTTAGGGTCGGTAATGCTAATAAACGCCATTTATTTAGAGCGTTGAACGTTGAACGCTGTTGAACGTTGTTTAGCGTTTAAATAGTTGTTAAAACAATGAAGGTAGTGCATAGTTAAGAGCATTCTTTTTCTTAAAATTCAAGTGTCTCAGGCATAGTTAATTTTTAGGTTGACATGGGCGTGTACATTGATGTCCTCTGATCGTCTTTGGAGTGCATTGTGGTTTTGACTTGTGAAAGATTTTACCCAAATTCCAACACTCAAAGTCATCACCATTGCTAAATCGATTGTAGATTTGTTCAATACCCGATTTTAAACATTGTTTTACCCTGTCGTCAAACAGTACAAAAGTTATGGTCACACACATCATTATTATTGTTACTGTTACTACTACTACTACTACTAAACAGTTCAAAGTAAGGTTCAAAATCCTTAATGGGGTCCATTGTATTTAACGACATAAAAGTCTTTTAATTTAGATCTGTATTTACCATTTTCATTACGGCTAATTAGGTCGATGGTCACAAATCCATAAGGCCCGTTCCAGCAATGATTGCAGAATGTTTTAAATTCTTGAAAGGTCATATCTAAGCAATGGTCACGATGAATGAGTTGAAGATTTTTAGCGTCTTGTCGAAATAAGCAGAGTAAGTTACTATTTGCACGAATCGTTTGACGTGGAAGTTTAAAGTAATTTTGACATAAGTAGAAACAGTCCACGTTCTAATGCCGACCTCTGACGTAATAATCTTTAATTTTTTTTTGTTTACTAAACATCAAATCATCAAACACCATCAAGTTCTTACAATGGGAATTCAGTTGTCGAGGGTCGGGTACCTCGTCTCCTTGTTCATAATAGAAGGCATTGATACCACTAGGATGTTGACGTGGGGGTAATTCTTTTACAACATCGATTAAAGAGTGAGGGTATTTTCCTTTAACGGATAACAGGTCGCGTCTGTCTTTTTTTTTGTGTATCCCTTTTCCAATGCTTGTTGAAACAGTTGATAGATGGGTTGATGAAGTGATTTTCCAAACAATCGTAATCTAAGCATTCATCTTTACAAAGAAAGTTGTTGAGTAATATTGTCTTACCACAGTCTGACTTGCCAATAATCAACTCTCGAATCGAACGCTGTAGAAGAAGGAAGTAATTCTTTCTGTTAACAGTCGTTTCATTGTATGAGATGTCTTCATCGTCCATTTATTTACATAAAAGACATTCTATTGTTTGAAATGTAAAAGGACTACGGACACAAACAGTCTTTTTGAAGAGACGACTAGCACCGAACGACGAAGAAAAGGTGGAATCTGCACCGTGTGTGAATCAAAGAAATCCCAGTTTGTAAGGTCTACCGGTAGGGGTTTTATGAACAAACTCATCAATCATCTACCAGTAGAATTGCATCTTCCGGGACATCAGTTTACTGGACTTTCTGTGTATGTTCATAGTTTGCATTACTCACTTCTTCATTATCGAGGGTATTGTAAAAGTCTCTCCTAGATGGTAACTCTGTGACTTGGAGTTTCTCAAACCCAACCGTTGTAATCATAGGGGTAAACACCTTTTCGCAGAAGCAATTTAACGTTCACAGATTGGATTGATGCGTCCGGAGGTAAATCGTAACCTTCATCCATAACTTTGTTAGTAAATGTAATGTTACATCCCATGACTCACTTTTTGCGAACACCCTTTGAATATTTCTGGAAGTTTCTCCTGTGGTACATTATCTTTGTAAATCATGAGACCATCAAACACAAGAGATCCAACTTCAATGCCTTGTTCTGTTAAATGATCAAAATCAATCTTCTCTAGACTACACATCACGTAATTTACCGTAGTACCATCGATGTTGTAGTCTGTACCTCTGTTATCCTTTGACTTTTTAGCTAGTGCATAAAGGTCTGGTCTCAATTTGACGATTGAGTTCATGATATGTCTCATTCCACTGTAAAATTCTTTGTACCATTCTGGATCCTCAGGTATTAGTGTAACCCGTCTCCCATAAAACATGGCTACAAAATGTGCTTTGACATCGTCCCGGGTTTCTTTATTTCGTGTCATCCAATCTGCCATGTACTTTTCCCTGTTTTCAATGTAAGCATCAAGCCCATTGCATTTAATACTATTGTCATGACAATACCATGATAACAATTTTGGATGCGCATTCTTCATGTTAATGTCATACATGGTCTCCCGACACAAAGTGTGTCTAATTTTCCGACTCATGTTTTGAAAACCAAGATTTCACTAGTCCAGTATCTATCAAAACCATTTCTCTGATAATACCTCATTACACATTCTCCTCGCTTGTTTACCCGCGACAAATAATCTTTCATCAGTGTTAATTGTGCTTTTTTCCAACTTAACCCTTTGAAACATCGACTTCTCAACTCAAAATCGCTTTTGAAACATCGACTTCCCAACTCAAAATCGTCAGCATGAGAAACTTATGTATATCGATGATTACCCGATTGTTCGCTGATGTAAATGGTTTAACTTTGTACAATTTAGGATCCAGCGGTTTGTCACCAAACACTTTTTGCATGTTCTTTAAATTTTCACGAGGGGTTACTTTCACTAATTTATCTAGACTTGTACTCATGAACTTAAAACTGTCCACAAATCTCAAATGTTGGTAAAGTGGTTTCATAGTACCATCCTTTGATTTGTATTCACTTACTTGAATTCTTTTGGTGAATGAAATGTATTTTTCATCGGTGTTGGGAATACATTTAATCGGTCCTTCTCTTACACATAAATTCTTAATGAAAAGGTGACTGTCATACCCAGCTAGATTATGAAAAAACATGGGTATAAACTTTGGTACTTTGTTCTTCAAGTTACACTCGTTGTGTGCCGCGCCCTGTACTTACCGGTAAAGTGACAGTGATCTCTGACTCCATCCTCTCCTTAAGCAGCACTGTTGCAGCCTTAATATCTCTTATCCTCCGTCATCATTACCATCGGTTTTTTAAAGTCATTCTCGGAGTAAATGGCTTTGATTTCTTTCTCAAGTCTTTAAACAAAAATCTGCGCCACATCTTCTCCTTCTTTTCGGTGTTATAATGTATATCTATTATATATTTTTATAAATTTACTGTTTGCTAAATTAATTATGAATTATTCTAAATACTAAGGATTTTCTAATCCCAGACATATAACCTTAGCCGTTTTTGGCACAACTTTTTTGAACTTTTGGTCCTCAATGCTCTTCAACTTTGTACTTGTTTTGGCTTTCGAACTTTTTTTATCTGAGCGTCACTGGTTAGTCTTGTGTGGAGGAAACGCGCGTCTTGCGTATCAAATTTTAAACCTGGTACCTTTTGTTAGCTATTATTTGTGTGTGTCTCTGTCCTATATGTTCTCCCATTTATTTGTATTGTAGTCCTGTCATGTAATGTTGTCATTTTAATGTTATATTTAACATTGCCATAAAAGCGGGAGGTTTGGCTAGCCACAAAACCAGGTTCAACCCACCATTTTTTTCTTAAAATGTCCTGTACCAAGTCAGGAAAATGGCCATTGTTATATTATAGTTCGTTTCTGTGTGTGTTACATTTTAATGTTGTGTTTCTGTTGTGTCGTAGTTCTCCTCTTATATTTGATGTGTTTCCCTCAGTTTTAGTTTGTAACCCGGATTTGTCTTTTTCTCAATCGATTTATGAATTTCGAACAGCGGTATACTACTGTTGTCTTTATTTTGCATAGTGTAAAGTACCGGCTCCTTAGTAAAGAAACTTTCATCAAAGCATTCCATGTAATAAAAAAATCCCGGTGGTGTATGCTTTTGATACACTTTGATGTGTGTATTATCTGCAATAGTTTCCTCTGTTTTGGATTCTACTTTTTCAGTAAAGCACTTAAAGTCTGCATAAACCACGAAAGGAACTCTCATCGATCTGGCGTGGTTCTCAAAGCTTTGGTACGCTCCTTTACCAGGCATCTCAATCTTAACTGCTTTGTGGTTAACACAATGCTCTTTATGAGTCTTCAGTACATCCTTGCTGTGGAAGTGGTTTGAACACCTGTAGCATAAATGAATCTCACCCTTATGTGCCGAGATCTGGTTTGAAATCAGCAGGGACTTATTCTTAATCCAGCAGTAGTGTTTTCTTTCATCACCTTGTATCATTAACACGTTAATCAGTTTACTTCTCTCTTCAGCAACATCTGAATAATGTAGTACATATATTTCCTTGTCATCATCGATTGTATACACATTGAGTGCCAAGGTAGGGTTGATTTCCTCAAACTTGTTAATATCCTTAAGCCTTACGGGGACTTCTAATCCTTTTTAGATTTAGTTCATTGTTCCATCTACAATACTGAGTCCACCTATTTGTATGCTTTTGGTCTACCTCCTCATGATGCACGGCTGCAAGTATTGCCCATTTAAAACACTGATCATCTTTGTTTTCCACATTAATCACAGCTTTCTTGTCTTTGATCCATTTCGGTAAAGCTACATACTGCGAACCAGATAATGGTTTGTGTTTGTTGATGTTAAGTTGCTATTTCACAATTTCCTTCAATGTCCAGCCACTGTTCTCAAAGGTCTCCTCGGTAATTTTTTCTCCGATCTTTTGGTCCATCTCTTCCAAAGTATCAATTAAGTCGGTGACATCGGTAAAAGTTTGATTTCCCGAATTAAAGTGTCCCTCATTCTCATCGTCCTCTTAACTTGTGGGGTTAATTTTTACAAAAATACACCACATTAATTTTAACTCCTTTCAATCCACAATTTTGGATTATGTCCTTCCCTTTTCCTCGTGCTATTTCAAGAAAGGTCTGGATATCCATTTCAGCATTCGGTGTTATTTTCCAGATAGTTAATACACTTTTTAAGGATCTAATTGGTTCATGTACATGAATCATAGACACCTTATCTTTTATAATCTTTTCACTCACCTTTGTCAACAGTTGATTTTTAGGTAACCTTCTAAACCCTTCAACTCATGTTGTTTCGCCTCGATCATGATCTCTTTTTTTCGTCGCTGGTTTAGGAATGCGCTCAAATGTATGTTCCGTCTTCGTTTCAATCAACTCGAGTAACTCATTTTTCTTCATTCTAGAGTACCTTTTAAGACCGGCATTTTTAGCCATACTTTTTAACTGTTTTACTGTTTCAACAACAATTGTATTCATTTTACTTATTATAACCATATCTTTTATTCTATGTTTTTTTTCATTTTTAACTTTGACCTAATATCTGTGTGGGGCAGAACTCTCACTAGAGTTAGGGGTTTAGGGTTTAAAAAAACTACCTCTTATTCATTGTCTGCATGCATCACTCATTATGCAATTTGGACGACACCAAGTGTTTTGTCATTGTCTGCATGCATCACTCGTCATACGATTTGAACGACACCAAGTGTTTTGACATTGTCTGCATGCCTCACTCATCATCCGATTTGAACGACACGAAGTGTTTGACATTGTCTGCATGCATCACTCATCATGCGTTCTCGAATTCTCATGCAGGAACAAGTTTCCATTTTACTACTTTCACTTTCAATCTCTCACTTTCCTACTTTCATTTTTTCTACTTTCACTTTCAATCTCTTACTCCTATTTGGAAAAAAAATCATCAAATCACCGTTATAGGTTCATTTTTGTAAAAATCACCTTTTGACCTGAATTTCTGCATGGTAAGGCAGAACTCTCAATTCTCTACTACTCATGTTGCACCCGTAACGTTGCTAATGTTGTTCATGGTTAACACATCAGTGACACAAAAATTCCATATCAGTCAACCAATTAGTGATGTTAAACGGGTGAGTCGTAATAATTTGAACCACACCAAGTATTTTGACATTGTCTGCATGCATCACTCGTCATACGATTTGAACGACACCAAGTGTTTTGACATTGTCTGCATGCCTCACTCATCATCCGATTTGAACGACACGAAGTATTTGACATTGTCTGCATGCATCACTCATCATGCGTTCTCGAATTCTCATGCAGGAACAAGTTTCCAGATCAGGGACATTTTGTAATAGTGTCTGATTTACAGTAAGATACTATTTAGGCTAATGTATCCCCTTCTCTAACTTTTTGATAGATTTTTAAAATTGCCAAATCAGTAAAATACCACAATATGATAATTGTCTACGTTTAAATTTCCGCCACCACTGAGTTTGTATGATTAAATCTAGTGACAACAAATTGGGTTCCTTTCCGCATATTATGGTAAGGGTTTAGATATGTTGGTTTACTTTTACATTTTGTACACCATACTATAGTTTTCTAACAACTGAAACGGATTTTACATTACTTTGTCCGATGGAAGAGTTTGAATTATGGAGCCAGAAGCCCTTTTATGATAAAATGAGTGTTTGTTTTAGAGCTGTGTATTTTGTCTGTAACCACTTTAAATTGATAACTTGAATAATAAAATTTCAAGCTTTACAATTATTTTTCCATATTATGCAAAAGTGCATTTAATACCAGTAGAACATAGAGAAGTCATGATAGAAAGCCGATAAAGGTTTATAAATTAAATTACCCGATTTATTAAAGACACACTAGTTTGATTATAGTCTGTCTGAAGAACAAATGTCTATTTTCGAGGTCTCTTTTAATTTATTATAATAAAAAATACATGTATTGCTTTACGTGCACTTTTGACGTAAATCCCACAAAGGTTACATAATTTATTGTACTGCGCATGTTTTCATTAGCAATTGTAGCCATAGTTCAGGGCATTAGACATTACCACTGCACAGTACCATATTGCCAAGGTACAATTTAGGTTGACTCTTTTTTTATAAAACTTCAAATCAAAGAATTTAGCAATTACTAAAGTACAAGGGGACATAAGTGACCAAAATCTACATGACATCAAAAGTTTTTTTCAATCATAGTTCAAATGAGCAGCTTCACAAGCACAGGCATTTGTCTCTGAAAAAGAGTATCTTATATAGATATAAGAAGATGTGGTATGAGTGCCAATGAGACAACTCTCCATCCAAGTCACAATTTGTAAAAGTATACCCTTATAGGTCAAAGTACAGACCTTAATAGAACTTATCATCTACATAGTTTTGTAAAAGATTCCGTGAAAAAATCTAATAAGTGATATTTGAAGTATTTCTAATGAGTTATGAGTTTCTATTTTGAAATTCAAATTTTCCCATTCCATCAATGTCATTCAGACTCTCTCTAGACTTTACATATAGAATTGAGATAACTTCAAAAAACATTTATTTTTAGCAATAAGATTGACCAATCGGAATCCGAGATATGTTTAAGAGAGGGGAAAGATACCAAAGGGACAATTATAATTAATCATTTTCTGCGAGATTAACATTGCCATTTGGGCTGTGAGAAGACAGTGAGTGTTAAATCTCTTCACCTCAGTGACTGATGACCCAATAGATTGCCAAATTAGATGCAGTTTTCCAATTGCGACATGTTCCAAACAGAGTAATGTTGATTTACTAGTTGATTGATCTTTATAAAATTTGACCAGTAGTTATCAATTGCTGTTTTGAATTGATGTTTCAACTAAACAAATTACAGTGGTAACATAGAAAAATGATAAAACATCGAAAATATAATGTTAAACATGAAATAACTCATATTTAGGCGATATAATAAAACCAAATTTCTGACAAAGTCTAAATGATTAAAAATTTACATATCTCTTTGGTAAAAAAAGTTTTTAGTTTCTCAAAAGATAATCGCGAAAGTTTGATTTAGTTTGCTTTGAATTCATGTGAATGTTTAATCTTAATCATGTTTTATAGATAAATATTCGAAATTAACACAGCAATTTATGATACAATCTAAAACCAGCTCAAAAGAAAGATTAAAAAAATAATATCGGTTGAGGAATAAAACATTATATAAGTAAAAAAAACAACAACAGACTAACCCTGTGCGTCTTAACTATCGGGTCTGCGAAACAATAGAACGTTAGAATATTACTAGGCTCTTGTGTACCTAAATCGACGTTACTTCTCGACATTGACTTCAAGGATAAATTTATAAAACTCTTGTATTTCTCTTTCTATTTTAACAATATTGACGATATTTTAAAGTACCTGTGACATACTTTCATTTGAACTAAATAATATTTAAAAATGAACGATTTTTTAAAGTACGGTAATAAAATTAAGTCCCTTCGCAAGGAAATTGTTCAACCAAAAGGGAAAACTTGAACAAAATTTTTAAATTTCAAGCAAAAGACACTACACATTTGTGTTAAAGCGAACGAGTTTTTTTTTCATAAATGAAAAACGGAGGAATTTCAAATTCCGAGTCTCGAACCTTACAACAATAGATGTTTCTAGGCTTTCGTATGATTGACACAAAAAACTCTGTTTTATTAATTCTTTAAATTCCAAGACTTTGTTGATTGAAGTTGTCTTATAAATATGCCGATAATTTAAGATTGATAGACAATTTGATTATCATTATTAAAGTTACAAGTAGATTGTTCAGGGAATAAGAACGTCTTTTCTAAGTCTTTTCATTCTGATATACATTTTTTTTCCACATCTTGGTTTACTTTATTGCAAGTTGGTCTTTGTTATAGATAAGATTTGAGCGTGTATGCAAATATGTCTCCCATTTTCAGCGAACGTAACACCATTATCACAGATATTATCCCCACCCCCACAGGCACGTGTCTCTGAAAAGGTTACCTATAATATTAGTTACATAGTGTGATACTGACCTAATACGATAAAAATTCCATATGGGGTGAGCGCGAAGCATATATATCTCATACTCAACTTTTCACATTAACATTGAATTTGCAGCAAATAAGTTTAGGCACTGTCCTTCAAATCCTCTTTTTGGTCTAATAGAAAAAAAAAGCCTAATATAGGATGTAAACAATTAACATCCTCGGCCTTTTGTCTCAGGTGGAAAGTTATCACACTGCATCAATCATACAACATCTTTTTTTTTTATTGTGTCTTCAGACTATAAATAAGATCATTGATAATGACAAAAATATATGTAAAAGGGAACAAAAGATAACAAGACAAAAACTATCCCAATAAATTCAATAAGATCAGCTATTCTTTTAGACCAAAAGAGGATTTGAAGGACAAGCCTAAACTAATTTGCTGCAACAACAAAATTGAAAAATAGAAAAATTTAGACAACAGAAGTTTACCACACGAAGTACCGAAATAATAGTACTCGCAGGTACTTAAAGCTAATTTAAAATTAATTTCAACTAATAAATAAACCATATTTTCCCGAACTTGAATACGAATCAGTACAACACAACACAAATTCCATGAAGTTTAAATGTACTTTAATTGAAATGGTATTTTGATAAAATATATCTGATTAATGAAAATACAAGTGTGTGTGTACTTATGTTTGCTTTGGCGTGTAAGAATTAATTAAGAGATGAAAATCATAAATTTATTGTAAAATTTGGTTTGAAATTATATCATAATATAATCTAAAACTGGTACTGAAAGTTTAACCTAGTTAATGAGTACTGATACGGTGATGAAGAGAAATTCATTTAAATTCCTCCCTTTCATTGAGTCTAATTTATTTAAAAAAATAAATGTTGTAAGGATTGAAGTTAAAATATAATTAAAACATTTGCAGTCGTTCTTCTTGTGATATTCTGAAATTTGATTCCATTTACCAACACTTGATATAAAGGTTAACAATATATAATTTACTTTAGGAATAATAGTGAAGGTTTAAATTAGTTACTACAAATCTCGGTCAGAGACTTGATTAAATGAAAATTCAATTCATCCGATACATCCATGTATAACTGTTTTCATTAAATCTAATTTGTATCATATATATATATACTTTGTTGGGTACATACAAACTAACAAATTTAATGTTAAACGGATGTTATGACCCTTAAAAAGCACATTCAATTAATAATTATATATATGCATTTTTTGTCCTATTAAATCTAAGTAGAAGGAACTGATTTTTCTCTGGATGTATCTTTAGGTTAACCTTTTATTGATAAATAGGAACTAACCAGTAATGGTATATAGCTAGCAGGGGTGGTAAATGGGCAATTAATCGTCCACCAGCTGTGGTATTGAGTTAGAAGTGGGGGTAAATGGGCAACTTACTGTCCACCAGCAGTGGTATGGAGCTAGCAGTGGTAGTAAATGGACAACTTACTGTCCATCAGCAGTAGTATGGAGCTAGCAGTGGTAGTAAATGGACAACTAACTGTCCATCAGCTTTGGTATGGCGCTAGCAGTAGTGGTAAATGGGCAACTATTTGACCACCAGCTGTGATATGGAGCTAGCAGTGGTAGTAAATGGACAACTAACTGTCCATCAGCAGTAGTATGGAGCTAGCAGTGGTAGTAAATGAGCAACTTACTGACCACCATCTGTGATATGGATAGTTTCGGTTTCTTGGACATTTCTATCCTATGAGGCAGACTTAACTTTTTTGTTTCAAAAGATAAATTTTGTAAAACGATTTGGAAAATCTTCTTAACAAAATTTTGCTCTAAAATTTGTGTAACAATTCTTTGAAAATAATTTATTTTTATTAAATTTTCATGATTTGAGAGAAAAAAACAGGCATTTTTTGCTGTATATTTATCTAATTATAAAAAAAAATCATCGGTGATTTCTTCATAAAAAATGGAACAAATAATCTTCAAGTACATAATCAAGCCAAACGTCATTTTAAGAAAGAGGCGTCCATGTACTCCATTAGACTGGTACCCGGCCGTTGTTTGCCAAGTTTGACAAAATGCAAACAATAATAAATTTTTGAAAGAAAATATTTTCAAATTTTAAACATTTTTTTTTCAGTACCTGTTGCTTTTTTATATTTGGTACTAGTAGTTGGCTAGTCCTCTAAATATTTAATTATTTCCTCATCAATGACAACAGCTTTGTCTCAAAATCTTGTTTTTGTTTCTGAATAATGCTTGCGAGTCTATTGATAATAACAACACAAACATTTTCAACCGTCAAAAATAGAAGAGCCTGTAAACACAAGGTTTCATGTTAGAATGCACTTCAATCTCATTTGATATCATAAGTTTCATATTTTAGAAAAAATAGCATGGAGTCCTTATACACTGTTATGCATAGCAAAACACTCATACTTGGAATAAGATTTTCCAGTAACAGAACACAATAACAAAACTCATATTAATAAACAATCTGCAATACTCATTTTGCTAGAGACAAATTTTCGATTTCCTTTCTATAAATACACTGCCCCATTTGACATGGGGTCCTTCGAGAGAAGCAAGTCATAGAACAACGAACAATGTGTCTATAATAATTGTCAGAACATGCAGATTCCCAATTTGAAAGTTAAATTATAGAACTGGACGATAAAAAAGACCAAGACGAATTATTCTGATTGTTTACTAAATAAGTAAACTGAAAGTTTGACAGCACGAGAGTATCGTTATTTTTCTGAATTATGACGGTTTTGCCGTATCCTGTTGGCAAAACTACCAGCACATCTTTCTTTTTTTACATGCTTCAATTGCTCTTTTTGTTTTTTTTTAAAGAATAGAATATTTAGTAGTCATAACAGAGTTCATTCTCTGTAGAATTTCAGAAACGTCGTCTACCAGGAACCGAAACGTTCAAGTTCAAGGTCACTACAAGCTCATACCGACCGTTATTATTTGTATATTCCGATGGCACACTGATTATTTTACAGAAGGAACCAATCTAGGGGTCCATGTACTCGTTTTCGATAAAATCAATCGAAAAATGCATCTTTTCCAGATATGTCACAGATTGACGTCGCGATAAATAACATTTATGCTAGCAATCTCATTATCTCCCTTGCAACTGTATCGTATGCCTTAATATTAGTACTCTGTAGATATGATTTTGACAGTAGATCCTTCATATTGTTACTCTGTTTATCTTGATGTTTATGTTAGATCATTGATATTAGAACTTTGTAGAAATTGTAGAACTTGTTGATATTTGTAGATCTTTGATATTAGTACTTTGTATAACTTGGTGTTGATGGCAGGTCTTTGATATAAGTACTTTGTAGAACTTGGTGTTAATAGTAGATCTTTGATATTAATACTTTGTAGAACTTGGTGTTTATAGTAGATCTTTGATATAAGTACTTTGTAGAACTTGGTGTTAATAGAAGATCTTTGATATTAGAACTTTGTAGAACTTGGTGTTAATAGAAGATCTTTGACATTAATACTTTGTAGAACTTGGTGTTAATAGTAGATCTTTGACATTAATACTTTGTAGAACTTGGTGTTAATAGTAGATCTTTGACATTAATACTTTGTAGAACTTGGTGTTAATAGTAGATCTTTGACATTAGTACTTTGTAGAACTTGGTGTTAATAGTAGATCTTTGATATTAGTACTTTGTAGAACTTGGTGTTAATAGTAGATCTTTGATATTAGTACTTTGTAGAACTTGGTGTTAATAGTAGATCTTTGACATTAATACTTTGTAGAACTTGGTGTTAATAGTAAATCTTTGACATTATTACTTTGTAGAACTAGGTGTTAATAGTAGATCTTTGATATTAATACTTTGTATAACTTGGTGTTAATAGTGGATCTTTGATATTAGTACTTTGTATAACTTGGTGTTAATAGTAGATCTTTGATATTAGTACTTTGTAGAACTTGGTGTTAATAGTAGATCTTTGATATTAGTACTTTGTAGAACTTGGTGTTAATAGTAGATCTTTGATATTAGTACTTTGTAGAACTTGGAGTTAATAGTAGATCTTTGACATTAATACTTTGTAGAACTTAGTATTAATAGTAGATCTTTGATATTAGTACTTTGTAGAACTTGGTGTTAATAGTAGATCTTTGATATTAGTACTTTGTAGAACTTGGTGTTAATAGTTGATCTTTGATATTAGTACTTTGTATAACATTGTGTTAATAGTAGATCTTTGATATTAGTACTTTGTAGAACTTGGTGTTAATAGTAGATCTTTGATATTAGTACTTTGTATAACTTGGTGTTAATAGTAGATCTTTGATATTAGTACTTTGTTGAAATTGGTGTTAATAGTAGATCTTTGATATTTGTAGAACTTGGTGTTAATAGTAGATCTTTGATATTAATACTTTGTAGAACTTGGTGTTAATAGTAGATCTTTGATATTAGTACTTTGTTGAACTTGGTGTTAATAGTAGATCTTTGACATTAATACTTTGTAGAACTTGGTGTTAATAGTAGATCTTTGACATTAATACTTTGTAGAACTTGGTGTTAATAGTAGATCTTTGACATTTATACTTTGTAGAACTTGGTGTTAATAGTAGATCTTTGATATTTGTAGAACTTGGTGTTAATAGTAGATCTTTGATATTAATACTTTGTAGAACTTGGTGTTAATAGTAGATCTTTGATATTAGTACTTTGTTGAACTTGGTGTTAATAGTAGATCTTTGACATTAATACTTTGTAGAACTTGGTGTTAATAGTAGATCTTTGACATTAATACTTTGTAGAACTTGGTGTTAATAGTAGATCTTTGACATTAATACTTTGTAGAACTTGGTGTTAATAGTAGATCTTTGACATTAATACTTTGTAGAACTTGGTGTTAATAGTAGATCTTTGACATTAATACTCTGTAGAACTTGGTATTAATAGTAGATCTTTGATATTAGTACTTTGTAGAACTTGGAGTTAATAGTAGATCTTTGACATTAATACTTTGTAGAACTTAGTATTAATAGTAGATCTTTGATATAAGTACTTTGTAGAACTTGGTGTTAATAGTAGATCTTTGATATTAGTACTTTGTAGAACTTGGTGTTAATAGTAGATCTTTGACATTAATACTTTGAAGAACTTGGTGTTAATAGTAGATCTTTGACATTAATACTTTGTAGAACTTGGTGTTAATAGTAGATCTTTGATATTAATACTTTGTAGAACTTGGTGTTAATAGTAGATCTTTGATATTAATACTTTGTAGAACTTGGTGTTAATAGTTGATCTTTGATATTAGTACTTTGTTGAACTTGGTGTTAATAGTAGATCTTTGACATTAATACTTTGTAGAACTTGGTGTTAATAGTAGATCTTTGACATTAATACTTTGTAGAACTTGGTGTTAATAGTAGATCTTTGACATTAATACTTTGTAGAACTTGGTGTTAATAGTAGATCTTTGACATTAATACTTTGTAGAACTTGGTGTTAATAGTAGATCTTTGACATTAATACTCTGTAGAACTTGGTATTAATAGTAGATCTTTGATATTAGTACTTTGTAGAACTTGGTGTTAATAGTAGATCTTTGATATTACTTGGTGTTAATAGTAGATCTTTGATATTAATACTTTGTAGAACTTGGTGTTAATAGTAGATCTTTGATATTAATACTTTGAAGAACTTGGTGTTAATAGTAGATCTTTGATATTAGTACTTTGTATAACTTGGTGTTAATAGTAGATCTTTGACATTAATACTTTGTAGAACTTGTTGTTCATAGTAGATCTTTGATATTAGTACTTTGTATACATTGGAGTAAAAAGTAGATCTCTGACATTATAACTTTGTTTACCTTGGAGTAAAAAGCAGTATTTTTTTTTATATTACTAGTAATACTTTGTAGAGCTTTATTTTGAAGGTAGATCTTTGATATCTAACTTCATAAGTTTTAACCGACGATAACTATTGAATCACAGGCTCTATGAACGAATTTTGTTAAATTTTTTAAGGAATTTGTTGTTACGAAATCCCTCAAAATATTGAACAGTTATACATCCATATCTTGAAATTTTTGATTATAACAAAGATGAGTTTTCCTTTAATGTTTTAAGTGAGACTTTCTCAGATAAACACTTTCCCATGTTGCCACGTTACTATCTACATACCCTATACATATATGCATATTAATACCCTGCAGCAGTTCCTTGTGTGAATACATATCATCATCATTTGTGTTTCTTATAATTATACTTCTTTCCTCATAAAGTCTGATATTATTTCTCGACAATTCAAAATATCAGGATATGCCCAACAATTTAAAAAACATACAGTGCCATTATGTTTGGTGATTATAATAGTGTCTACCATGTGAACAAATATAAAGCTGTCGGAGATATAAGTTGCCTACAGCACTGCTGCAACCTATTGTTCTGTTTTATGTATCAGTTCGATAATTAAATTTGAACTTTAAATAATACGCAAGTTTTTATCCATTACATGTTATCCAAAATATAGAGATCTGTTGTGCAAGTTTTATTCTACCTACAGAAATTTCATAAATAGAGTCTCTAAAGAGTCTTTATCGTTTACATGGATTTATGTGCATCTTTAAAAATGGAAACTCTCTGACATTGTAAACTAGAACATAATTATGAATTTAATGATTTTTTTGTTGGTCGGGGCTTGTTGCTCACTTTCACTTTTACTATTTACAGTTTCTCTCTATCTTCTGTAATTTTTGCCAAAATTGAAAAAGTGTAAAAATCGTCATTAAAATGAAAAAGGGTAATTAAAATGAAACAAGAGGCTCACAAAAGCCGGAATCGCTCACCTGGTAAAAAATATGCCATTTTGATATTATTTTTTCTTTCTCTATCACAGTCAGTTATGTTTGTTTATTTGTAGATCTTTTTGTGTCATTTTTGTAGGTCTTGTACTGATGATCATATTCTACTGTTAACAGTTTACACTTATTTATTAAAGTTTTTGAATAAAATAAATGTCGTTAAATGGCAATACATCCTATAACTAGTGTGATAATTTGGCAATGTTGACTTTCTTGCAGATCTGATTTTGCTGATCTTTTGGGCTTTTTTGAAGTTGCTCCCGACCAAAACTTTTGACAAAAATGTAAAAATGGGTAAAAATCATCATTCAGGAGAAATTTCTCTATAAGGAGGAGCCAGTTGACTATTCCGGACGCGATGACTGATTTGTAGATTCTATTGTGCTACACATTTTTGCTATATACTGTTGCTCTCTAATATATCTTTATTTTAGAAAAAAAAATGGGTAAAAATAAATAATTCCGAAAAGATGTCAGTTGACAATTTCGGCCATGTTGACTTATTTATAAATATGATTGTGCTTAACATTTTTTCTAATATCAATTTCTCTATCTATAATAGCAAAAAAATAATACCCTAAGGATCATTCAGCCCAAGTTTGGTTGAAATTGATCCAGTGGTTTCAGAGGAGCTCTTTGAAAAAGATAACACCGGACGGACGGACGGATTGACGGACGCAAAGGGACTTGGCCTTTAAGGTTAGGTGAGCAAAAAAGTTAAAAACGTCATTTAAGGCCAATAATTCTGTAAGGAGTCAACGGACAATTTAGGCTATGCTTATCTTTTTTGTAGATCTTGTCATGCTGATCATATTTGCGTTTTTGTTTTCATTATCCATCAAAATTTTCGCCAAAAATGCAAAAATGGGTAAAAATCATCATACAAAAGGCAATAACTTCTATAAAGAGTTGAATGACAAATCTGGCCATCTTGACAAATTTGTAGACCTTGTCCTCCTGGTAATATATTAACATTTTTCAAAGTAATAGGCAAAAACGTAACAAATTGGTAAAATCATCATTAAAAGGCAATAACTCCGATAAGGAGTTGACTGATAATTTCGGCAATGTTTGACTTATTTGTAGATCTTGTCTTGCTGATAATTTTTGCTATTAAAAGTTTCTCTCTGTCTTTTATATTTTTCAAGATAGAATTAATGGTAAAATTCATCATTTATTTAAGGGCAATAAATGTTATAAGAAGTTGTCTCACAGATTTGATGGCACCGGACAGTACATAGATCTCAACGTCCTGAACATTTCTGCGCCTATCAGATTTTTACTATCTATAGGGGCTTTCAAGATAATCGTCAATGCTTGCATTTTACCGATATGTTTTATTTAAAGCCATATCGGCCATGTTGCCAGTTTGGCAAGCGGGATCATCGGACAATATTTAAACGTGATGCCCCAATGATGATTGTGGCCAAGTTTGGTTCCAATTGGCCCAGTAGTTTCAGAGAAGATTTTTGTAAAAGTTAATGAACGAGGCACGACGATGACGACGACGGACGTCAATTGACGACAATAGCTCGCTTGACCATACGGTTTATTTTGTTATCAAGTAAAGGAATTATCATTTGAATCATCCGTTTGGAATTTATTGAGAAAAACTTTATCTGTAATATCATACAGTATACAATCGGGTATCTATCTCTTAGTCTTTTGACAACAGATATCTTTAAATGGAACTCGATGTTATATCTCTTAGTCTTTTGAAAACCGATCTGTTTAAATGGAACTCCCGGATATTATATCTCTGAGTCTTTTGAAAACAGATTGTTTGAATGGAACTCGATATTATATCTCTTAGTCTTTTGAAAACAGACCTTTTTAAATGGAACTCGGTATTATAAAAACACAAGGTAACCAACTTAATGATGATTAAAGAATTACACATGATTATCGTATCTATACCATTATGGTATCCTTGTTTGGCAGTTACAGTGATTACACAATAACATAGCACTTTAAAACATCCGCCTACATTTCTGACGTAGGTAGTAATTAAAATTGACTTATTTTCAGTTCATTTTACTCCTCGGATCATAGTAAAACAATAGTACAATGGTCACTCAATGATATTAGCTTTCTTCCTATTTTAATAAATCAAGCTTTTTGTTAGAGGGAAACAAAGAGTGCAGCCTCATTTACCATTGCTTGATGAAGATTTGCTTCAGAGCAAATCAGATTCATATGAACGGCTATGGATTCTAACGAGAATGAATAATGTGAAAACGGCAATAGGTGTAGTCTATTTTCCGAACGATTGAACAAATAAAACTTACACTGATGAATTAATGTTACCACAGTTCAGCGACGCAAGTCGAATGACAGTCGCTATAAATACAATGAATTGCTGTACGGGTCATTTCACGCGCATTCTTAATAGTCAGAGATCGGCTATAGATTACACATTTTTAACTAAAAGCTTGTCAGAAATTGTCTCTAGAAAAATGCGGTTGAAAAGTCTGCCCTGTTAGTTATCGGTAAAGCAAAACCCGTCAAAAATCACAGAGACTTTTGGGTTAAGGAACTCAATTATCTTTCAAAGCAACGCCGCAATGCCAATAGATTAAACCGCACTCATAATAAATTCAATGCGCATGATGACGAAATTGGCAAAAGACTGAAAGAAATTTATTTTAATCGGGAAGCGCAAATATAAGAGGCCATCAAAAGAAAAGAACGGTCAGCTAAAATCCGACAGTTTAATGAAAACTGTATAAATGCAAAGAATAAAATGAAAGGGTTTTCGGGTTTCTTTAAAATAAAACGAACCGATACAGGACCTTTAGATAAATAATGCCATTTCCCAGCATTTCAGCTCCATTGGTTCCTTTCAAAATGAAAACGGCTCAATTGAAAAAGAAGTTAAAACCTAATTACAAATATTGACAAAAAATTATAAATTTCATATTCTCCACTATCGGTTACTTTCGACGAAAATAAAATTTCACAGACTTTGAAAAATCTCAAATCCGTAAAAGTCTGGTATTGATAGCATTCCTAACGAATTCCTTAAATATGAGGAGGACATTCTGTTGAACTCTTTAGTATATATTTTTTTACAAAATATACAGATTTAGAAACAATCCCAGATCTTTCATCGGCTTTCGACAAAGTTTGGCGAGATAGATTGTTCTATCTCCTATGGAAAAAGGCTATCCAGGGTAAATGCCGGAAGATTCTCCGTGCTCTATATAGAAATGTGAGCAATAAAATCCTTTTTGATAATTCGGAGTCTGATTGGTTCGATCAAGAAACATGGATGCATTTTATCCCCTACACTTTTTCCCGTTTTAATGACTGACCTTTGCGATATGCTGAAGGAGGCAAATTAAGGTATTAGCATCGCTTCTGTATTAATAAAATGTCTTCTTTTCGCTGATGATATTGTCCTGTTAGGAATCACGAAAGATGAGCTACAAATAGCTCATAAATTTGTCTCAAAATGGACCATAAAGTTTAATGAATCACAGTCGAAGGTTCTGGTTACAGGTAAAAAGAAAGACTCAAAGAAAAAAATGGTACTTTGGGAATTATCTCATTGAAGAAGTAAATGAATATAAATGTTAAGACGTATATTTTCAAGATCCCTTAAATCTACATACCATATAGAGCAGTACCTGAAAGAAAATTTTCAACGGAAAATAAATCATGCAATTCCTATTTTAGGTGAACATAGGGATTTTATTCGTATAAATTTTGGACATTCTCTCTGGATGTCGGCTATTCGGCCATCACTGACGTACGGGTGTTCGGTATGGTTCCCGTCATCCAAGAGATGTATTGAATTACTAGAGAGTTTTCAATATAAAGTGGGAAAAAATATCGTAAACACAAAAATGAATATTCCTAAATGTATGCGCTACTAACTGAATTTGGCTGGGAATCAATAAATATATTTATGGATAGACAAAGAATTGCATACTACGCTAGATTAAAAAACCTGCCTGATATTCGATTGTATAAAATTATCCTAAATGAAATTATAATTTCAAAATTTAATGAATGGAAATATATAGAAAATATCGAAATTATTCTACAGATTGCCAGCCTTGAAGATAAACGTTAGTATCTTTAATAAACTTTATGGTAACGAAACGACAAATACACAACTATCCAATATCTTAGAAAAGAGTAGTTTAAACTTGTACCAATCATTTGTGGTTAAACGTAACATTGACGACTTTCGCCCATCAAGGCTCCAACGAATGGATCTTTATAACAAACAATGAGTGTCAGTTATGTTCCTCAATTGCGACTGAAAGTATTTTTCACGTCATGTTAGATTTTCCTTCTTTCTCGTCTATCAGGAAAAAAACCAATTACTGACATACAAGCATGTTTCGATAGTCTTAAATGGACATCTGCTTTTCAGAGTTGCCGCCTTTAGCACAAATACAGTTCATGATAGGCGATTTGGGTTACTTGTATAGTCCGGACCTAAGTTATAGTTTAGATAAGATCGGAAAAATTTCTTACAGACGTTATGAATGAACGTTCTTTTTTTATTTGATAAAATTTCAACTTTCAAATATCATGAACTGTGTGCGAAAATTTTTAGTTTCAAGGTTTGAGTTTTTATGTTTTTTCATGGACGAAATATATATTTCAAATAATATACGATTATGAACTTTTTACTGCGATGTACTTTTACGAAATAACCAATGTATGATGCTATTTTAGCCTTAATGTAATTATTAGACGTTTAAATATTTGCAAGTATCTTGTACCATGTTTTACTACAATCATATAATGTTGTTTGTAAATACTATGCTGGCACTTGCCCCCGTTGTAAAGGGTTAGTTTCACAATAATATATATTCAATTTAGACTTGTATATATAAACATATAGATACAAGTTTACAAACACAAAATAGTAAGCAAGCCTGGATCCGCACCTGATCGTAAGTAACAAGGTATGACATGGTCTATTATAAGTTTGGTGAATTCAACTTCTACCGTCAAAGAGAAACACATTTTTGTCACATGAAGAACATGTAGTGATAGGAATTGAAGTTCCGTGTGACCACGGAACATCACCAGCAATTCATCATATAGTCAAAATTGAGTATCATGGAATTAAAGTACAATAAAATGTTTTCTAAGGGTGCCATGCCCTGATCAATGTGGCCTATCGACGCTTGTCACTGCTATGTTTAAGTCCTTTCAATTATATACTCTCAACAGCTGCTAAGAAAAATGCAACAATTCAATTTCTTTTATCTGCATCAGTGTGAAAAACAACCATATATAATGATGCAAACTCGCGTTAGACAAGTAACTGATCTAACAATGTGTACGGCGTACAATGTACCAGCTTGGTATCAAATAAAAAGAAGCTCTGATTTGCAGTTGTTGAGAAAAGTGCTACAGAATGACAGAGGTAAACACGTATTCCCCCTTCCTTTGGATCGGGGATATAATAAAAAATGATATAACAGTATTAAAAAATGCTATCAGTTACCGAAAATAAGCTCAAAAGAGTTAAGATATTGATTTGAAGTCCTCCTGTCTTAAACAATTGAAATGCATTCAATACAGCACATTAATCTTACCTAATGCTACTCATGTACATCCTTATAATAAATGACCGATATACCTCCAAAATGAATCCTATGGATCCTTGTGGTATCGTCGTATGAGGCTAGTAAACCTCTACCGACGTAGTCGAAGGGGACTTTAGGTTTGCACTCCGTCTGTCTGTCTGTCTGTCTATCTGTCAGTCCGGCAAATCAGTTTTCCAGACATTTTTTCTTCGTGCTTGAAGATATTGATTTGATATTTGGTTTATTGATTTATCATGACAAGTTACAGGTCAAGTTCAATTTTCACGATTTTAGCTTTTCTCTTTGTTCAGTTAAAGCCCTTTCCCTAGAATTAAATTTTTGATGAAATACTTATTAATTAGTAGATTTCTGTTCAAAGGGAAATAAATCATTTTTTAAAAGACTTTTAAAAGACAAAATGACATTTTGGATTTTTTTCCTTTTCTTTGGTTAAGTGTTTGAAGAATTTAGTGGTAGGTTTGTTTGTCATTCTTGAAGATATTGATTTGTTTGAGTTATTGTCTTTGGACATAGAAAATTTCCTTAAATAATCAGTTTTCAACAGTTTTTATCATCATGCTTGAAGATTTTGACTTGATATTTTTATGTAGTTTACACCATGACAAGTTATAGATCAAGTAAGAATTTCGTTCCATTACAATGAATTTGTAACCTGTAGGGGACTATGTATTGCCATGCAATACTCACAGAATGCTTGTTTTATATACTATCGTTTAAATATTTACAGAAGCTATACAGAAAAGGAAGACCAGATTGTATAGACATTAAGTTATACTGTATAGACGATTGTCTGGACATACAGCTTGACATACTGTATATACAACTGTCTGGATATAGAGCTTGACATGTCGTATAGACAATTGTCTGATTATAGAGCTTGACATGTTGTATAGTCAATTGTGTGGATATAGAGCTTGACATTTTGTATAGACAATTGTCTAGACATACAGCTTGACATGTTGTATAGACAATTATCTGGATATAGAGCTTGCCATGCTATAATGACAATTGTCTGGATATAGAGCTTGACATGCTGTATAGACAATTGTCTGGACATACAGCTTGACATGCTGTAAAGACAATTGTCTGGATGTAGAGCTTGACATGTTGTATAGACAATTGTCTGGATATAGAACTTGACATACTGTATAGACAATTGTCTGATATAGAGCTTGACATGTTGTATAGACAATTGCCTGGATATAGAGCTTGTCATACTGTATAGACAATTGTCTGGATATAGAGCTTGACATGCTATAATGACAATTGTCTGGATATAGAGCTTGACATGCTGTATAGACAATTGTCTGGACATACAGCTTGACATGCTGTAAAGACAATTACCTGGATGTAGAGCTTGACATGTTGTATAGACAATTGTCTGGATATAGAGCTTGACATGCTGTATAGACAATTGCCTGGATATAGAGCTTGTCATACTGTATAGACAATTGTCTGGATATAGAGCTTGACATGTTGTATAGACAATTGTCTGGATATAGAGCTTGACATACTGTACAGATAATTGTCTGGATATAGAGCTTGACATTTTGTATAGACAATTGCCTGGATATAGAGCTTGTCATACTGTATAGACAATTGTCTGGATATAGAGCTTGACATGCTATAATGACAATTGTCTGGATATAGAGCTTGACATGCTGTATGGACAATTGTCTGGATATACAGTTTAACATGCTGTATAGACAATTGTCTGGATATACAGCTTAACACACTGTATAGACAATTGTCTGGATATAGAGCTTGACATGCTGTATAGACAATTGTATGGATAAACAGCTTAACATGCTGTATAGAAAATTGTCTGGATATAGAGCTTGACATGCTGTAAAGACAATTGTATGGATATAGAGCTTGACATGCTGTATAGACAATTGTTTGGATAAAGATCTTGACATGCTGTATAGATAATTGTCAAGATATACAGCTTGACATGCTGTACTGACAATTGTCTGGATATAGAACTTGACATGCTGTATAGACAATTGTCTGGATATAAAGCTTAACATGATGTATTATTAGTTACATAGTGTGCTAGTGACCTAATACGATATATGGGGTCAGTTAATTCCATATGGGGTGAGAGCGAAGCTCGAATACCATATGAAAATTACTGACCCCATATATATATATATAGTATTAGGTCACTAGCACACTGTGTAACGAATTCATCTTACCGACTATCTTAACAAGTGGCCTATCAAAGTGATCAATCTTCAATATTAAGAACCTACTTACATTGGTCTATACACAAAGAAAATGCCAACAATAACAAGCTTTAAATGTGTTTTTTGCATTTATTTCAAACGATCATCAGCAATTTCTTTGTTGAAACCTTTCAGATTTTTCCTCAACACTGTGTTGTTTTGACAAATGAACCCAACACCACAACTAACCATGTATTGAAATAAACCACGCTTACTAATCCCATATGAAATATACACGGTCTCCAAGCGGTTGCTTTTTTAACCAATCATATTCCCAGAAATGTATAGGAAGTAAGATAAACACAATTGTCTGGATATAGAGCTTGACATGCTGTAAAGACAACTGTCTGAATATATAGCTTGTAATGTTGTATAGACAATTGTCTGGATATAGAACCTGACATACTGCATTGACAATTGTGTGGATATAGAGCTTGACATGCTGTATAGACAATTGTCTAGACATACAGCTTGACACACTGTATTGACAATTGTCTGGATATAGAGCTTGACATACTGTAAAGACAATTGTCTGGATATAGAGCTTGACATGCTGTATAGACAATTGTCTGGATATAGAGCTTGACATACTGTATAGACAATTGTCTGGATATAGAGCTTGACATGCTGTATAAACGATTGTCTGGATATAGAGCTTGACATGCTGTATAAACAATTGTCTGGATATACAGCTTGACATACTGTGCTGAAAATATACTGGATATATATCTTGTCATGCTATATAGACAATTATCTGGGCATAGAGCTTGAAATGTTGTATAGACAATTGTCTGGATATAGATTTTTACATACTTTATTTCGCAATTGTCTGGATATAGAACTTGACATGCTTTATAGACAGTTGTCTGGATATAGAGCTTGACAAGCTGTATAGACAATTGTCTGGATATAGAACCTGACATACTGCATTGACAATTGTGTGGAAATAAAGCTTGACATGCTGTATTGACAATTGTCTGGATATAGAGCTTGACATGCTGTACTGACCATTGTCTGGATATAGAGCTTGACATGCTGTATAGTCAATTGCCTGGATATAGAGCTTGTCATACTGTAAAGACAATTGTCTGGATATAGAGCTTGACATACTGTAAAGACAATTGTATGGATATACAGCTTGACATGCTGTACTAACAATTGTCTGGATATAGAGCTTTCATCTTGTATAGAAAATTGTCTGGATATAGAGCTTGACATCTTGTATAGACAATTGTCTGGATATAGAGCTTGACATGCTGTATAGACAATTGTCTGAATATAGAGCTTGACATCTTGTATAGACAATTGTCTGAATATAGCGCTTGTCATACTGTATAGATAATTGTCTGGATATAGAGCTTGACATGTTGTATAGACAATTGTCTGGATATAGAGCTTGACATGTTGTATAGACAATAGTCTGGATATAGAGCTTGACCTACTGTATAGACAATTGTCTGGATATAGAGCTTGACATGCTGTATTGACCATTGTCTGGATATAGAGCTTGACATACTAATTAGATTATTGTCTGAATATAGAGCTTGACATCTTGTATAGACAATTGGCTGAATATAGAGCTTGGCATGTTTTATAAACAATTGGCTGGATATAGACATCATTTATGGGCAATAACTCTAATAAGGAGTCAACAGATACATTCAGGCATCTTAGTGTAGATTTAATGTAGATGTTTTTTTTTCTGATAATTTTCTATATCGTTTAGTTTATCTCTTTCTACTTACTATAGTTTCCTCCAAGAACACAAAATATGGTTGAAATTTGTCATTCAAGGCCAACAACTTTTATAAGGAGTCAACTGAAGAGTTATTTGCAGATTTTTTCCTATTGATAATTTTTGTGCCTTTTAGTTTCTCTCAATTATAGTTTTCAAGATAACAAAAAACCTGAAAAAGAGGTAAAAAAATCATCATTTAAATGTAATATCTCCAATAAGGCGTCATCTGACAATTTTGAACACATTGGACAGTAGGTAGATTTTGACATTCTAAACATAATTGCCATGAGAATCACATTTGACACATTTTTTTAACTAGACACCCAAATGTTGATTGTATCCAAGTTGTTTCAGAGGAGAAGACTTTTGTAAAAGTTAATTTACAAACATGACGATAGATGAGCATAGCTCATTTGAACCTGTGAGATTTGTTAGCTGAACATCGGACTCCTCAGATCTGTACCAAGCACAAGACAATCTAATCATTTACATCCACTTTATTTCAACTTTGGTAGATAGTGGTCTCATTGGCAATCATACCACATTTCCTTATATTTATACGATTACTAACAGTTACTGAAAGCAACTTTAAAGCATAATTTAAAAAAAAAAAACATATTTTCCCCGACAAAAACATCAATCAGATAAAGATGGATTAATTAGAATTGATATAAATAGAGAAATTGCACAATACTTTGTGAAGGCTTAATACAACCTTTGAAAGAAGAGATTTGAACAGAAAACAGACACTTTATCATAATTGCCAACATAACATTAAACAATTTATTCATGAACATCTAATACAGATATATAAACAATTTTGCTTATTTTACAGTGCATGTTTACAATGTACTTACTTACATAAGAAATAATCAATTTCAATGATATATAGTCATATTCTGGTGTTTTGTCATATGTAATTCATTATTCAGCTGTTATTGGTCTATGTAATTCATTATTCAGCTGTTTTTGACCTATGTAATTCATATTATTTAGCTATTTTTGACCTATGTAATTCATTATTCAGCTGTTTTTGACCTATGTTATTCATATTATTTAGCTGTTTTTGACCTATGTAATTCATTATTCAGCTGTTTTTGAACTATGCAATTCATTATTCAGCTGTTTTTGACCTATGCAATTCATTATTCAGCTGTTATTGGTCTATGTTATTCATTATTCAGCTGTTTTTGGCCTATGCAATTCATTATTCAGCTGTTATTGGTCTATGTTATTCATTATTCAGCTGTTTTTGGCCTATGCAATTCATTATTCAGCGGTTATTGGTCTATGTAATTCATTATTCAGCTGTTTTTGGCCTATGCAATTCATTACTCAGCTGTTATTAGTCTATGTAATTCATTATTCAGCTGTTTTTGACCTATGTAATTCATTATTCAGCTGTTTTGACATATGTAATTCATTATTTAGATGTTTTTGACCTATGTAATTCATTATTTAGCTGTTTTTGGCCTATGCAAATCATTATTCAGCTGTTATTGGTCTATGTAATTCATTATTCAGCTGTTTTTGACTTATGTAATTCATTATTCAGCTGTTTTTGGCCTATTTAATTCATTATTCAGCTGTTTTAGGCCTATGTAATTCATTATTCAGCTGTATTTGGCCTATGCAATTCATTATTCAGCTGTTATTGGTCTATGTAATTCATTATTCTGGTGTTTTGGCCTATTCAATTCATTATTCAGCTGTTTTGGCCTAAGTAATTGATTATTCTATGTATTGCATTATTCTGGTGTTTTGGCATTTGTAATTCATAATTTTGGTTTTTTGTCCTATGTAATTAATTGTTCTGGTGCTTTGGACTATGCATTTCATTATTCTGGTGGTTTGGCCAATGCAATTCATTATTTAGGTGTTTTGGTCTATGCAGTTGATTACTCAGGTGTTTTGTCCTATGCAATTAATTATTATGGTGTTTTGGCCTATGCAATTCATTATTCTGGTGTTTTGGCCTATGCAATTCATTATTCTGGTGTTTTGACCTATGCAATTCATTATTCTATGTATTTCATACTGGTGTTTTGGCCTAGGCAATTCATTACTCTGGTGTTTTAGCCTATGAAATTCATTATTCTGGTGTTTTGGCCTATGCATTCATTATTCCGGTGTTTTAGCCTTTGAAATTCATTATTTGGGTGTTGTAGCTTATGTAATTCATTATTCAATGTATTTATTATTCTGGTGTTTTGGCCTATGCAATTCATTATACAGGAGTATTGGCTGATGCAATTCACTATTCCGGTGTTTTGGCCTATGCAATTCATTATATTGGTGTTTCCCATAAACTGACCTAATCACAAACTAATACATTGTTGATACCACTGACACAAGAAACAGCATGCTTATGTCTTGTTTTTTGACTCAATGCGAGACAAAAATGAGCATGTAATTCAGGAATATGCAAATATCCATCATGCAGAGTTTAGTATCACTGGCTATCTTCAAAAGCATCATTTTAACAATATTGAGCACATAATAACTTAAACGTTTGGTTTCATAAAAAGATAGTACTTTAGGATACATAAGTTTCTTTTTTTTTTTTCGCCAGTATATGATATGATTGCTGTGTTTACAACAAATGTATCTGGAATTACCTTCAGCATACACAAGTTCATATGGTGTAGTCGTATTCATTGTTTTAAAGTATTTTCAATTAAAAACATCAATCCTCTTCAAGATTAACATTACACTGTATATTGGCATCTGTTAATACTGGATTGGTCCAAACAGAGTCATGTGATCGAGATGATAAAGATTTTTCACTAGCTTCTGACCCTAAATTGTCATGGTTAAAAGTCACATTAAAACTTGATATAAATTGCGATTCAATGTTTTCATCTGTACTTTCATGAAGAGGCAGAAGCGGTTCCTTCGATTCTGAATCCCGTACACATTGATGACATTGTTCTTCCTCATCAGAATCCTCGGAGGGTTCTACACTTTCTGTCGATAACACTTCCTCATCAGAATCCTCGGAGGGTTCTACACTTTCTGTCGATAACACAGGTAGCTTGGGAATCTGATAAAATGTGGGAATTTGAGCATTTATAACTTCAGGCATCTGCAATGTAAAATAAACAATAGGTAGATAGTACAAGGAAACAAACAGCTGTTTGATCATTTTTGCATTTCAAAGTTTTTATCTATCCATTATAAACAAAAACAATGGACAATAAAATGATCCGCTGGGCGCAGCTTGATACGACCGCAGAGGTCGAACCCTGAACAGTTGGGGCAAGTATGGACACAACATTCAAGTTTGATACAGCTCTGAATTTGGATTGTGATTAAATATTTGACACAGCATAGGTTTCTGACACAGAATGAATGTGGTCTAAGAACTTAAATTTTTTTAATTTACCTATTATGGTCCAATATCTAAAATCTAAATACATGGTTAGATTCAGCATATCAAAGAATCCAAAGAATTCAATTTTTGATGAAATCAAACAAAATTTAATTTTGGACCCTTTTGACCTCAATATGGACCAATTTGATATCGGGGCCCAAAAATCAAAATACATGGTTAGATTCAGCATATCGAAGAACCCCATATATTCAATTTTTGTTGAAATCAAACAAAGTTTAATTTTGGACCCCAACTTGGACCAACTTGAAAACTGGGCCTATAATCAAAAATCTAAACACAAGTTTAGATTCAGCATATCAAAGAACCCCAAGAATTCAATTTTTGTTAAAATCAAACTAAGTTTAATTTTGGACCCTTTGGACCTTAATGTAGACCAATTTAAAAAACAGGACCCAAAATTAAAAATCTAAATACACTGTTAGATTTGGCATATCAAAGAACCCCAATAATTCAATTTTTGATGAAATAAAACAAAGTTTAATTTTGGACCCTTTTGACCTCAATATGAACCAGTTTGATAGTGGGGCCCACAAATAAAAAATCTAAATACATGGTTATATTCAGCATATCAAAGAACCCCCATATATTCAATTTTTGTAGAAATCAAACAAAGTTTAATTTTGGACCCCAATTTGGACCAAATTGAAAACTGGGCCCAAAATCAAAAATCTAAATACATGTTAAGATTCAGCATATCAAAGAACCCCATATATTCAATTTTTGTTAAAATCAAACTAAGTTTAATTTTGGACCCTTTGGACCTTAAAGTAGACCAATTTGAAAACTGGACCCAAAATTAAAAATCTAAATACACGGTTAGATTTGGCATATCAAAGAATCCAAAGAATTCAATTTTTGATGAAATAAAACAGTTTAATTTTGGACCCTTTTGACCTCAATATGAACCAATTTGATAGCGGGGCCCACAAATAAAAAATCTAAATACATGGTTAGATTCAGCATATCAAAGAACCCCATATATTCAATTTTTGTTGAAATCAAACAAAGTTTAATTTTGGACCCCAATTTGGACCAACTTGAAAACTGGGCCCAAAATCAAAAATCTAAATACATGTTTAGATTCAGCATATCAAAGAACCCCATATATTAAATTTTTGTTAAAATCAAAATAAGTTTAATTTTGGACCCTTTGGACCTTAATGTAGACCAATTTGAAAACTGGACCCAAAATCAAAAATCTAAATACACGGTCAGATTTTGCATAACAAATAAATAAATGTGGTCAAAGATTTTACAAATCTAATGCGCCATACTGTGCAATTAAAGATTACTTCTTGAAATTTTTCAATATTTGAAATTTGAAAAAAAAAAAATATTTGAAGAATAATTCTTTTTAATTTCTGAAATCTGAAATGAGAAAAAAATGACCCCCCACAATTTCTTTTTACCCCCCCCCCCCTTTTTCCCCCCAAAATTCATTCCCTCAAGATATGATCATAATCTCAATTCAAATTTCCAATGGAATTTGCAACCATAATTACCCATTTAAATTTACCATAGTGCTAACTTAATCTATTTTACAATAGAATTTAAAATATGGTGTCAAATCTTTCATATGGATTTTTTTGTAAAAAAAAAAAAGATGTAACATTTGCAGATATTTTTACTGGTCTTCCTTTATAAATATGCATTTCTTTAAACATAATTTAAAAGCAGTGTAAGGGAAGTAATCAAAACGTTGTATGTGGATTACCTCCCTTAAACTGTTTTAAATTGTCTTAATTGTTCATTAACCATAACTTTATACATAATTTAATAGCAGTGTAAGGGAGGTAATACAAATGATGTATTTGATTTATCTCCCTTACACTGCTTTAAATTATGTTTTGTACTAAAGTATTTGTCTATATAAAAATGCTTGTTTTTTTGCCCCTTTTTTGGCCCCTAATTCCTAAATTTTGGAGGCAATTACCCCTAAAATCAATCCCAGCATTCCCTTTGTGCTATGGAACCTTGTGGTACAATGTCAGAGAGATCCATACACTAACACACAAGTTATGTCTGGAAGTTACAAAAATGCTTATTTTTGGCCCTTTTTGGCCCCTAATTCCTTAACTGATGGTACCATAACCCCCAAAATCAATCCCAACCTTCCTTTTGTGGTATTGAACCTTATGGTAAAATTTCACAGAGATCCATTCACTTAAACTAAAGTTAGAGTGCGAAAACCAATGTGTCTTCGGACGACAACGACGACGACGCCAACGTCATACCAATATACGATCGCAAAATTTTTTTGCGGTCGTATAAAAATTGTCTTTAAGGAGGATAACCGAGATAAGGAGTCAACTGATGATTTTTGCAATTTGACTTATTTGTTGATCTTGTCTTACTGATCATTTTTGCTCTTAAAAGTTTCTATCTGTTTTAGTTTTCAAGATAAGATTCATGACAAAAACAAAATAAAAGAAGAACATGTCCTCATGAATGCCCCACTCAAGCTTTTCAATTTTTCAAGTTAAACTAGAGGCTCTCAAGAGCCTGTGTCGCTCACCTGTATTTACTGATGCTTTGGAAATCATGTAAAATAAGGTTAAAATCATAATTAATAGTATTAGATATTAGATATTATAATGATATCTAAGATAATAACAAAAAACTGCAAAATTTTTGTAAAATTACTAACTCAGGGGCAGCAACCCAACAACAGGTTGTGGGAATTGTCTGAAAATTTCAGGGCAGATAAATCTAAATCTGAGGAACATTTTTGCCACCTGTCAGATTTGCTTTAAATGCTTTAGTTTCAGAGATATAAACCAAAAACTGCATTTTACCCCTATGGTCTATTTTTAACCAAGTCGGCCATGATGGTTGGAAGGCAGGGTCATCGGACAAATTTTTTATTAAACTAGATACCCTAATAATGATTATGACCAAGTATGGTTAAATTTGTCTCAGTAGTTTCAGAGAAGAAGATTTTTGTAAAAGATTACAAAAATTTGTTAAAAATTGACTATTAAGGGCAATAACTCCTAAACGGGTCGACTGACAATTTTGGTCATACAACTTATTTGTAGATCTTACTTTGCTGAACATTAATGCTGTTTACAGTTTATCTCTATCTATAATAATATTCAAGATAATAACCAAAAACTGCAAAATTTCCTTAAAATTACCAATGCAGGGGCAGCAACCCAACAACAGGTTGTCAGATTTGTCTGAAAATTTCAGGGCAGATAGATCTTGACCTGATAATCAGTTTAACCCTATGTCAGATTTACTCTAAATGCTTTGGTTTCAGAGATATAAGCCAAAATCTACATTTTACCCCTATGTTCTATTTTTAGCCATGGCGGCCATCTTGGTTGGTTGGCAGGGTCATCGGACACATTTTTTAAACTAGATACCCTAATGATGATTGTGGCCAAGTTTGGTTAAATTTGGCCCAGTGGTTTCAGAGGTGAAGATTTTTGTAAAAAGCTAACGATGACGGACGACGAAGAAGACGGACGACGCCGACAACGACGACGGACACCAAGTGATGAGAAAAGCTCACTTGGCCCTTTGGGCCAGGTGAGCTAAAAAGGGGCATAACTCTTGAATGGTAAATGACTCACTTCCCAAATTCAAACTCTATCTGCAAGTTGTACTTCTTAGCATTGTGTATGAGTTTCATAAAATTTGGATGACGAAAATTTAAGTTAGAGTGCTGAAAAGAAAATGGGATGGAGTGAAGGACCGATAAGGGTAACACTTAATGGTCCCTTCGCCGCAGAGGGAGCATAAAAATAGTAAAAAAAATCGTCTTTAAGGGCAATAACTCCAGTCCTAAAAGGAGTGAAAGTACGATTCCTGCAATTGCCGTATTTGTAGATCTGGTCTCACTGATCATTTTTGGTTTTTAAATTTCTACCTATCATAGTTTACAAGATAGTAGGAAAAAACTGTAAAAAAATGGAAATAAATGAGGAATGTGTCCATGGGACACAGAGGATGCCCCGCTTGCATATAACAATTATAAAGGGACATATCTCAAGAACTGTAAAAGTGAAGCTACCCAAATTTGTACTTGATCTGAGTTTTGTGGTAATAAGCATTGTGTATACGTTTCATAACATTTAGTTGAGGCAAACTAAAGTTAGAGAACAGAAACGAATATTTCAGCAATTTTTCCATTTGTAAAGAGGCATAACTCTAAAACGGTAAAAGTGACGCCACCAAAATTCAAACTTGATGTGTATTTTGTGGTAATAAGCATTTTGTATACGTTTCATAAAATTTAGTCAAGGCAAACTAAAGTTAGAGAACAGAAACGAATATTTCAGCAATTTTTCCATTTGTAAAGAGGCACAACTCTCAACCAGTAAAAGTGACGCCACCAAAATACAAACTTGATCTGTGTTTTGTGGTAATAAGCATTGTGTATGTTTCATAACATTTGGTTGAGGCAAACTAAAGTAGGAGAACGGAAACCAATTTTGGGACATCGTAAGTACAGACAACAAGGGTAAAATTTAATGCCCCCTCTGCTATGGCGAGGGCATAAAAACCTCAAAACATTGTAAAAATAGTCTTTTAAGGGCAATAACTCCAATAAAGAGTTAACTGACAATTTCAGCCATGTTGACTAATTGTCATCTTTTCTTGCTACTCATTTTTATGCCCCACCTATGATAGTAGTAGGGGCATTATGTTTTCTGGTGTGTGCGTCCGTCCGCCTGACTGGCTTCAGGTTAAAGTTTTTTGTCAAGGTTGTTTTTGATAAAGTTGAAGTCCAATCAACATGACACTTAGTACACATGTTCCCTATGATATGATCTTTCTAATTTTAATGCCAAATTAGAGTTTTGACCCCAATTTCACTGTCCACTGAACATAGAAAATGATACTGGGAGTGGGGCATCCGTGTACTATGGACACATTCTTGTTTCTATTAAAATAAGATAATACGCAAAAACTAAAAAAAAAATTGTCATTTATGGGCAATAACTCCAATAAAATGTTGACCAACAATTTGGCAATATCCACTTATTTGTAGATCTTGTCTTGTAGATCAATTTTGCTATTTAAATTTTCTCTCTATATATTATAACTAAATAGTTAAATAGCACAAAAGCATTGTAAAAATCGCATTGTAAAGATCTTGTCTTGTAGATCAATTTTGCTATTTAAATTTTCTCTCTATATATTATAACTAAATAGTTAAATTGCACAAAAGCATTGTAAAAATCGTCATTCAAGGGCAAAAACTCCTATCAGGAGTTGACCAACAATTTGTGCCATGATGACTTTTTTGTATATCTTGTTTTGCTGATAATTTTCCTACTTAAATGTTGTTTTTTTATTTTTTATCTATTTCAGTTTTCCAGATAATATGCACATCCAAAATGTCAGAAATTGTGATTTAACGGCAATAACTCCAATAAGGAGTCAACTGATGATTTAGGTCATGTTGACTTATTTGTAGATCTGGTCTTGCTCATCCTTTTCGCTATTTCAAGTTTCTATGTATCTATCATAATTTTCAAGTATAGGCAAAATTATTAGAAGTAGTCTGACAGTTTTAATGAGCCTCCTCATGGGGTTTTTATCGACCTTTTGCGGTCGTATATTGGTATGACGTTGGCGTCGTCCGAAGACACATTGGTTTTCGCACAATAACTTTAGTTTAAGTGAATGGATCACTATGAAATTTTACCATAAGGTTAAATACCACAAAAGGAAGGTTGGGATTGATTTTGGGGGTTATGGTACCAACAGTTAAGGAATTAGGGGCCTAAAAAGGGCCCAAATAAGCATTTTTCTAGTTTCCAGACAATAACTTGTGGAACGATGTATGAATCTCTCTGAAATTATACCACAAGTTTCCATACCACAAAGGGATGGTTAGGATTGACTTTGGGGGGTTATGGCTCAAAATGTTTAGGAATTAGGGGCTAAAAAGGGGAAAAACAAGGGTTTCCTGGTTAATGGACAATTTAAAAGCAGTGTAAGGGAGGTAATCCAAATACATTTAAAGTATTAAAAAAAAAATTGGATTACCTCCCTTACATTGCTTTTTAATTATGCATAAATATGTTTTATTGTCTTGAGGTGATTAGCTGTCAATTAGTTTTAGGAGTTACTATTTAAGGAATATTAATTTAAGCCATGATTATGTATGTCATTTTCTATTTTAAGACTTTTATGATGTATTTAAATTGGTAATTATGGTTGCAAACTCCATTGGAAATTTGAATTGAGATTATGACCATATCTTGAGGGGGGGGTGAAAAAAAATGGGGGGGGGGGGGGGTAAAAAAGAAATTGTGGGGGGAGGGGCAATTTTTTCTCATTTCAGATTTCAGAAATTAAAAAGAAAATTTCTTCAAATATTTTTTTTTTTGCAAAATAAAGGGGGGTGGGGGTCAATACGCAACAGCATGGTGTATTGCACAAAAGCAAAAAATTGAATATAAATTCAAATCATATAACCCATTCTAAGTTCTTTCCATATCAAATATTTAATTACAATCCAAATTCAGACCTGTATCAAGCGTGAATATTGTGTCCATTTTTGCCCCAACTGTTCAGGGTTGGACCTCTGTGGTCGTATCCAGCTGCGCTCAACGAAGCATTTTATTGATTATGTAATTACTTGGCCGTTTTTATAGTGATTATTTGATTACCAGACCAAATACTTCATGGTTATGTGATTATTCGATAATCTAGGACTGTATTTGTGATTATTTGACTATCTTGTTTAAAAAAATAATTAATGATTATGTAATTGTATTGGCAAAAAATTTGTGATTATGTGATTACTTGGACACCCCCATGAGGGGCCTCAAAATTGGACAGTTGTTAGATCTCAACATTCTGGACATTTTTTTTCAAGTCAGAGGAGATGTTTGTAAGATTTAATGGACGATGACAGACCCCAAGTGATTAGATAGGTCAATTGACTCTTCAGGTCAGGTGAGCTTGAAATGAAAGGTTGGTAATTGGTATATTTATAATACTTTTAGTATTTCAAAATACATGTAATGGTGCCAAAAACTGGTCTTATCATACATTTTCTGTTTTAATTAAGATCATTTTAACAAACTTGTCAAATGAAGTACACATAATATATCATAGCAGTGGCAGATCCAGAGGGGGGGGGGGGATCCCCCCTTTTTTTTGACGATCAATGCATGTGAATGGGGACATATAGTTGGAACCACCCCTTTATCCTGGGTTAGGAACCCCCCCCCCCTTTTCCCCTTTTTAAATGGCTGGATCCACCCCTGCCAAGTATTCTAATTGTTTAGCAATATTAATTTCAGATGCCGTTTCACATAGGTACACCCAACATCTTTTATTTGTTACTTATAAACCAAGTAGCTTTGTAGTTAAAGTAGTAACATCAAATAGTTTCAATATACCTGTTTGGCCCTTTGTAACCTTTCTATTAATTCAGAAAATGTTGGTCTGGTTTCTGGAATGGCTGCCCAGCAAATTGACATTAACTGGTACCTATAATAAAAATTTACTAATTCTATAAACTGTTACACACTTGTTCAAATACATACAAAACAAGGGTTAGATGTGAGTCACATCAAAATTATCAAAATTAAACTAAATACATAAGTTTATATTAATAATGACCAAGGTCAAAATGGACATTTTTGTGGGTGCTGCATGCTATAAAATTCAATAAAATCATTTAAATATGTCCCAGAAAAAAGTAAGTCTATATGTTTTTGTACACATTTTAATTGTGAAGTGGTTAGTTTTTGCAACATCAATCCTATTAAAATAAAATTATTCTTTCATGTCATGCTCTATGTTCTTCTATCATTGGTAGGTATTATATTTGTCAGCATATGTTTCTTACTTGATGATTATCTACTTTGTCATATTGCCTATCCTTAACTTTTCCTATGTGTAAGGAGAAACCACATAAAATTTTAACTTTAATTTTAACTACAAAAAGAAGAATCACAACTATCAAACAATTATTATATTCTTTAACAGGATAGCAGACAGCACATCCCACCCTTAATTCAAAGAAATTAGAAAGTAGATGTCTGACAGATCCTAAAAGATCTTAAATGTTATAACTTGTCAAGGCTAAGATGCTGACCTAATATGAAGTCATTGTGTTCATTCAACATATTGAAAAAAGTATTGGTAAACAAACTACAGGCTCTAAAGAGCCTGTGTCACTCACCTAGGTCTATGAGCATCTTGTGGACTAGAATAGAATTCTTGACAAAAATCTTTTTTTTTTATTGATCTTGTATTGCTGATCATTTTTCTGTTTATAATTTTTGCCCAAAACACCAAAAACGATAAAAAAATTATCATATAAGGCCATCACTCCTATAAAGAGTAAAATCTGATTTCAGCAAAATTTTACTTATTTGTAGACGTTGTCTTACTGATTAGTTTATTATTTAAAGTTTCCAACTATCTTTTATAGTTTTCAAGATAGTAAGAAAAAACGTAAAATATTGGGAAAATCGTCATTAAAGAGCAAGAACTCTTTTCCACTATTTGACTTACTTGTAGAACAAGTCTTGCTGATCATTTTTGCTTATCAAAGTTTCTTTCTATTTATTATTATTTTCAGATATCAGGCAAAAATGCATAAAATTGATAAAAATCATTATTAAAGGGCAATAACTCCAATAAGGAGTCATCTGACGATTCCGACCATGCAGACTGATCTTGCTAATCATTTTTGATAATAAAAGTTTCTCTCTATCTATTTAGGTTTTCCAGATATTAAGCAAAAATGGAAAATTTGGGTAAAATTCGTCATTTAAGGGCAATAACTCGTATAAGAAGTTGTCTGACAGTTTTGAAATAAATAGACAATAGGTAGATCTCATCATTTTAAACATTTCTGCCGCTTTCAGATTTTCTCCATTTACAGCAGTTTTCAAGATACTAGACCAAACCTGCCCATTTTACCCTTATGTTCTATTTTTAGCCATGCCAGCCATGTTGGTTGGCAGGCTGGGTCATCACACACATTTTTCAAACTAAATACCCTAATGATGATTGTGGCCAAGTATGGTTAAATTTGGAGAAGATTTTTTGTAACAAACGCCAAGTAACGAGAAAAGCTCACTTGGCCTTTTAAGCCAGGTGAGCTAAAGAAGTAGTTGTCTGGTCGACAGATTGGGAAAAGTGCACACTCAACACTGCCAAGCTGCTGACCAGGTGTTAGCAAGTTTTTTGAGCGTAATTTAAATCTTCATGGCTCTCTGGAAAACATTGTCCACACATTTCGATCAAGATGTCTTTTTTATAGGAAAGACTTACCGGTACATAGGTCAAATAAATGTACACAAAAATTTTTTTCTAAAGTAAAGATAAAATCAAATTTAGACCTCAATCAGCCATAAACAAAATTTTAATGGTCAATGCCATTAATTATTTCAACATGTTGATTCTGAATTTAAGTCGTATTATTACAGATTAATTTTTGACAAGAGAAATGGTATAATTTTGGCCCAAGTTTGCCTGTAAATCAGATATATTTTTAAATTTTTCCATCTTTAAAACTTACATATTGAATCAATCTACAGTCAAGATCAAATTTCTAATTTTTGTTTGAGCCTTTCTCTCTTACTTGTCATAAAACCATGAAATGAAAGTTATTACAAGGTATTTGCTAAATTGTCCAAAATCTTGACGTGCCACTCAAATATACTATGAAATCATACTGTACACAACCGTTGCCAAAAACAATATTTAAAGTTGTGACTATTTACCATGACAAAAAATACTTTCAAGCAAAGCTTGTACTTTATGTTATGTTTACCAAAAAGCTTCTGGATTTTTTGCCGATTTTTAGCTAAAACCATGCAAATGTGTTTACTTCATTTTACTGACATTACAGTCAAACTGGGTCATAAAGTCACAGCTTATGTTTGATTTTTAAAAAAGTTTTTCCAATAACATTTTGAAAATAAAATGTAACTTTAAGGTAGAATATAGTATAAATAAATGGGGAATGTGTCCATGGGACACAGATGATGCCCCCGCTTGCATATAACATTATAAAGGGACATAACTCAAGAAGGGTAAAAGTGACGCTACCCAAATGTGTACTTGATCTGAGTTTTGTGGTAATAAGCATTGTGTATAAGTTTCATATAACATTTGGTAGAGACAAACTAAAGTTAAAGAATGGAAACGAAAAATTCAGCAATTTTTCCATTTGTAATGGAGCATAACTCTAGAATGGTAAAAGTGACACCATCAAAATTCCAACTTGATCTGTGTTTTGTGGTAATAAGCATTGTGTACAAGTTTCATAACATTTGGTTGAGGCAAACTATGTTAGAGAATGGAAACCAATTTTGAAACGTAGTCAAAAATTAGTTATATCTGACACTTATTAGTTATATCTGACAATTTCCTCATAGTTTGTAAGAATAATACATGGAAGAAGCATTATTTTGAAATAGAGAAAGAAACAAGTTAAAAGAATTTGGAATAAAATGTAAAAAGCTCTTAAACTAGATGTGTCAGAACGACCACTTAGTGGCGGTGCCATAAAAATGCTTCCTGAAACAAATCAAAACAAGAAAGAGCTGTAAAGGCAGTTACCTACAGGTTTCTTTATTTTATAATCCAGATTGATTATAATCAAACATACTGTAAATTCAGAAATTATTGCGAAGTTTCTATTAATGCGGGCAACAACTCCTATCTGGATTCTGGATTATGACTATTCTTCCATGTTGACTTGTAGATTGCATTTCCAAAAAATATTTTTACTATCAAATGATTCTCTCTATATCAACTATAGTTTCCTATAATTAATGCAAAAAGGGCAAAAATCAAAAACTATAAGGGGTCATTATAATTAGATGATTTCTGCCTAGTTGACTTATTTGAAGATCTTCAATGCTCTGGTCATTTTTACTGTTTAAGATTTCTCTTTATCTGTAATAGTTTTCAAGATAATAACGCAAAACTGTGAAATTTGCAAAAAAATCAATTTCAGGGGCAATAACTCAAATAAATTGCTTCGTTGAGCACAGCTGGATACAACCGCAGATGTCCAACCCTAAAAAGTTGGGGCCAAAATGGACACAATATTCAAGCTTGATACAGGTCTGAATTTGGATTGTAATTAAATTTTTGACACATAATAGGTTTCTGACACAGAATAACTGTAGTCAAAGAACTTCAAATTGGTTATATGATTTGAATTTATATTCAATTTTTTGGTTTTGTGCAATACACTTTGCTGTTGCGAATTGATCCCCCCCCCCCAAAAAAAATAAAAAATTAAAATTTTACCCCGGTTTTTTGCTATACTGTTGAATATAATCCCCCAAAAAAATATTTGAAGAAATTTTCTTTTAATTTCTGAAATCTGAAATGAGAGAAATTGTCCCCCCTCCAATTATTTCACCTCCCCCTTTCCCTTATTCCAAAAAAAATTCTTTCCCTCAAGATATGGTCAGTATCTCAATTCAAATTTCTAATGGAGTTTGCAACCATAGTTACTCATTTAAATACATCATAAAAGTCTTAAAATATAAAATGACATACATAGTCATGGCTAAAATTAATATTAATTAATAGTAACTGCTAAAAATAAATTGATAGCTAATCACCTCAAGACAATCATCATTTCTTAATACATAATTTACAAGCAGTGTAAGGGAGGTAATCAAACATTGTTCTTTAAAATTGATTTGGATTACCTCCCTTACACTAATTTTAAATTGTCTCAATTGTCCTTTAACCAGAAAAACCCTTGTTTTTCCCCTTTTTTTGCCCATAATTCCTAAATGGTAAGAGCCATAACCCCCCAAAGTCAATCCTAACCATCCCTTTGTAGTATGGAAACTTGTGGTATAATTTCAGAGAGATTCATACACTTTAACACAAGTTATTGTCTGGAAAATACAAAAATGCTTATTTGGGCCCCTTTTTAGGCCCCTATTTCCTAAACAGTTGGGAACATAACCCCCAAAATCTATCCCAACCTTTCTTTAGTGGTTATAAACCTTGTGTTAAAATTTTATTGATTTCTATTCACTTATACTTATACTCAAGTTATTATCCGGAAATCATCTGTCTTCGGACGACGACAACGACGACGACGAGACATGATACCAATATACAACCGAAAAAATTTTAATGTTGATGGATCAAATCCCCCTAAAAATTTTTAAAACTAGATACCCTAGATGGACGGACACAAAATGATGGCAAAAGCTCGCATGGCCTTTTAGGCCAGGTGAGTTAAAAGTTATTTTTTTATATCTTAGAATCAATTTAAACATTTTCTATATCTACATAGATGCCAACCCCCTTTTGTTGTAATTAGTAAAAAAGTATTTAGATTTTCGTAATTTGTGATTTATTTCAGAAATAATTTTTTTTTTCATGGAATTTAATAATAATCATACTAAGTCATACTAACAACTTGGCACACACAGTGACATATACATGACTTCCTTTATCTATGACAAAAAATAACTAGGCACACACAGTGACATATACATAACTTCCTTTATCTATGACAACTAAAAACTTGGCACATACAGTGACATATACATGACTTCCTTTATTAATGACAACAACTTGGCACACACAGTGACATATACATGACTTCCTTTATCTATGACAACTAACAACTTGGCACACACAGTGACATGTACATGACTTCCTTTATCTATGACAACTAACAACTTGGCACACACAGTGACATATACATGACTTCCTTTATTAATGACAACAACTTGGCACACACAGTGACATATACATGACTTCCTTTATCTATGACAACTAACAACTTGGCACACACAGTGACATGTACATGACTTCTTTTATCTATGACAACTAACAACTTGGCACACACAGTGACATATACATGACTTCCTTTATTTATGACAACAACTTGGCACACACAGTGACATATACATGACTTCCTTTATCTATGACAACAAACAACTAGGCACACACAGTGACATATACATGACTTCCTTTATATATGACAACTAACAACATGGCACACACAGCGACATATAAATGACTTCCTTTATCTATGACAACTAACAACTTGGCACACACAGTGACATATAAATGACTTCCTTTATCTATGACAACTAACTACTAGGCACACACAGTGACATATACATGACTTCCTTTATATATTACAACTAACAACTTGGCACACAGTGACATATACATGACTTCCTTTATCTATGACAACTAACAACTTGGCTCACAGTGACATATACATGACTTCCTTTATTTATGACAACAACTTGGCAAACACAGTGACATATACATGACTTCCTTTATATATGACAACTAACAACTTGGCACACAGTTACATATACATGACTTCCTTTATTTATGACAACTAACAACTTGGCACACACAGTGACATATAAATGACTTCCTTTATTTATGACAACAACTTGGCACACACAGTGACATATACATGACTTCCTTTATTTATGACAACTAAGATTCAAACTTGATGAGCAAGTGAGGAACACTAACTATCACTCTGAATGGAAGTCTTGTTCACAATATTGCAAAAGGCAATTTCCGATTTTGTTGTTCAAGTTTTCTTTCCTTACTGCAGAAATTCACTGTTCCATTAGAAACCATAAAATTAAAAAACAAAGACTTCCTGTCTTCATTAATCATTTGGAATAGAACAGAAAATGGATAGATTGCTTTCTACTACAGATGGTCCAAAGAACCCTCCAAGAATTCAATAATCCGAAACACTCAAGCGCTTATTGTTACACAATTATAACAACGGATGGAGAGTCCTAAAGTTCAAAATGATATTTAAACAGGGAACTGTTCCAGAACCAGTAATGAAGTAAAATCTGTAACAAATAGACTGTTAATCGTAACACTGTAATTTTGGTCCAAAATTTGTAACAATTACGAAAAAATCCTAACGTTTGGCATCTATGTATCTAGAAAAAAATTAGAAAACGGTACTATAATCATATAATGTCTTCATATAAATAACAAAAACTGACAGGGCTTCTAACCTGCCACCAGTTGTAACGGACTGCATGAAAACATATACTTACATGACAGGTGGACACTGCTGAGGGGCTTCCAACCTGCCACCAGTTGTAACGGACTGCATGAAAACATATACTTACATGACAGGTGGACACTGCTGAGGGGCTTCCAACCTGCCACCAGTTGTAACGGACTGCATGAAAACATATACTTACATGACAGGTGGACACTGCTGAGAGGCTTCTAACCTGCCACCAGTTGTAACGGACTGCATGAAAACATATACTTACATGACAGGTGGACACTGCTGAGGGGCTTCCAACCTGCCACCAGTTGTAACGGACTGCATGAAAACATATACTTACATGACAGGTGGACACTGCTGAGGGCCTTCCAACCTGCCACCAGTTGTAACGGACTGCATGAAAACATATACTTACATGACAGGTGGACACTGCTGAGGGGCTTCTAACCTGCCACCAGTTGTAACGGACTGCATGAAAACATATACTTACATGACAGGTGGACACTGCTGAGGGGCTTCCAACCTGCCACCAGTTGTAACAGACTGCATGAAAACATATACTTACATGACAGGTGGACACTGCTGAGGGGCTTCCAACCTGCCACCAGTTGTAACAGACTGCATGAAAACATATACTTACATGACAGGTGGACATTGCTGAGGGGCTTCTAAACTGCCACCAGTTGTAACAGACTGCATGAAAACATATACTTACATGACAGGTGGACACTGCTGAGGGGCTTCCAACCTGCCACCAGTTGTATTGGACTGCATGAAAACATATACTTACATGACAGGTGGACACTGCTGAGGGCCTTCCAACCTGCCACCAGTTGTAACGGACTGCATGAAAACATATACTTACATGACAGGTGGACACTGCTGAGGGGCTTCCAACCTGCCACCAGTTGTAACGGACTGCATGAAAACATATACTTACATGACAGGTGGACACTGCTGAGGGGCTTCCAACCTGCCACCAGTTGTAACATATTGCATGACATCATGGTTTGTCCTTCCTGGATAAGGCATATAACCCATGGAAAATATTTCCCACAACAAAATTCCAAATGACCTGAAAATATTACATTCCAATTAAATCACAAGAACTACAGCGCCATAATTAATTTACAATTAAACAAGCTGCTTTACTATTCAGATGATAACTGATTGTTGATTAGATCTTTTGGGTTGAACATCGCGTGGCAAAATAGTTACATCCATATTTAGGAGAAAAACAAATAATTTATAAATATTAAAATAATTAGGTTTACAACTGACTTATTTATTGAAGCCAATATAACAAGTTGTAAAGAGTATAATGATTCTTGTCTATTTGTGACAACACTGTACATTTGACCTTTAATTGCTTATATCCACTTATTTGAACTCTGGTGGATAGTTGTCTCATTGACAATCATACCACATGTCCTTATTTTTATACAATTTCAAAATGAGAAATGCAATTATTTGTTGAAACTTTCATTAAAATTGATTTGATTTTAACATATGGTGATTACTTTTTATAAATGAAATGTCTGATTGAAAAATTTAGCTTTATATAGAGAGTTCCTGGATAATCTAGTTTTATAAAAGAATACAGAGCTAGTCAATGCAATTTTGTAATTAAGTAAGAAAATGAGTGCAATGACCTAAGATTTTTACTTTCTAAATCCTCTTAAAGTATTCTTGCTAAAAATGTGATGGTCACTTACTTTCATTTCATATAAATTTTCAAAAACACAGCATTCAATTCTTATATCAATAGATTTTGGAAATAAGAAAATAGATGTTATTTACATTTTTAATCTGAAAGTAAAATTAAAAAAAAAATTCAGCAGAAATTGTCTTCTGAGATAAAAGCAGTATCATTCCATGTGAAATCAATTACTTGTATAATAAGTCATATAGCTGAAACTGGCCATGGTATATGAAGATGTCTATGTAGATTATAGCTTGTAAAATATTTAGTAAAATTTCAATCAATATTGTACATGAATAGCATAGGATAATAATTTATTGTTATATCACTATATATATAGTATTTGAGCAGGTTCCTTTGCTAGAAGTTGATTACATTACATAAATATATATAAATAAATGGAGCATGTGTCCATGAGACACAGATGCTATCCCTGCTTGCATATAAAGTTGTAAAGGGACATAACTAGAGAACTGTAACAGTGACGCCACCCAAATTCAAACTTGATCTGTGTTTTATGGTAAAAAGCATTGTGTATAAGTTTCATAATATTTGGTTGAGGCAAACTAAAGTTAGAGTATGGAAACGAAAAAATTCAGCAATTTTCCATTTATAAAGGGATATAACTTTAGAAAGGTACTAGTGACGCCACCCAAATTTGAACTTGATCTGTTTTTTCTGGTAATAAACGTTGTGTATAAGTTTCATAACATTTGGTTGAGGCAAACTAAAGTAAGGGAACAGAAACTTATTTTGGGACTTATGTTCTTACGGACAAGGGTAACACTTAATGCCCCCCCCCTCAGCCGCGGTGGGGGAATACAAATGATAATATGCTAGTACAGTAGGTTTATGTAAAACTCCCACACTAAGTCATTGATAAAAGGACAAAACCTTGATATTAAATGGTAATCTAAAAACTTTACACATCAATGAGTTTAACAATGACTATATATGTTGCAAACTTCTCATTTATTGTAGAATAAAATAAATGATTAACAAAAGAGACATTAACAGCATCAATAGATACGTTATTGTACTTTGATTCTCATGAGGTCAACTAGAAAAAACTTATTTGCTTCAAGACACAATGTGACCATTATCTTTTAAATGACGGAGATGTGACAATTTTCTTTAAAATGACGGCAATCTGACAATTATCTTTTAAATGACTGCTTGGTGTTTTCCACAGACAATTTCTGAAGACTTGTAGTGATATCTTTTGATAAATATGTGGTAAAACTATATATTGTAGTTTGAACATGAATTCTTCCTACAAAAACTTAGATTTGCTTTAACCAATTCCCACAAAACTAAAACAGAACATTAGGATTCGTAGACAAAAACTTCCTTTTGATTTCAAAATAATAATGTGTTGTCATTCAAGAAATCCCGTTTGGTTTTGAAAATCTAAGATTTGTCATTCCACAATTATGAGACTTATAATAATATTCTACATGGCATACTCTAGATCTAGAATGTTTTATTTGGATTAACTATAAACTTTACACTGTTGTTTGTATTAGTGAATCAAGACTCATTTTGGATTTGAAATTTTTTTGGTTTGTCGTTCCATACGGTTATCTCACTTTTAGCAGTCAATTTTGACGTAATATTTATTTGTATATGGATATCCTCATTCATGTTTTCTTATACAGCAACGTTACCAAGTTGTTATTAGAAGCTTAAATGGATTTCAGATCTTCTCACAATAATTCTAATGCACAATTTGGTGGTATCATGGGGTCTTGACGTAGCTGTTTTTTGTTATATATCATTTTCTTCCATAACATGGAATACAAAATTCTTAAGATTACTGGTTATATGTGTTTTAAGTGTTGGTGTGTATGCATATTTAGTCAGATGAGCACTCATAAACTTGTTAATCTTTGTCCCTCTTCTAACTTATCAACACAAATTGACCTGACATTATATATATAGAAAGGTAAACCAATAAAGGCAAAATTATTCATTGATCGGGTATCAGATTGGATCTTGAATACCCATACTGTAACTATGTCCGTATTTAAGATCTTCTCCTGTCTAGGACCCCATGAACACCCATATTAATTATGTCTGTATTTAATATCTTCACCTTTCTAGGACATGATCCCATGAATACCCATACTGTAATTATGTCAGTATTTAAGATCTTCTCCTGTCTAGAACTCCATGAATACCCATATTAATTATGTCTGTATTTAATATCTTCACCTTTCTTGGACATGTTCCCATGAATACCCATACTGTAATCATGTCAGTATTTAAGATCTTCTCCTGTCTAGGACATGTTCCCATGAATACCCATACTGTAATTATGTCCGTATTTAATATCTTCTCCTGTCTAGGACATGTTCCCATGAATACCCATACTGTAATTATGTCCGTGAATACCCATACTGTAGTTATGTCCGTATTTAATATCTTTGTCTAGGACATGTTCCCATGAATACCAATACTGTAATTATCTCCTGTCTAGGACATGTTCCCATGAATACCCATACTGTAGTTATGTCCGTATTTAATATCTTTGTCTAGGACATGTTCCCATGAATACCCATACTGTAATTATGTCCGTATTTAATATCTTCTCCTGTCTAGGACATGTTCCCATGAATACCCATACTGTAATTATGTCTGTATTTAATATCTTCTCCTGTCTAGGACATGTTCCCATGAATACCCATACTGTAATTATGTCCGTATTTAATATCTTTGTCTAGGACATGTTCCCATGAATACCCATACTGTAATTATGTCCGTATTTAATATCTTCTCCTGTCTAGGACATGTTCCCATGAATACCCATACTGTAATTATGTCCGTATTTAATATCTTTGTCTAGGACATGTTCCCATGAATACCCATACTGTAATTATGTCCGTATTTAATATCTTCTCCTGTCTAGGACATGTTCCCATGAATACCCATACTGTAATTATGTCTGTATTTAATATCTTCTCCTTTCTAGGACATGTTCCCATGAATACCCATACTGTAATTATGTCCGTATTTAATATCTTCTCCTGTCTAGGACATGTTCCCATGAATACCCATACTGTAATTATGTCCGTATTTAATATCTTTGTCTAGGACATGTTCCCATGAATACCCATACTGTAATTATGTCCGGATTTAATATCTTCTCCTGTCTAGGATATGTTCCCATGAATACCCATACTGTAATTATGTCCGTATTTAATATCTTCTCCTGTCTAGGACATGTTCCCATGAATACCCATACTGTAATTATGTCCGTATGTAATATCTTCTCCTGTCTAGGACATGTTCCCAATTCTACATCTCATTTTAGACAATACAACATTTATATCATCACCTGGCAAACAATGAGAACCAATATGTATTACATAATAATTTCAAGATGGCGTGAATATCGAATGAAACTAATAGCTTCCCACTGTGATGCGAAGCAAAAATGTAAGAAGGGGATATTATGTGGAGCCATCGAGTAAATAAGTAAATTGAGATGCAATTTTAGAAGTTATCAGGGTTATTCCATTTAAATATAGCTTATACCCATGGAAGACAGAACACTAATGGATGTACCACTAATTCTTCCTAAAATGATTGTAGCAAAAACAACTTTTACTCCTACAAAAATGTTGATTCTTATTTTTGCAATTATTCAAGTTGTTGATCGAGTTAAAACTTTCTTCAAAACTGTCAGTACTCCATACAGAAATAAAGGCAGTTTTAATGCAACACAAATAAAAGAGTGATATTTATACAAGTCCCCATTCCTGTGATATTTGCTACATCCTCATTTCTGACTTAACTATTAATCTATGTTATTAAGATTTTGTTGAGAATAACCCATCATTGAACAGGATCTAATGAGAAATAAAGGCAAAAGGAGACACGATACCAATGAAGCATTTGGAAACCATTGGTTCAATAGGTGCCTTGTAGGCAGCAACCTTCTATCAAGGAAATCATAATGGGAAACACACAGAATATTGTATAGACTGAGAGATATATATTCTCCAAATGCAAGTGACAACAAATTGTAAACAGACAGGCATTTAATCCTTTTTAACTTGTAATGTTGGGTATCATAGATAAAAAAAAATCAGTTAATTCATCGTTGTATAAACCTTTTTATTCTATTATCTATAAACCATAATAAAATTGTGCGGGTTAAAACTACAATTTAGAAATATATTCGTTCTTTAATCTTACTATATAAAATTCAAAACTAATTCAATAGAGAAGAAAAGGAAATGCCTCTGAGCTAAACTGATTTGAGGCTTAATCAAAATTTACAACTGCCTTATATTGTTTGCATTTAATACCATTAATCTGCATTTTTGGTATCAAATTAGATAAATAAATTCAAACTGGCAAGATTTTACTTCTTTATCAGTCAACAAATCCTATCAAGAACAATTTGAGATAAACAGACATTTTTCTTAATCAACCCAGGCTGTCAAGTAGAAAATATGCTTCCGTCTCAATTCTAAGAAAACAATTACTGTGGAGGAAAATAAAATCAAATGTTTCTTAATAATACAACTGCTTTCATTTCTCAAATGGAGATTAAAGGGGAAAAAAAGTTTCAGTGCTGGAAAGCTAAACACATTTTGATCATGAAAATAGAGATATTAACAATTGGACTGATATAGGCTTAACTCCCAAACTTTATAAACAATTGGATTGATAAAGGCTTATCTTTCAAACTTTATAAACAATTGGACTGATAAAGGGTGAACTTCCAACAAGTTATCTTTCAACTTTATAAACAATTGGACTGATAAAGTGTTAACTTCCAAACTTTATAAATAATTGAACTGACAAAGGGTGAACTTCCAATAAGTTATCTTTCAACTTTATAAATAATTGGACTGATAAAGGCTTAACTTCCAAACTTTATAAACAATTGGACTGACAAAGGGTTAACTTCAAAACTTTATAAACAATTGGACTGATAAAGGCTTAACTTCCAAACTTTATAAACAATTGGACTGATAAAGGCTTAACTTCCAAACTTTATAAATAATTGGACTGACAAAGGGTTAACTTCCAAACTTTATAAACAATTGGACTGATAAAGGGTGAACTTCCAATAAGTTATCTTTCAACTTTATAAACAATTGGACTGATAAAGGCTTAACTTCCAAACTTTATAAACATTTGGACTGACAAAGGGTTAACTTCCAAACTTTATAAACAATTGGACTGACAAAGGGTTAACTTCAAAACTTTATAAACAATTGGACTGATAAAGGCTTAACTTCCAAACTTTATAAACAATTGGACTGATAAAGGCTTAACTTCCAAACTTTATAAATAATTGGACTGACAAAGGGTTAACTTCCAAACTTTATAAACAATTGGACTGATAAAGGGTGAACTTCCAATAAGTTATCTTTCAACTTTATAAACAATTGGACTGATAAAGGCTTAACTTCCAAACTTTATAAACATTTGGACTGACAAAGGGTTAACTTCCAAACTTTATAAACAATTGGACTGATAAAGGCTTAACTTCCAAACTTTACAAACAATTGGACTGATAAAGGCTTAACTTCCAAACTTTATAAACAATTGGACTGATAAAGGCTTAACTTCCAAACTTTATAAATAATTGGACTGACAAAGGGTTAACTTCCAACAAGTTATCTTTCAACTTTATAAACAATTGGACTGATAAAGGCTTAACTTCCAAACTTTATAAACAATTGGACTGATAAAGGGTTAACTTCCAAACTTTATAAACAATTGGACTGATAAAGGGTTAACTTCCAAACTTTATAAACAATTGGACTGATAAAGGGTTAACTTCCAAACTTTATAAACAATTGGACTGATAAAGGCTTAACTTCCAAACTTTATAAATAATTGGACTGACAAAGGGTTAACTTCCAACAAGTTATCTTTCAACTTTATAAACAATTGGACTGATAAAGGGTGAACTTACAATAAGTTATCTTCCATCTTTATAAACAATTGGACTGACAAAGGGGTTAACTTCCAAACTTTAAAAACAATTGGACTGATAAAAGGGTTAACTTCCAAACTTTAAAAACAATTGGACTGATAAAGTGTTAACTTCCAAACTTTATTAACAATTGGACTGATAAAGGGATAACTTCCAAACTTTATAAACAATTGGACTGACAAAGGGTGAACTTCCAACAAGTTATCTTTCAACTTTATAAACAATTGGACTGACAAAGGGTTAACTTCCAACAAGTTAACTGTCAACCTTATTCAAGATGAAAACATGTTTGTGCAAATATGAATATGAATCCAGCAATCGGCTGCTGAATAGAAGGAGACAATCCAACTCAAATGTAAATAAAATGCTCCGCAGGGCGCAGCTTGATACGACCGCAGAGGTCGAACCCTGAACAGTTGGGGCAAGTATGGACACAACATTCAAGCTTGATACAGCTCTGAATTTGGATTGTGATTAAATATTTGACACAGCATAGGTTACTGACACAGAATGAATGTGGTCTAAGAACTTAAAAATTTTAAATTGGACATTCACCTATTATGGTCCAATATCCAAAATCTAAATACATGGTTAGATTCAGCATATCAACGAACCCCAAGAATTCAATTTTTGATGAAATCAAACAAAGTTTAATTTAGGACCCTTTTGACCTCAATGTGGACAAAGTTGATAACGGGGCCCAAAAATCAAAAATCTAAATACATGGTTAGATTCAGCATATCAAAGAACCCCATATATTCAATTTTTGTTGAAATCAAACAAAGTTTAATTTTGGACCCCGATTTGGACCAACTTGAAAACTGGGCCCATAATCAAAAATCTAAATACATGTTTAGATTCAGCATATCAAAGAACCCTAAGAATTCAATTTTTGTTAAAATCAAACTTAGTTTAATTTTGGACCCTTTGGACCTTAATGTAGACCAATTTGAAAACGGAACCAAAAATTAAGAATCTAAATACACGGTTAGATTCAGCATATCAAAGAACCCCAATAATTCAATTTTTGATGAAATCAAACAAAGTTTAATTTTGGACCCTTTGGACCTCAATGTGGACCAATTTAAAAACAGGGCCCAAAATCCAAAAACTTAATACACGGTTAGATTCAGCACATTAAAGAACCCCAAGAATTCAAGAATAAAACCCCATTGAAATTGGTCAAGAAATAAGCAATTTATACGAAGTATCTTCTTTTGCACAATACTGTGCAATTGAATATTTCTTGCTATTGCGCAATACTGTACAATTGACAATTTCTTGCTATTGCGCAATATTGTGCTATTGGATATTTCTTGCTATTGCGCAATACTGTGCAATTGAAGATTTCTTGCTATTGCGCAATACTGTGCAATGGAAGATTTCTTGCTATTGTGCAATACTGTGCAATTGAAAATTTCTTGCTATTGCACAATACTTATTATATAATAATTTACACATCCTGTTTGGTGTGTATCTCCTACCATATCATTATTATTTGCTTTTAAATATAAATCAGAAATAACCAACTTAAAATGGAAAATTTTAAAAGAAAAAAAAAGGAAAAAAAGAAAAAAAAGGAAAAAAAAAAAATCCCCCCCCCCAAATTTTTTGAAACCCCTTATGATTCATCACCCCCAAACTCAATCCCAGCCTTCCCTTTGTGGTATGGAACCTTGCAGTACAATTTCAGAGAGATCCATACACTTGAACACAAGTTATTGTCCTGAAGCTAGAAAAATGCTTGTTTTTTTCCCCTTTTTGGCCCCTAATTCCTAAAATTTTGAGGCAATTACCCCCAAAATCAATCCCAGCCTTCCCTTTTTGGTATTGTACCTTGCAGTACAATTTCAGAGAGATCCATACACTTGAACACAAGTAATTGTCTGGAAACTAGAAAAATGCTATTTTTGGCCCCTTATTCCTAAACGTTTTGGGCAATTACCCCCAAACTCAATTCCAGCTTTCCCTTTGTGATATGGAACCTTGTAGTTCAATTTCAGAAAGATCCATACACTTACACACAAGTTATTATCATGAAACTAGAAAAATGCTTGTTTTTTGCCCCTTTTTTGGCCCCTAATTCCTAAAATTTTGAGGCAATTACCCCCAAAATCAATCCCAGCATTCCCTTTGTGATATGGAACCTTGTGGTACAATGTCAGAGAGATCCATACACTAACACACAAGTTATGTCTGGAAGTTACAAAAATGCTTATTTTTGGCCCCTTTTTGGCCCCTAATTCCTTAACTGTTGGTACCATGACCCCCAAAATCAATCCCAACCTTCCTTTTGTGGTATTGAACCTTATGGTAAAATTTCACGGAGATCCATTCACTTAAACTAAAGTTAGAGTGCGAAAACCAATGTGTCTTCGGACAACGCCTGACAACGACGACGACGCCAACGTCATACCAATATACGACCAAAAAATTTTTTAATTTTTGCGGTCGTATAATTAAATGTGTGAGAGATCGGTGGGTGGGTGGGTGGTTCTTGGAGGGAAAAGAGAGTTTCATATAGTTGGGCAGAAATTATGTTTTCATGACTAAATGTAATCTACTAAACGTGTATACTGTAAATTCAGAAATTATTGCAAATAATGCGACTAGGCGAGTATCGCAATAATAAGAACTCGCATTTTGATAACTTAAACATAGATCTGTATGTAGATTTTTCTGAAATCGCAATAATTAAAATCGCATTCTTGTCCATCTTTGAAAAATCACAATAATAAATGGACGCAATAATATCTGAATTTACAGTACCAAACTTAACTCAGAACAACGATCCATGACTCATGTCTTACCTTGTTAAGGGCAAATCTATTGAAATCCTTTAACAGCAGTGGTTAAATGCGTTTGAAGATATCTCAGGCACTTGTCTCAGAAAAAATTTCCTATATACCTTAATATAACACAAGGTACTTAACTCTCATTTTTGAAAAATGTAACCCAGTCGCGAAATTTCTTTATATATTTCAATTTCTCGGTGGTCAACCCCACTAAAATTTGTTATGCCGTAAATCTAAATTGATTTATCTACACAATGGTATATAACATTCCTACCTTTGTTGTCGGAATCATTCGTAGCAGGCCTACCAAAGTATGTCAACCGTAATTATTTCGTCTACTGACACTCTATTGGAAAATTAAGACTCGCAGTAAATGATTAATTATAAAAAGTATTTAAATAAAATGCTCCGCAGGGCGCAGTTTGATACGACCGCAGAGGTCGAACCCTGAACAGTTGGGGCAAGTATGGACACAACATTCAAGCTTGATACAGCTTTGCATTTGGATTGTGATTAAATATTTGACACAGCATAGGTTTCTGACACAGAATGAATGTGGTCTAAGAACTGAAAAAATTTAAATTGGACATTCACCTATTATGGTCCAATATCCAAAATCTAAATACATGTTTAGATTCAGCATATCAAAGAACCCCAAGAATTCAATTTTTGATGAAATCAAACAAAGTTTAATTTTGGACCCTTTTGACCTCAATGTGGACAAAGTTGATAACGGGGCCCAAAAATCAAAAATCTAAATACATGGTTAGATTCAGCATATCAAAGAACCCCATATATTCAATTTTTGTTGAAATCAAACAAAGTTTAATTTTGGACCTCGATTTGGACCAACTTGAAAACTGGGCCCATAATCAAAAATCTAAATACATGTTTAGATTTAGCATATCAAAGAACCCTAAGAATTCAATTTTTGTTAAAATCAAACTAAGTTTAATTTTGGACCCTTTGGACCTTAATGTAGACAATTTGAAAACGGTACCAAAAATTAAGAATCTGAATACACGGTTAGATTCGGCATATCAAAGAACCCCAATAATTCAATTTTTGATGAAATCAAACAAAGTTTAATTTTGGACCCTCTGGACCTCAATGTGAACCAATTTAAAAACAGGGCCCAAAATCCAAAAACTTAATACACGGTTAGATTCAGCATATTAAAGAACCCCAAGAATTCAAGAATAAAACCCCATTGAAATTGGTCAAGAAATAAGCAATTTATAGGAAGTATCTTCTTTTGCACAACACTGTGCAATTAAATATTTCTTGCTATTGCGCAATACTGTACAATTGACAATTTCTTGCTATTGCGCAATATTGTGCTATTGGATATTTCTTGCTATTGCGCAATACTGTGCAATTGAAGATTTCTTGCTATTGCGCAATACTGTGCAATTGAAGATTTCTTGCTATTATGCAATACTGTGCAATTGAAAATTTCTTGCTATTGCACAATACTTATTATATAATAATTTACACATCCTGTTTGGTGTGTATCTCCTACCATACCATTATTATTTGCTTTTAAATATAAATCAGAAATAACCAACTTAAAATGGAAAATTTTAAAAGAAAAAAAAAAGGAAAAATAAAAAAATCCCCCCCCCCAAATTTTTTGAACCCCCTTATGATTCATCACCCCCAAACTCAATCCAAGCCTTCCCTTTGTGGTATGGTACCTTGCAGTACAATTTCAGAGAGATCCATACACTTGAACACAAGTTATTGTCTGGAAACTAGAAAAATGTGTTTTTTGACCCCTTTTTGGCCCCAAATTCCTAAACGTTTAGGGTAATTACCCCCAAACTCAAACCCAGCTTTCCCTTTGTGATATGGAACCTTGTAGTACAATTTCAGAAAGATCCATACACTTACACACAAGTTATTGTCCTGGATCTAGAAAAATGCTTGTTTTTTGCCCCTTTTTGGCCCCTAATTCCTAAAATATTGAGGCAATTACCCCCATCATCAATCCCAGCCTTCCCTTTGTGGTATGGTACCTTGCAGTACAATTTCAGAGAGATCCATACACTTGAACATTAGTTATTGTCTGGAAACTAGAAAAATGCTTATTTTTGGCCCCTTTTTGGCCCCCAATTCCTAAACGTTTCGGCAATTACCCCCAAACTCAATTCCAGCTTTCCCTTTGGGATATGGAACCTTGTAGTACAATTTCAGAAAGATCCATATACTTACACACAAGTTATTGTCATGAAACTAGAAAAATGCTTATTTTTTGCCCCTTTTTTGGCCCCTAATTCCTAAAATTTTGAGGCAATTACCCCCAAAATCAATCCCAGCATTCCTTTTGTGATATGGAACCTTGTGGTACAATGTCAGAGAGATCCATACACTAACACACAAGTTATGTCTGGAAGTTACAAAAATGCTTATTTTTGGCCCCTTTTTGGACCCTAATTCCTTTACTGTTGGTACCATGACCCCCAAAATCAATCCCAACCTTCCTTTTGTGGTATTGAACCTTGTGGTAAAATTTCATAGAGATCCATTCACTTAAACTAAAGTTAGAGTGCGAAAACCAATGTGTCTTCGGACGACGACGACGCCAACGTCATACCAATATACGACCACAAAAATTTTTTTGGGGTTGTATAAAAAACTTGTCTGAATAGAACTTGTCATCCAGATAGCAAATTTGTAAAAGATTCCGTGAAAAAAATCATAACAAGTGTTATTTGAGGTATGTCTAATGAGTTACGAGTTTCTATTTTTAGACCAAATTTTCCCTTTGCATCAATGTCATTCAGACTCTATCTGGACTTTACATATAAAATGAGATAAGATCAGATAACTCAGAGAAATATTTATTTTTAGCTATAGACCTTCCCATAAAATTTGACCAATCGGAAACTGAGATATATAAAGTGAGTGGAAAGATACCTTTTACTGCAAGTCTTACATTTCCAATCAAGTGTTGGTAGATGAAATAATTACGCTTGACATACTTGGGTAGGCCTGCTACGAATGATTCCAACAAAGAAAGGAGGGCGTGTTATACACCATTGTGTAGATAAATCAATTTAGATTTACGGCATAACAAGTTTTAGTTGGGTTGACAAACAAGAAATCGAAATATAACGGAATTTCGCGACGGGGTGACATTTTTCAAAAATGCGAGTTAAGTACCTTGTGTTATATTAAGGTATAAAGGAAATTTTTTTCTGAGACAAGTGCCTGTGGAAGATACGCCTAAATCATGCAATTACCAAAACATTAAAACTGATTACAACTTAGAGCCATACTTGAAAAAATGTTGTCAAGACAACAAAGATCTGTGATTGCCAGATGCGAAGTGGAACTTTACCTTTAGAGATTGAAAAGGGTACATTTCGAACTGTGCCACTTGACCAACACCTATTTAAAATGTGCAAGTCTCAATCCATAGAGGATAAGTTTATGTTGTATTGTAAATGCTATGAAAGATTGAGAACAACACTATTCAATGACATCTGAGACAATTACAACATCGATTTAAATACGCTACCAGTGAACCTAAGATAAAAACCTTTATTTTGTAATTACAGGAAGCACGTTTTTAACTTTATTTTTGATTGTTTTACTATCAGACAGCCTGTGGTCAATTGATATCGTGCCAAACTATATTTTCATCTAAATTTGAACTTATTTTTCTTTTCAATAATGAAAGCATTATGCGTATCATATCATGACTGTGCATCATAAGCCTATTTTGGCTTGCAGAAAATCACTTGTTTATTTGAATATAATTGTTTGTTATAAGTCAGGTTGCATTTTAATATTAAAATATTCATTCATTCATTCATTCATTCATACTAATTTATAATAAACAGCTGCGCCATGAGCGCATGATACGCCCGTCGTCTTGTGTGTGAATTTTTATGCAATAAGCATAAATAGTTTCTGACATATGGCGTGACATGCAAAAACCTCCTTTTTTTTTTTACAAAAAACTCAATATCTCTAAAATAAAATTTTGAATCAAAACCAAAAAGTATACAGATCTTTAGATTAATATAACAAAGAAGTGTGTAAAATTTTAAGCAATAATCATAAATTGTTTTTGAGATACGGCGCGACATGTGAAAAAAAACACACACCTGTTTTAGTTACTAAGTCCCGTAACTCAAAAAGTTTTAATCATATTTTCACCAAAAAGTATACAGATCGTTTGACCATAATAAGAAACAACTATCTTAAGTTTCAAGAGATTTGGATAAGTCATTCTCAAGTTACGGTGCGACATGTTAACGCCGGACAGACAGACGGACAGATAGATGGATGGACAGACGGACGGACACCGGACATTTGTATACCATAATACGTCCCGTCAAAAATTGACGGGCGTATAAAAACTGTTTGTAATAGATCAATACATAATCCCAGATCTAAACATGCTGTATTTCAAGGTTACAGTCTATGGATTTGACCTTTTGAACTTGATGCAAACAGGCTTCAAAAGAGGAATTATCTCTGTTTCTCTCTCTCTCTCTCTCTCTATATATATGTATATGTATAAAACAGATGTCAGGTAAATGTCATTGAGATAATAACCCAAGTTCAACACACACAAAAAGTGAAAAGACATCTAGAATTTTGAAAATTTTATCTCTTCATGGAATTGACTATTGACCTTATTTTTTTCTGAATGTGACTATTAATTCTTATCATTACAATACAGGTATATTCTTATAGCAAATAGTTTCTGTCAACTTTAAATTTTAAGTGTGTGTTGTGTGGTGACATTAAACTCAAAAAGAATAAAAGACATGGAGTAGGAATGGTAATGAGATTACAATCCATCCCAGACAAACGGAAGTCACATGTCCTTTACATCTTTGGTAACTGCTGTTCAGTTAACTCCCCTCAGAAGGAAAAATAAAATATTTACCAAACATCTGTCTTTGTAGAGAAAATACCATCCAAAAAAGCTTCTGGGGGCATCCATTTGATAGGTAACATGGCTTTACCACCTTTTTTGTAATAATCTGACCTGAAATAATAAAACATAGTCTGCCAGATGAACTTTGTCTTCAAACTTATCTTTTCAATAATTCATATGTTTTTGTTTGAGCTTTTTAATGAAAAGGAATCAAACAAAAAATTTTCTACCGTACCTTAGCACCTTTAAAGTGAAAATTGCACTACTATTGCTTTTGATTTATAAATAAGGCATGAAGTATTATTGATTAAGAAACTTTGATAAAAACATAACCATTGTTACATAGGTACTTAACAGAGTGGATGATATTTTGATTTTTCCAAAGGCTTAACAGACAAATGTCATATCTATGTTAAATATTTCCAGGGTTTCTTTGTCAAGACTAATAATATTTTACGTTTCTGTTTGAGAATATCTTACTCCTCAAGAATTTTTTAATTTTAAATACTATATATCTTTTGCCATACCAAAATTTTTAAGAGTGTACCTGTTTACGTCTTTTGTCTTATCAAAATGTTTGAGAAAATACCTGTATATGTCTTTTGTCTTATCAAAATGTTTGAGAAAATACCTGTATATGTCTTTTGTCTTATCAAAATGTTTGAGAATGTACCTGTATATATCTTTTGCCATACCAAAATTTTTGAGAAAATACCTGTATATATCTTTTGTCATACCAAAATCTGCTATCTTGCATTTTCTGTTTGGTCCTTTACATGTTAATAGACAGTTTCTGGCAGCTATATCCCTGTAGACAAATATGGACATTATTTAACATTCTATCCTCTAATTGGCATGTCTTATGGAGTGATTTTTGTTTTCTAATGAACTGAGACCTTGAAACAGAGTTTAATAAACTAAATAAAGCTGGCATTGTTCATCAGTTTATCATGTTTTGTGCAAAGTAACAGAATAACTAGATTTCATGGCTGTATTTATTACCATCAAGAACATTTCCGTAAAAAAGTTTATTGTCTTCCAATTAATTCTCCAATGTAAAAGTGCACAATAAATGTATGTATTCTAGGAACTACTTGATTCCACCTCCTTTAATTCCTTATGTGTGTTGTGTAGTATGCAGGGAAATAAGTTTTCTGTAAACTGCAAAGGGAGATAATATTACAACAAAGGAATGATACTTTTATTGATGTTCTTTAATCCAGATGATCATTGTTAATTAAGTCTCACAAAACAAAATGGCCCCTATCATTGAGTTCAGCAGTCTTTCAATACATTAGTGGAAGAACAATTGAGTTAATAATTATTTATAAAATCATTGAATGGACCTTTTATCAACTACTTCTAGACAACACTTAAGTTTAAAGCACCATTAAACATAAGGAAATTATATTGGTCAATTCTTGGTTGTAACTATATCTTCTCACCTGTGGATAAAATGTTTATCTTCTAAATGTTGACAACCTTTGGCAATATCTATGGCTATCTTGAGCAAGTCTATACATGTCAAAGATGGTGTCATGTTTCCCTATAAAAAAAATAAAAAATAAAAAACAAACTTTAATATGTATCAGAATTGAAACAACCCCAAAAATGGCATAAATCAGTCTGGATACTTTAATACTATACCAGGAAATTACTGTAATCATTATCTTTGGAAATAAACTCTTTGATATTTGATTTAAATAAATGTGTTTGATGGGTAGAACAAACTTCACAGGGGGTCAGGGGCTCTTAGATAATTCTTCAAAAAAAAAGTTGGAATAACAGATAACTGGATGTAAATGATAATATGAAGGATATTTTGTTGTCAGTCTTTTGAAAAACTTAGACTTGAAGAATAATTCCAAAATAGTACAATCCATAGTGTGTATACTAAATTCTGCTTGTAATATTAATCTTACCTTTAAACTCATTGATTTTGGTCTCATTTCTCGTAGGAATGTTTTTAAATCCCCACCTTCTAATAACTCGAGAATAATGTACCGCGGATGACATTCAAAACACACACCAATAAACTTAACAATGTTTGGATGCTGAAATTTACTGAAAAAAAGGAAATAGTTATACAGACAAGGGCTCTAGGAGGTACCCTTCCAGGGTATAATATTCCCAAATCCTGAATTTTTGCTCATAGATCAGCTTTCAATCCTGCAGACAATTCATTTAAACATACTAATACTAAGATCATTTTGATAACAATTTTTAAAGAGCAAAATTATGTTTAAGATAATGGACATACAACACTATAACATTCTCTAAACTGTCTGTCTCAACCTATATGTATAGGATATATTACAATGCAATGGGAGTGGGGAAATAGCAACAACAAAACTCATAGAAATCTTGTTTTATAGTTGTATAGGGCGATTGATCATTTCATCTGGATCTAAAATATAAAGATATAGTTCTATGGGGAGATAGAATAAATTCATTGCATCTGGATCTAAAATATGAAGACTTCTATATTTTCATAAAAAATGAACAGAATTGTTTCCCATTTGGTCATGCTTTTTATAGCTTATTTATATAATAGAGTATAGATTTTGCTAATTGTTAAAGGCCATACAGTGTTTTATACTTGTTTACATCTTCCTCCTTTAGTCTCTGGTGGATAGTTCGTCTCATTAATGACAATCATATCTCCTTATTTGCTATATAGACCATTCTAACATCCATACTACAAAATGTTTACCATGTAAAGTAAATCTATTAAGTTTTGTTCCATTGATAATTAAATCATAGGAGAATTCGAGTTGACAAACACATGTGTCCAGCCAAAAGATCAAAGTTGATTTGTAATTAATTCATTGGAAGTTGTTCTCTGTGATCTTTAATGTATTGTTGACAAACATCTGATTCATTATAATACTTTCTTCTAACCCTCACATTGAGCTGATTTCATCCCTATTTCTAATTAGTTTTCTAAACAGGCGTTAATTTTTCCTTTTAAAATACAAATTTCTCCAAGATTTATTAGGAATCTTTAAATGTAACATACAGCCAGGTCAAGGAAAACTACTTAATTTGTAATTTCCTTTTTAAATATAAGGGCTATATAAATTCTCCATGGAAATTCATGATTATAAAGAATTTACGAAATTAAATTAGCTAAAACAGATCTTATAACACTGCTTCAAGGGTATAAAGCCATTAGTTATTTTCAAATTTTCTTAAACAATTCAATGCTCAAAATTTTGTGAAATTCACTGAAATAGGCATACTGTTATATTTCCCACTAGTCTGCCAGAGTATTATCATCATGTCCATCATTATAAGCTCGGGAAATTTACACTCCTTCTTTTAGTCTTGAAAATTGCATCTGCTAATCAAAGAATTGTATTTTTTTTAGTATTATCAGTTTTATTGTCAGATCATAATGACATTGGGGATTGCTAAGGGAAACCGATAGATAGTCTGAAGTTCTGTTCAAATCACAAAATAAACAAATAAAACATGAGGATAATTAATATTTATAATCTGAAATAATTTGCAGCATATTTTATTCAAGTAATGAAGAAATAAAAAGAAACTGCTAAGTAACCTTCTTCATGTTCTTATATAGCAGTCACGGGTGCTTATCGTATCCAAAATGATATGGGTTGGTTGTAAGGTGTGCAATATATAGATTACGAAACACTTTTTAATACAATTCAAGACAAAATTTAGGATTTATCAATGCAATGACATAACTTTAAAAAGTGAGTCCATTTATCAGTAAAATACAGAATTTAAAAAAATTCAAACCTTTTCACGGTCTTGAACGGATTAGCTTCTGTCAAAGTTTCATAAATATCCATGAAGGTTTACAAATTTATCATGTCAAAAAAGTTTAATCCCAGTCTGTCTGTAAATATAATGTTAACTGTAAATAAACTGTTATCACAGAGATATGTCTCGCCTATTTGTAAATTTGATTATGCAAATGTTGAAATTAAAATATCAATACTTTAACAAGTTACATAAGTTATGCAAATATTCAAAGTCAATGAACCATGACTGAGGTACATGGCTAAACAATCTCCATGTAAATGAGATGTGCCAATGCTAATACAACTGCATACTAATTACCATTGACTTATTATAGTTCGTTCCCTTTAAACAAACCTAAACACAAACATTAACTTTTAAACTATGTAAAAGTTTCAAAGTCAATGAACCATGAAGAGGGGGTGGGGCTATATAATGTCCATGGCTATGATACTTGCAAATGCCAATAAATTTGCATACCAAATATCATTGACTTAACATTAGCAGTTCATCTTAAACTGATCTAATCACAAACTAATACATGTAACAAACCTAAACACAAACATTAACTTTTAAACTATGTAAAAGTTTCAAAGTCAATGAAATATGAAGAGGGGGTGGGGCTATATAATGTCCATGGAAATGATACTTGCAAATGCCAATAAATTTGCATACCAAATATCATTGACTTAACATTAGCAGTTCATCTTAAACTGATCTAATCACAAACTAATACATGTAACAAACCTAAACACAAACATTAACTTTTAAACTATGTAAAAGTTTCAAAGTCAATGAAATATGAAGAGGGGGTGGGGCTATATAATGTCCATGGAAACGATACTTGCAAATGCCAATAAAGTTGCATACCAAATATCATTGACTTAACATTAGCAGTTCATCTTAAACTGATCTAATCACAAACTAATACATGTAACAAACCTAAACACAAACATTAACTTTTAAACTATGTAAAAGTTTCAAAGTCAATGAAATATGAAGAGGGGGTGGGGCTATATAATGTCCATGGAAACGATACTTGCAAATGCCAATAAAGTTGCATACCAAATATCATTGACTTAACATTAGCAGTTCATCTTAAACTGATCTAACCACAAACTAATACATGTAAACTAAGCAAAAGTTTCAAAGTCGATAGACCATGACTGAGATGTTCTGATGCTTAAACAACTGAATACCAATTAACATTGGCCTACCACTAATGGTTCCCCTGGAACTGACCTAATCACAAACTAATACATGTTAACTAAGCAATATTTTCGAAGTCAATAGACCATGACTAAGGGGGTGGAGCCAAATAATGTCCATGGAAATGAGATATGCCAATGCTTATACAACTGCATACCAAATATCATTGACCCACCACTAGTGGTTCCCCATACACTGACCTAATCACAAACTAATACATGTAAAATAAGCAAAAGTTTCAAAGTCAATAGACCATGACTGAGGGGGCAGAGCCAAAAAACTCCATGGAAATGAGATGTGCCAATGCTAATACAACTGCATACCAAATATGATTGACCTACCACTTGTGGTTCACTATAAACTAGACCTAATCACAAATTAAAACATTGTCGCCGGAAACAGCATACCTCTGTCTCGCATTTTGACTCCGTCAAGGCGAGACAAAAACTTAGTCCATCTATCAGAAAAATACTGAAAATATAAAAAAATATATTTTCAAAAGTTTGTTTCAGACATAATCACCTAATAAAAAAAAAAACTTCTAACAAAAGTTTCATAAAATTCAATGAGGGTTTGATAAAGTAATTAATGTGATCTATTTGTTAAATGTAAAGTCCATTTATCAGTGAAATACAGAAAAATGAAACTAATATATTTTTTAAAACTTTTGCCCTGGATACTGTATTTTGGTCTTAAACAAGCTTCTGTCCCAATTTCCTAAAATTCCATGAAGGTTTGACAAAGTTATTGATGTCTAAAAAAAATTTAACCACAGACTGAACCTTAATGTTGACGCCCCCGCGGACATCTATGATCACTATGTCTTGCTTTTGCGACATAAATGTGGCAGGCTTGACAAAAATACATACAGAAAAAAAATGTAGCACATTTCATAAAAAAAGTCTGAAAGATTTAATGAACAATAATAAATTAAATGTGGAATAAAAAACTATAATTCTATTTTCAGAATTTCTCTTATGTAAATAAAAAATATGGCAGACATTAAAAGATAAAATTGACGTGGTGAAAAAGCTGAAAGCTATAGCAATGGCTTTGAATTATTTCAATGAAAAGAGGAAAACTTTTTAGAAAGAAAAAAAAAAAAAAAACAGTTTAATTGGCAGAATTGTCTAAGAGTTTAACAAAAAAAAGGAGATGTGGGTGTTCGTCTATGAAAAAGGCACCACACATAAAAACAAACAAAAAAGACTAGAGGGCTTCACAGTCATCAACAACTATTTTGAACTGATCTTTTTATCCTTTTACTGTAACATTATAAATGTTCACAAAAAATCAATCAAAGCACGAAAGTGCTGTAAAGGCAGTTAATTACAGGTTGTGTGTATTTTAAGTCCAGTTATATCATTATCTTGCATAGTACAGTGTACTTATCAGAGGTGGCTTTCAGTATTTAAGATTTAGAGTTCTCTAATGATATTGAACAAGTTTTATGAATGTCATATTCTGAGCACTATATGAAGGCGATTGTTCTCACTTGATTATGAACTAGTGCATTATGTCCAGTTTGTACCTTTTTTATCTATGTTTATAGTCAAATTAGTTATCAAAGGTACCAGGATTATAATTTAATACGCCAGACGTGTGTTTCGTCTACATAAGACTCATCAGTGACGTTCAGATCAAAATAGTAACAAAGCCAAACAAGTACAAAGTTGAAGAGCATTGAGGACCCAAAATTCCAAAAAGTTGTGCCAAATACGGCTAAGGTAATCTATTCCTTGGATAAGAAAATCCTTAGTTTTTTCATTGGCAATCATAACACATCTCCTTATTTATATAATGATCTATATTCAACGACCTCAGGTACAAAAAAAATGTATGTAACTAAACTATGATGGGAAATCTTTGACTTCTTTCTTTTATATAAACTTTTGATTTGGTACCATAGAACTATGTAGAGTAAATGTACATTGCAACATGTCAACTCTTTCAACTCCAAGCAAAATTATATTTCGAAGCATAAAGTAATTTATGAATGAAAAAAAGGAGTTCTTAATTAAGAAATAAACTGATTCGCTGAGCGCAGCTGGATACACCCGCAGAGGTCCAACCCTGAACAGCTGGGGCAAAAATGGACACAATATTCAAGCATGATACAGGTCTGAATTTGGATTGTAATTAAATATTTGACATATTATAGTTTCTGAATAAATGTAGTCAATGAACTTGAAATCGGTTATATGAATTGAATTTATATTCAATTAAAGATTTCTTGCTGTTGTGCAATACACTGTGCTGTTGCGCAATACTTAATAAATCTGTTGCCAGACTATAAACAAATAAAGTTCAATTTCTTCTCAATGTCATATTTGAAATTTATGAAAATCAATAGGGAGATTACATCAATAGCTATAAATAATTCACCAAAGTTTCATGTGAACTGCTTAAAGCATTTTTGAGTTGTTGTCCAAAAACTGGAAAATCCCCCCTTTTTTAATGAATAAAACCCCATAACTCAGAAATGTAAAATCTAAAATTTATAAAATTCTAAAGGGAGCTTACGGATTGATAATTTAGTCTTAGATGCAAGATTTTTTTATCAGTTGTTAGTGGCTTTGAACTAGCTGTCAGTAACTGCAAGTACTCTCAGATCTGTATTTAGTGTCTTTTTGTTGTTTGGATGTACAACTACCCGACCATGTCCACTTGTATTTGTATTTATCCATCTGATGAGTTTAGCCTCTTTCAACTGATTTTTATAGTTCTTTCTTATATTGTACTGTTACACCACTGTCCCAGGTTAGGGGGAGGGTTGGGATCCCGCTAACATGTTTAAGCCCGCCACATTCTGTATGTACATGTATGTGCCTGTCCCAAGTCAGGAGCCTGTAAAAGTGTAATTCAGTGGTTGTCGTTTGTTTATGTGTTGCATATTTGTTATATTTGTTCATTTTTTTTACATAAAATATGCCGTTAGTTTTCTTGTTTGAATTGTTTTACATTGTCATTTCGGGGCCTTTTATAGCTGACTGTGCGGTATGGGCTTTGCTCATTGTTGAAGGCCGTACTGTGACCTATAGCTGTTAATTTTTGTGTCATTTGGTCTCTTGTGCATGTGTGGAGAGTTGTCTCATTGGCAATCATTCCACATCTTCTTTTTTATATTTACATCAACAGATATAAAAAATTCACCAAAGTCAAGGTGAGGCAACAAAACTTAGTTGTAAGATCTCTGAAATTTTTTACAGGGTACAAGTTTTTCTCATTGTTGAAGATTGTACGGTGACAGTAACACCTGTAACTGCTTAAACCCATTTCTTATGCACTTTAGTTTGATAAACTCACTGAAAATCATACCACATCTCCTTATTTTTATATGCATTACAATTTACATGTGTATGTAATTGTAAATATATATATATCAGAACAAAATTCATTGCGTCACTTTTATTTATGCATCCTTTGGCACAATACAAGTCCTAAAATTACACAACATAAAACAACTAAATGTTATTTCAGATGAAAGTTTTGTTTCAGTTCCATTCATAGGATTTATTAGAATTTTGTATGTTTTGCCAAGTCCAATAATTCGCTCTATGTGACATAGAGACATAGTTGACTAAACCACCAGGTGTCGAACATTCAAGAATTTTCAGTGTTTCTGTTTTTATTTGATGAAAAGGTTGCCTGAGCTCTAGGAGCTTTAGGTTTTATCACGGGATATTCTGTGCTGTCAATAATAATCCAAGTCGTAGGAAACTTTTAATTTGAAGTTGGATGGTGAAAAATACCTGACTAAACCACTAGATGGCCAAGTGTTAGCCTCACACCACTGTTTAGACATAAAAACAATCCATGTATACACAATGTTCTTAACACTAGATTCAATCTAGAATCTAGGCAGTTCAAAGTTGGTTGTATGATGCCTCAATTTCATCAAAGTCATAAAAAACTGATTTTCAACTGACACCCTATCAATTTGAAAATATATGTATCTCAAACAATGTGCTGCTGGACCAAGTGTGGTCAAAACAAATAAAAATTTAGTATACAACTCTAAACCGGTATAAAAATGCATGGCTGTGTCACGTGTCTTCATTTCAAAATTCTCTGCTGAAAACATAGGCATTGATGGTGTTTGCGTAATTCCATCTGTGAAGCTCAACATTAGCTCGGCAGTTGGTGGTGGACAGTCATAAATCCTTTCTGCAGTATGAATGACTTCTTCAGGAAAACCAACTTTACAATCAAAACTTTCCTCTAGATTTCTACTACAATATTCATCAAGTTTAGTTCTTTTGTTTTCACAGGAAACTGCCCTGATTTTTCTTTTTGCGGACGATTCAGTCTCTTGCTTGGTCCAGGAAAATAGGCTGGGAATGGCAGTAGACTTAAGTCTCTGTATGGTGGGTTTGCGCCCTGAAAAAGGTTATAAAACATTAGTTTTTTGATAATTAAATGAACTTCCATTAGCAATGTATACTTTTTACTACCTGGCGAAATATTAACTAGATTTATTCATTACTATGTTTGCCTGATTCAATGTATGTTATGTAAATCCAAAGGACAAACAATGAGAGACTTATGCAACAAACGTACATTGTTTGTACCTAAATAACTATAATATAGATGAGAGCATGTCATTGTTTTGTTCCTGTTAACATTGTCATTGATATTTTTCAAGAAAGTCTATGAGGCATAGCTTATGCATTCCTGTCATTACTACATTAGTATAATTACTGCTAAAATAATTCTCAGTATGATATACCTCTTGTAAGAAATCATTATAATTGTAGCAATCACCAAAAAATCTCAAACAGATCACATTGAATCGTAGTCCAAAAAATTATGACGTCTTGAATTACCCACCCCCTTTTATTCTAAAACGATAATTGCGGTTGTAAACAGACTTTGGTTTATTCGCATGGCGATTACATATATAACTATATATTTCACAAAGAAAATAGAGTTTTACCATGAATAGTTTCCTGCACGTAGTCTTTTTCAGTAAAACGTGCCTTGCAAACAACAGCTGATTGAGATGGACTCCACGATATCATCGTGTTCTCGTCCAATCTGCGTATGGGCCATGGCGTTGATCCAACTTTTCCTTCTTTTTAAGTCATTTGGAAATGCATGTCCTCCTCTTAAATGACATCAAGGTACACAACAACAAGTACTTGGCATCGTTAATTAAAAATATAACCGAAATAGTTGCACAGTGCAGAAACCGGAAGTAGAGGAACAGGATCCGCTACCACGGCGCCACCTATTCAGGAACGATAATTTGCTACTTTATATAACTGCGAAATTACAATAACGTTAGACGGGTTCACGTGCATAAACAGAAATTCGCTTTAAATTGTATAATATAATTCATGTTCAGTCGACCTTTAATTATTATATCAACGACTGAAATGATTTATAAACATCTAGATTGCAGATAACACTCGAAATTTACCCGAGCTCTTTCCACACGGAATTCAAATAATTCTAGTTTGTCAATCGGTTGACTGCTTATAATGCAAAATACTAATATATCAAAAGTTTTTAAAACTAACAAAACACAATGATCGTTTCTCTATTTCCCAATGTAAATGAAATGAAACAAAAAACATTTTATATCGCAATAAGAAGAGGAGAGAATTCAACATTTCCGGATCTACTTGGAGCCTAATGACCCCCCACGTTGATAAGTTGGATATCGCGGAAGGAAGGATTAACCCGGCAACTAGAAAGGCATTAAAGCACTGCCTTTAAAAAATCCAAATTTCAATGAATAAATGATTGACCTAGCTCATGAATATGTCAGGTAGCTTAGGCATTGTTTTGTTTAACACAAATTTTTTCGACAGACATATTACTACCTAGAGCTTATTATAAATGAAAGTGGGAGATATTCGCAGATTTGACCTCAATGTCAGACTTGGCTTCAGATTTAACACCCATGTCAAACATGGCTTCAGATTTGACCTCCAGGTCAGACTCAGCTTCAAATTTGATCTCCACATCTGAGACTCTGCTTCAGATTTGACCTCCATGTCAGACTTTGCTTCAGTTTTGACCTCTATGTCAGACTTTGCTTCAGTTTTGATCTCCATGTCAGACTTGCCTTCAGATTTAACAACAATGTCAGACTTTTCTTCAGTTTTGACCTCCATGTCAGACTTTGCTTCAGTTTTGACCTCCATGTCAGACTTTGCTTCAGTTTTGACCTCCATGTCAGACTTGCCTTCAGATTTAACAACAATGTCAAACTCAGCTTCAGTTTTGACCTCCATGTCAGACTTTGCTTCAGTTTTGACCTCCATGTCAGACTTAACTTCAGATTTAACAACAATGTCAAACTCAGCCTCAGTTTTGACCTTCATGTCAGACTTTGTTCCAGTCTTAACCTCCATGTCAGATTTGCCTTCAGATTTAACACGTGCACAGTCGTCAGACACGGCTTCAGATTTGACCTCCATATCAGACACGGCTTCAAATTTGACCTTTATGTCAGACACGGCTTCAAATTTGACCTCCATGTTAGACTTGGCTTCAGATTTAACCTCCATGTCAGGCTTTGCTTCAAATTTAACACATTTGACCTCCATGTCAGACTTGACTTCATTCTGACCTCCATATCAGATTTGGCTTCAGATGTAACACCCATATCAGACGGCTTCAGATTTGTCCTCCATGTCAGACTGGGCTTCAGATTGACCTCCATATCAAACTCAGCTTCAGATTTGACCTCCATATCAGACTTGGCTTCAGATTTGACCTCCATGTCAGACTGGGCTTCAGTTTGACCTCCATATCAAACTCAGCTTCAGATTTGACCTCCATATCAGACTGGGCTTCAGTTTGACCTCCATATCAAACTCAGCTTCAGATTTGACCTCTATATCAGACTTGCCTTCAGATTTGACCTACATATCAGACCTGGCTTCAGATTTGACCTCCATATCAAACTCAGCTTCAGATTTAACACATATATCAGACTTTATTTTAGATCTGACCTCTATGTCAGATTGGGCTTCAGATTTAACAACCATATCAGACTTGGCTTCAGATTTGACCTGGCTTAGCTTTCGAGGAAACATTAACCTGAAGAGAGGTAGAACTGACCTGCATGTCTGGTTTTATGAATGAATAGAAATTTTTTGAATAAAATTATTGTCTTTTTATAATAAGCATACTTTTCTGTCTAGACAACATGACCACATGTAACAAATGTTTGACATGTCATAATTAACATAAAATACCTCATTATAACAGCTTCCATTAAGAAGTCTAACTCGGCTTGTTCTGTAGTTAGTGCTGGTAAAGTCTGAAAAGAAGAAAGTTTAAGGATTAATATGATTTAGAACAGTTCAGCTTCAGACTATTTTGATTTGAGGCCACTGTTGAGTCATATAACGACAACAATACTTTATGTTAATAGGATTATTCAGTTAGTTATGCAACTAATATTTCATGAGGCCCATCATCTTAAAACAGCATAAAACTTTGTTGAAAAACATAAAATGCAGACATGTAAAGTCACAATACCCTAATTGCACCCACTTTGAAAAATGGCAACTGCATCCAATAGGTCTTCTTAGAGACTTAAAACAATTCGTCTTTTCATCATTTGTCATTATGCAAGTCTTTCAACTTAAAGATACACAAAACAGTCACAGTATATATCAACAGATGAAGACTTCAGTGAAAAAGTAAAATTCATGGAAACTTTCGCATGTAATGTCCACAAAAAGTAAAATTTTGAAAATGAGAAAATAGATACGTTATAGAAATCCATTTCTTACAAAATTGTTCAATATTTTTGAGGTAGGAATTAGCAGCTGACACACCAAGTACCCCACCCTTGTCATATAATTTGAATAATAAAAATACATACTCTATATCATACATTTTTTGACAAAAAATACACCTATAGATATCATGATTACACTTTTTCAAGGAGAGTTTTAAATGATATCAATCTTCCGTTAAAAAAATCACTTTGTTTCTTGAAATCCAGAAAACGTAAAAACAAAATCAAATGATGAATTGTAAAGAACAATTTCTGGTGTTTATAACAAATCTTCTCTCGACAATATTGAAGATTATTTTCTCTGACCTCCATTAACTGTCAATACAACAATATCTTGTTTTATTTTCTAAACTTTCAAAACAAGTCATCTATAGCCAAAACAAGCATCTATAGCCAAAACAACTATTTTGTAGTATATTAAGTATTGTCTGATATTCTATAATGATACGTAGAGTGTAGTATATTAAGTATTGTCTGATATTCTATATATTTGTTAGCTTATTTTTCATGATAACCTTTTTTTTCAAAAGAAATGATATGAGGTTAACAACATTCTGATTAATTGAAAACATCCAATTTATCAAAGTAACTGTGATTTTATTGCTGTAGTTCATCTTGACAGTTGCTACATTTTAATTGATATAGAGAGTTTTTTAGTACAATTTCATTACTTCAACAATAAAATGCCATGTCTAAAAAATACATGAATAGATTATGGTTTGACTAAGGCTTCTGGTAGTTGTGCTTTAGTGCATTTTCAATATAATGTTTACTACAAGCTTTTTACTTAAGAAGGATGTATTCTTCTGACGTTTCAGTCTCGTTGAAATCTCGTTCTGGAATTATTTCCAAAACATGTGATACAAGTGAAAAATATCAATGAATTTAAAAAATGTTATAATCAAACTCAACTCTGTGAAAAAAATTGTGTATTTACAATAAGTAGTTTTTGAGTAATAAATTTTTCAAATTTTATTACCAATCAAGACAGTCTTTTTAAACAAAATTTTGAGAAAATGGGTGAGGGGTACAAGAAATGATTTTACCAGAAACATATACATCCCATATTACTTTTTTCTTTTCAAATTTCTTAGATATGTAATTTTTCAATCATTTATAACAAAGAAGTTGAAATATTATGCATTTTGTTCTTAAAATGGAGAAAAATCTCAAATTTACAAAATTGACAGCATGGTAAATTTGACATGAAAAAGCCTCAAAATATGATAAAACTTTCTTATATTAACACCTACCTAAAGTTTTTTGAAGTTTAATTTATTCAGATTGGTCCACTTCATCTTTATTGAAAGTATGAAAAAAAGTTTAATTGTGGGACTGTGATTTTTTTAACGATAATAGCCCAAAAATGGGTAAAAATTGATGAAAAATGGGAAAATCATCAAAATTGGGTACTTTCAAAGGGCCGTAGCAAAAAAAGAAGTGCACCTGCCATATGAATTTTTCTTCACCAATTATTTTTTTACAGTCATATAAACCCAAAAATCAGGTTAAGAAAAAAGTTTAATTCTAGAAATTTTTGGCTCCTCAGAGGTGTACATCCATAACAGAATATAAAATTGACTGTTTCTAAGATATGCCTTTTTCTCTTTTAAATGCCTTTTAAATGAAAATATTAAACATATTATAGGAACTAGCTTATTTGAATTACATTTTACCAACACATAGGTAAGATAGAAAATCCTTATTGTTTGTATGGTTTGGGTACGTCAGGACATTACATATCTATTTTCATATTTTACTGTGTTTCAATACGTAAGCTAGATTTCCCCTAACCTTTACTGAATATCATCCACCAGTATACCACAATTTTCACAGATCCAATAAGTTTTCCATAGAATTTCCTTATTTTAAAAAATATTTACAGACCAGAGGCGGATTTATGGGCTTGCCCCCTAATGGAGCTACATATATGGTTAAAACAAGCACCACTCATAAAGCTTCTATTTGGATTGTTATTACATTCTTAAAACAGTCGATGGCATGCTTTTAGTTACTTTAAAATGAATATAACAAACATTCAAGTTTGAATTCATCATTGATTTTTGAAAGACAAACAGACTCGGATCCTCTTTTAAAAAGGGCAGTTGATAAATATGTATATAAATCTGAGTATGGTCATAGAAACATTCTAGATTCTCAACCAAACAGCCCAGGTTTAAGCAGATTTTTTTAAAGCCAAACCAAAATTATTTTGATTTCATACCCTTTTTTCTTTTTGCTAGGTTTTACAAAAATTAAAAATAACACCCCTCTTTAGTTGTTAGACGAGAATCTCAGAATTTTTATACTGGCCTTAACACAATTATCTAACAAATTTTGATACCAAGTATACAAATGAAGTTTCGTGTGACTGTCGTAACCTTTACAGTGAACTTCAATTTAATGCTTGGTTCAACTGTACTAAATTGTTACTATGAAGAATCTTTAAGTTACTTCGTAGCTAGGCATTTTAAGATGATCTTATTCCAACATTTATGTACACTTATCTGAATAGTTGAAGAAAAAAAAAAAAAAAAAACTTGAGAGGAAAGAACGAACAGCTGGCAAACAAAAATGTCCATGCTTTCAAGTTTTCTTAATGGGAATATCACACCACAATTTCCCTATAAATCTCTTCAAATCATTGCACTTATATATATAATTGATATAAACAATTTCTACATTTTTCGTTAGATGAAATCTGCCTGAAGTATATTACTCCTACTATACATAATGGTAAAAATAAGATTATCTTTCTCCTAGTTAACCAATGAAACATCTTAAATCTTTTACCTCCTCATCGCACTGCATGATGGACATAATGATTTTGAGCTATAAGTGACCAGAACTCAACTTAAAAGATAATACCACAAGAAGCTAAGCACTATCATCTTGCCTATGATACATTGTAAACTTTCTACTATTTGAGAAGGCTTCAGAAAACTGATTAGCTCTGAACCTTATTATGTGTCAATTTGGAATATCAGCACATTTGTTCTTGACCTCGTTACACTGGTTTTAAAATCCTTCATATGAACATGTCCAGTTGGGCTTTAACCTTCAAAATCATCTTAAATGTGGTTAGTTTTACTGAAGTTTTCTGTGTAATAGATGTGGTCTTTTATTGGTGTTTTATCTAATTATTTTCATTGTTGTCTATTCCTACTTTGATTTCTGATATTGCCCCCTCAGTATATAGTGATATGTTTCATGCTTCTCACTCCTTTCTCTTAGTATCAAGGAAATCTTATCATGGATGGTAGCACATATAGTACTGATCAATGTATTCACAAATTAATTAATCCTGATGTCCATTTCTTTTGTTATTGTCTTATCAGGATATTAATAGTAAAAATTTCTGTTATTGTTTTGTCATTCTAAACAGTGTGACAATAATAAGTGTCAATAAATTGCTTTGCTGAGTGCAGCTTGATACAACCGCAGAGGTCCAACCCTGAAAAGTTGGGGAAAATATGGATACAATATTCGCGCTTGATACAGGTCTGAATTTGGATTGTAATTAAATAATTGACACATAATAGGTTTCTGACACAGAATAACTGTAGTCAAAGAACTTAGCTTTTGTGCAATACACTATGCTGATGCATATTGACCCAACCCCCCACCTCCCCCAAAAAAAACTTTTATCCCCCCCCCCCTTTTGCCCTCTTTTTTGCAAAAAAAAAAAAAAAAATATTTGAAGAATTTTCTTTTTAATTTTGAAATCTGAAATGCCACCCCCCCCCCCCCCCCCCCCCCCCCCATTTTCCCTTTTTCCAAAAAATTTTCATTCCCTCAAGATATGGTCATAATCCCAATTCAAATTTCTAATGGAGTTTGCAACTATAATTACCCATTTAAATACATCATAAAAGTCTTAAAATAGAAAATGACATATGGCTAAAATTAATATTAATGAATAGTAACTTCTAATTAAATTGACAGCTAATCACCTCAAGACAATACAAAATTTCTTTATACATAATTTACAAGCAGTGTAAGGGAGGTAATCCAAAATTGCACAACATTGTTCTTTAAATGTGATTGGATTACCTCCCTTACACTGCTTTTAAATTGTCTTAATTGTCCACTAACCAGGAAACCCTTGTTTTTCCCCCTTTTTTTGCCCCTAATTCCTAAATGGTTTGAGCCATAACCCCAAAAGTTAATCCTAACCATCCCTTTGTGTTATGAAAACTTGTGGTATAATTTCAGAGAGATTAATACACTTAAACACAAGTTATTGTCTGGAAACTAGAAAAATGCTTATTTTGACCCCTTTTGGGCCCTTAATTCCTAAACTGTTGGGACCATAACCCACTGAATCAATCCAAACCATCCTTTTGTGGTTTCAAACCTTGTGTATAAATTTCATAAAGATCCATTCAGTTAAACTAAAGTTATTGTCCGGAAACCAAGTGTCTTCGGACAACGACGACGACAACGTGATACCAATATACGACTGCAAAATTGTTTTTGGGGTCGTATAAAAATTCATTTAGTATGCGATATCAGAGACATATAATACAAGAGATTCGCAACTGTAGTAGAGTCTATATAACAGCCAATAAAATGACGTGGCCACTGGAAAGCCGATTATTTCGATGGATTTATGGGTAAAAACCCGCTATCGTGTGAAAAAGGTTCTAAGCTTCACGATTTTTCTAATGGATAATGCCGATACCTTTCACAGCTAAAGCATGCAAATATATTTAAAAGTTACAAAAAACTAATTCTAATCATTTGTTATTGATAAAATGTTTTCTAATGATGAAATTAATCAAATACAAACAAATTAAAACTCGGCCCATTTTACTTCACCTCCTATTGCCAGATAAACCATTTGATCTCCCAATTTTTTTCTTAAAACTTGGAAATATGCTAATAAATATATAATTTTATGGGGTAATAATACTCCTAAATTTTGTTTCGTGAAAATAAGACTATTTTTGTAAAATTTGATCCAATAGTGTTTTTTTTCTTTCAAAATTATCAACAAATGTGGCGATTTTTTCTTATTGATACCTGAAGCCAGCTGTGCTGGTACTATCATTTTATCTCGTAAAACTTGGAAATGTGCGAATAAATATTCAATTGTATGGGGCTATATTACTCTCAGATGTTATATGTCGTGAAAATAAGACCAGTTTCGTAAAATTTGATCAAACAGTTATTTCTAAAAATATCAACAAAGGTGACTATTATTTTGTTATTTATACACAAAGCCAGCTATGCTAATTTTATCAATCTGTTTCGTCGAAACTAGAAATTTACAAATAAATATGTCATATTATGGGGATATATATTACTCCCAAGTTTTTCTTTTTCTTTTCATTTCTTTTTTTTTTTTTTATTAATTTTAAACTGGCTAAATATTGAAATTGTTCATGGAAAAATTTCCTTAAATCAGTCCTTCATTTTTGTGCACTATGAAATTTATAGCCTGCATTTTGTTAGGCAATTTATTCATTTTTCATTCTGTTGATGGCAAAGTTGTTTATTTTCTCCTATTCTGAAGTTATTTTTTTTTTTTTTTTTTTAGGGTGCCAAAGATGAACGAATGCAGTAAATTTACAAAAGGAGTAAAATTTTCCTAGTAAAAGAAACCTTCTGCTGGTCGTAATATTATGAATGAGCTTCATGCATCTGTTGTCGTTTCAGACTACGCTTCTCATTCAAAACATGAACCTAATTCATTTTTAAATTAAAATCGTATTGAGGACATTTCAATGGTGACTCCAAAAGATATATATATATTTGATAATAAAAGATTTTGTTTACACCAAGGATTTGTATATGTATACACATAAACAATCTTACTTTTAAACTGCCATCTCTTTACCCCAGAATAAAAAAGACAAAAACCACTACAAATGATTAAAAGACAAAAACCACTACAAATGATTGTCTCCTGGAAATAAGGTTATAAAATACTTTTTAAATAGTGTCTTTCATGTTGCTTTGATGTATGACCTTGGCTCCCACTTCAATGTTGTGTTTTTTTATAGATTTTTTGTTGCTTCTAGGACACACATATCCATCTATGTATGCAGTATTGTCAATTGTTTTTGTTGGTGGGTGACTCTCGCTTATGTCTTCGTCACTTTCACTATCAACAAAGAGTTCGTAATCAGTTTATTCAACTAGGAGAATATCTAAGTCGTAACTATTAAGATTGTCATCCCACGAAATAAAATCGGAATTTTCCATATTGCGTGCACATGAATGAAGCTTTATTCAAATGAGAAATTAATTGTAATTTTCTTAAATATTAATTCTCAATACACACTTCGAACATGAAGAAACCATAAATTTACCGACAATCATTTAAAAAAAAACTCAATGCAAGCCTATGATGAAACTCAAACAACACTTAGAAATCAAACATTTACAGACAATCCTACAGAAAAAATCAATGCAAGCCCAATAAATGATGACTATAAAAATAAATGAAATTTTAATAATTTATAAATATCAAGAATAAAAAACAAAGCCTATCATGATTAACAATTAATTAACAAATAAATTAAGTTTTTTTCCACATTAATTAATTTTACATTTTGTGAATTGTATTTTTGGAAAGAGTGTGGACACCTGTGGTGTAACAACTTCTTGTTTACAAGGTGTCAATTAAAACTCATTATTTATAACATGTTCGTGATTTACCTGGTCATCGAATAATTCAAACCTAATATACATGTCACACTGTGAAATTATGTCTCCGAGACAGGTGTATATTCAATAGAAACCCATTATGTAACTATCAAATAAAATAAACTCTGGCACAATTTATCAAGTGTTAATTATTTAATATCAGTTTTTTTAATACAATATCAAATTATATCTCTTTTTCAATAATACAAATCTAAAATCAAAATTACATTAAATTAAATAATTATATATGTACTCAAATTATTGAATCAATTATGATAAATTTAACACTGAAACAGTTTATGTTATGCTTAAACATTCGTCCTTACTTCGAGTACTTTTAATACTTTTATTAATGACTTTATTACCTAAGGAGATCTCGCGAGGTTTAACTAGTGGCCGCGTGTTATTACGGGATGTTGCCGAGTTGCGAATCTCTTGTATTATATGTCTCTGGCGATATGGAAGCATTAAAAATCCCTTCTCTGCATCATAATAACTAACAAGAAATCATAAATATAGAGTACCATATCAAAGAGAAATCATAAACTATACAGTACCATATCAAAGAGAAATCATAAACTATACAGTACCATATCAAAGAGAAATCATAAACTATACAGTACCATATCAAAGAGAAATCATAAACTATACAGTACCATATCAAAGAGAAATCATAAACTATACAGTACCATATCAAAGAGAAATCATAAACTATACAGTACCATATCAAAGAGAAATCATAAACTATACAGTACCATATCAAAGAGAAATCTCATGTGGGACTTATATTTAACTATGCACTTTATAAAAATTAAGAATTTCAAACAAGGTATCATATATTTCTTTATCTTGAACTCTGATAGGGACATAAATTGATTGTAAACCATTTGAATTTGATTGAGGATTCCACAATAAGAAAAGACAACAATTGACAAGATTTCTGACAGGCACATTAACAGGTGGTGATGTCCAACTGGTTTTTCATAAATCTCCAATAAAAAAAAAAACTAAATATGTTTATATTTTTCAGTACTACAATTTCCTATGACAAATCTGATAAAATCATGCTGAGCCTAGAAGATTGATTCAACATGAAAATGTCTATCAACCAGGATAAATTCAACAAATTTTAATGATACAAATTATTCTGTTTATAAGAAAGAATGGATATTGTTAACATTAATTTTGTTTGTAATCAATAACAGTGTGTAAAGGAAACAATCTGTGAATGCCAGTAGCTAAGTTCTGGGGTCAAGGACATAAAGAATGAGAATCAAAGACAATATTGACATATTAGAGTGTTGAATATCATTCCCGGAAATGATTCCTCCCACTTCATATGTCTTTAATATCTTAATGGAAGGTCTTTTACTTTACCATTATATCTATTAATCAGTCCATCATAAAAGGCTGTGTCATTAATTTTCTACCATTTAAACTTTTCCAAAAAGGTCAACTCAAAAATGAGTTCAATCTCGTATGATGACAACCAATCCTATGAAGTTTAAGAGCTTTCTGTCAAATCTCTCACAGATTTTGCGTTCACAAGATATTACAGTAGTAAAACAAAAGTTCACTCACTACAATATCTCACCTGTTTTACTGATAATTAGTTTGAAGTTGGAAAACTTAATTTGGTACGACAGACATGTGTTTTGTCTAGGTTAGTCTATAAAAAGGTATATACTATGAAATTTAGAGCGAGGGGCTTGCCCCGAGCTCTTAATTTCATAGTATATACCTTTTCATAGACTATCCAATTTAGCAAATATTTACAACTCGAGTAATCTTTTAATTGGTCTATTGATAGTTTATTTTGGCTGACTACTTGTATCACAGGTGTTTGTAAAACGGAGCTCATTAACGAAGTTTTGTAAATCTACTCACTAGTATCATTGTAAAATATGTGATTTCAAAAGGCCCTTGACTCCAGAATGAAAAGATGGTAGCTGCTGGTGTAAGTATGTATATTGATATAAAGTGGTGTTTCACTATACATGTTCTTCTTACATGGTAAGATGACCAAATAAATTGACCAAAAGCAGGCAATAATTAAATTGCAGTGGAAGCTTTACATGTTTTGAAAACATTTTTTAATTTCACTAAAAACTAAAGCTATAATAAATTTGAAACATATAGATAGTTTGTCCCCATAGATATAGTCTAGCAGATAGGCATTAAAAAGCAACTATCAATAGATCAGAGATTATAGGTTTTGTGTGGTTTTTTTTTTTTTTATTATTTCAAAGTAAAAACTAAAAGATTTATCAGAATATGTTTATATATATAATTGGCACATTATCTTCAGACATAATCACAATTTTTCAATTCATGACATCGTCCTGAACATGCATGAAATATTTGCCACTGGAAATTAAGCAACCGATAATCAATAAATCAATCAATTCATGACGAAATAGATCACCTACCTTAAGAAAGTTTAAAAAATTATCACCAAGTTGCTTTAATTTCCCTTCACAAGGTTTCATAGTACACACTTTTTTGTGTACAAAGTAATTGCATGGATGATACATTATTACATTATCATAATTTTAAGATATCGTTGTACTCTAATCAAGGTATAAAGAACCATATGTATTACCCTTTATTTAAATGAAAGAAATAGCAATTATCAAAAACATTTTTTAGATCCAAAGATTTTAATAGCAGGATATTTAAAAATCAACGTGAAAACTAATTACAAACTATTTAATTTAATTTGGAACACAGCATTTTATTTCAAAACAGCCAGCGGCAATTTTTGATTTAAATATCTTCATTATGATACAATGAAATCTTACCCTTGTGGTCATTCATGTGTAGTTACTTAGTACACGGGAAAAGTATGTACTATGAAAATTAGAAGGCAAATATAAGCAATTTGATTGGACGAGAAGTTGTAAGTATGTGCTAAGTCTACATACAAGTCTTTACAACAAAGGGTCAACTCTAATTATCAAATAGACTTAACACAATTAATGATCCATGCAATTAAGGTCAAGGTCAAATCAGCCCTACCACACACTGCACACAGACATGCACATCTTGCAATCATTCCATACACGAAATAAAGTTGGTAAACTCCTTAAAGTATCTGAGAAAAAGACCTATCCCTGAAAACTTAACATTGACCGATGAACTATGAAAATGAGGTCAAGTTCATATGAACCTTGCCAGACTACCATGTACACCGTACAATCATTCCATACACTAAATATAGACGACATACTGCTTATAGTATCTGTGAAACAGACCTATTCCAAAAACTTAACATTATCCAATGAAAAGAGGCCAAGGTCAGATTGACCATGCCAAATTAACAATTGCATTTTCAATGAAAACTTACATCTTTGTTCATTAGGTATGAAGCATCCAGATCTTCTAACATTCAAACATTCAACAGTCCACAATATATAGAAAAATACTAAGATTTTGAGAAATAAAATTTGTCCTTATTTCATGTGATCAGCAGTAGAACTTTATAATATTATTTTACTCTCATGTCCAAATAAGAACCAAAGCAAACGGACATCTTTCACAGCTGTACTGAAGTTCATGACCCTGAGGATAGTCAGCTGACAAGGAAGAAAGAGGATTAATGAATGCAAGACTTTGAAAGCTGATTAACTTAAAGGGTTATTACCTTTATATTATTTTACGCTCATGTCCAGATAAGAACCAAAGCAAATGGACATCTTTCACATCTGTACTGAAGTTCATGACCCTGAGGATAGTCAGCTGACAAGGAAGTGAGAGGATTAATGAATGCAAGACTTTGAAAGCTGATTAACTTAAAAGGTTATTACCTCATGGATTATCACGGTATGAAACAATGGTAAGTTTATCTTTCATACGTATAGAAACAATGGTCGGTTTATCTACATTAAAGCATAAGCTGAATAAAAGCACCTACTTCAAATGTCATTAAGCTGATTTAAAACAACCCACAACCACTGTGTGAATCACCTTAAAAAAACTACCCACAACCATTGTATTTTAATCAAAACTACCCACAACCATAGTATTTTAATCAAAACTACCCAAAACCATTGTATGAATCAAAACTTCCAACAACCATTGTATGAATCAAAACTACCAAAACTACTGTATGAATCAAAACTACCAACAACCATTATGTGTATCAATTCTACCCACAACCATTATATGTATCAAAACTACCAACAACCATTATATGATGTAAAACTACCAACAACTATTGTATGATTCAAAACTACCAACAACCATTATATGAAGTAAAACTACCAACAACCATTATATAAAGTTAAATTACCAACAACAATTGTGTGTATCAAAACTACCAACAACCATTAAGTGTATCAAAACTACCAACAACCATTATATGATGTAAAACTACCAACAACTATTGTATGAATCAAAACTACCAACAACCATTATATGGAGTAAAACTACCAAAACCATTGCATGAAGTAAAACTACCCAGAACCATTGTATGAAGTAAAACTACCAAGAACCATTGTATGAAGTAAAATTACCCAGAACCGTTGTATGAATGGAAAACTAATGATAGACAGGCTTGTGAGTAATGAAGAATCAAGACAGACAGGTTTGTGACTAATAAAGAATCAAGACAGATATGCTTGTGACTTATGAAGAATCAAGACAGATATGCTTGTGAGTAATGAGGAATCAAGACAGACATACTTGTGACTAATGAAGAATCAAGACAGACAGGTTTGTGACTTATAAAGAATCAAGACAGATATGCTTGTGACTTATTAAGAATCAAGACAGATATGCTTGTGAGTAATGAAGAATCAAGACAAACATGCTTGTGACTAATGAAGAATCAAGACAGACAGGCTTGTGACTAATGAAGAATCAAGACAAACAGGCTTGTGACTAATGAAGAATCAAGAGGAATCAAGACAGCCATGCTTGTGACTAATAAAGAGTCAAGACAGACAGGTTTGTGACTAATAAAAAGTCAAGACAGATATGCTTGTGAGTAATGAAGAATCAAGACAAACATGCTTGTGACTAATGAAGAATCAAGACAGACAGGTTTGCCACTAATCAAGAGTCAAGACAGATATGCTTGTGAGTAATAAAGAATCAAGACAGACATGCTTGTGACTAATGGAGAATCAAGACAGACAGGTTTGCCACTAATAAAGAGTCAAGACAGATATGTTTGGGAGTAATGACGAATCAAGACAGACATGCTTGTAACTAAAGAGGAATCAAGACAGACATGCTTGTGACTAATGAAGAATCAAGACAGACTGGTGTGTGACTAATAGAGAATCAAGACAGACAGGCTTGTGGCTAATGAAGAATCAAGAGGAACATACTTGTGTCCTGTACCAAGTCAGGAAAATGGCCATTGTTATATTATAGTTCTTTCTGTGTGTGTTACATTTTAATGTTGTGTTTCTGTTGTGTCGTAGTAGTTCTCTTATATTTGATGTGTTTCCCCCAGTTTTAGTTTGTAACCCGGATTTGTTTTTTTCTCAATCGATTTATGAATTTCGAACAGCGGTATACTACTGTTGCCTTTATTTGTGACAAAAGAGGAATCAAGAGGGACATACTTGTGGCTAATGAAGAATCAAGACAGACAGGCTTGTGACTAATGAAGAATCAAGACAGACAGGCTTGTGACTTATAAAGAGTCAAGACAGATATGCTTGTGAGTAATGAAGAATCAAGACAGACATGCTTGTGACTAATGAAGAGTCAAGACAGACTGGTGTGTGACTAATAGAGAATCAAGACAGACAGGCTTGTGGCTAATGAAGAATCAAGAGGAACATACTTGTGTCCTGTACCAAGTCAGGAAAATGGCCATTGTTATATTATAGTTCTTTCTGTGTGTGTTACATTTTAATGTTGTGTTTCTGTTGTGTCGTAGTTCTCCTCTTATATTTGATGTGTTTCCCTCAGTTTTAGTTTGTAACCCGGATTTGTTTTTTTCTCAATCGATTTATGAATTTCGAACAGCGGTATACTACTGTTGCCTTTATTTGTGACAAAAGAGGAATCAAGAGGGACATACTTGTGGCTAATGAAGAATCAAGACAGACAGGCTTGTGACTAATGAAGAATCAAGACAGACAGGCTTGTGACTTATAAAGAGTCAAGACAGATATGCTTGTGAGTAATGAAAAATCAAGACAGACATGCTTGTGACTAATGAAGAATCAAGACAGACAGGTGTGTGACTTATAAAGAGTCAAGACAGATATGCTTGTGAGTAATGAAGAATCAAGACAGACATGCTTGTGACTAATGAAGAATCAAGACAGACATGCTTGTGACTAATGAAAAATCAAGACAGACAGGCTTGTGACTTATAAAGAGTCAAGACAGATATGCTTGTGAGTAATGAAAAATCAAGACAGACATGCTTGTGACTAATGAAGAATCAAGACAGACAGGTGTGTGACTTATAAAGAGTCAAGACAGATATGCTTGTGAGTAATGAAGAATCAAGACAGACATGCTTGTGACTAATGAAGAATCAAGACAGACAGGTGTGTGACTTATAAAGAGTCAAGACAGATATGCTTGTGAGTAATGAAGAATCAAGACAGACATGCTTGTGATTAATGAAGAATCAAGACAGACAGGTGTGTGACTTATAAAGAGTCAAGACAGATATGCTTGTGAGTAATGAAGAATCAAGACAGACATGCTTGTGACTAATGAAAAATCAAGACAGACAGATGTGTGACTAATGAAGAATCAAGACAGATAGGTGTGTGACTAATGAAGAATCAAGACAGACAGGTGTGTGACTAATAAAGAATCAAGACAGACAGGTGTGTGGCTAATGAAGAATCAAGAGGAACATACTTGTGACAAAAGAGGAATCAGGAGGGACATACTTGTGACAAATGAAGAATCAAGACAGACAGGTTTGTGACTTATAAAGAGTCAAGACAGATATGATTGTGACTAATGAAGAATCAAAACAGACAGTGAGTGAGGCTTGTGACTAATGAAGATTGTGATTGACAGACTGAAGACAATATTTTGTTTGTCACTATAACACATGCCATCTCTAACAAAAAAGTTAAAAAGATATCAATCAGGCTTAGGTGAGAGTTAAACTAGATGTGTCAGAACGACATGAATTGCCCCGCTTGCAAAAAAAGCTTGAAGCCATTTTAAGGAGTGGAAAATAGAGAATGAAAGTCTGTATACATGTTATTTTCATGAAATTTTCAAATTCCAAAGCAAATAATCTAGAAAAAAATCCGCGGAGCTGAACCAAACATAAACTCGATCTGTAACTCAATATAGAGGACTCACATACTAAAAATCAGCTCAATATGTGAAGGTGTTTAGAAAAATAGTCTGTATAACTGCTATTTTCATGAAATTTTCAAGTCCAAAGCTAATTTCAGCAATAACCAATGGAGTGTAACCAAATGAAAACTCGATCTGTAACTCATCATAGTAGACTCACATACTAAAAATCAACTTAATATGAGAAGGCGTATAGGAAAAAAGTCCATATAACTGTTCGTTGCAGGTAGACAGAATGACGGAACGATGGAGTGGGGGGGCCTGGTTGGCCTAATGGTCTAGGACGTTGGTTTACTTCAATGACCACTAGCCTATCACTGATACATGACTCCTGGCTTTGTATGTTTACAAAAATGCCAGGGGTGTGCTCGATTTGTATGTGACAAGGTTTGTCAGTTTACTTCCCGACGTTAAGCAACAATTAATTAATCAATGTGATTTTTAATATACAACCAAAACACTGTCAAAATCTATATGACTCTTGCAAAAGTCCACATATTAAACATTACATGTCAATTCAATCTGTCTATTAAAGAGAACAATTGCCTTGTCAATTAACAAAACTTAACAAGAAGTGGTTTTATAGTTTAATTTTTCTCTTTGAAGAAAACATGCACTTTATATTACTAACTAATGTAAGTGACAGAAGATGCTTTCTCTGTAATTGCATCTACTGGCAGGTGTCTTCCATCTTCCATTTTGTTCCTTTTAATATAAATACTACCAAATAATGTTATTACTTTTGGACTCATTACTTTTCATTGAATAGCGCCAGGTTGCTATTTTAAGTCTTTCTTCTTTATAAGTATTCTGAAAGTCTTAGTATTCTGACATTAAAAATATTAGTTATATTAAATAATTTCTTTCAGGAGATGTTCTACAAGGGAAAGTGTTCGTAAGATTACAGCTTTCATGTCAGTTGCACATCAAGTTTCCTTACTATGACAGCAATATTGGAAGACCAGATGTATGTGCTCATTGTGGTATGGCTCCTGCAGAAAAATCACAGGAAACGACTCAGAATTATCGAATAGTACTTCCAGTTTGCCATTTATGTGTGGATAGTGGCAAAATCCAATAAAAAATTGAATGATTTTATGTGGACTTTGAAATAGCTCCTCTGACAATTTATTACACACGTTTTGAATAGTTACAAACAGTTTTCTATTCTTCTGTTGACTAAATTAATTGAGTTGTTTTTCATAATAATCATAATAATAATTTTCTATTTAAAGAGGGTTACACAGTTAGCTATAAAACTAATCTTCCCTGAGGCCCTCATGAAATACATTGAAATATAACAAACACAGAATTACAAAATAATCAAACAAAACACACACATAAGAAAAATAAAATAAGAAATTGTTATGAAATATACAATTTTCAAAACAGGTAAAAAGAAAAGAACAGAGTTCCAATGTCCCCCACATTGCACATATTTTATCTGTTCCGTCCAAGGACAATAACTAAAAAAAAACTTTTTTTGTTCTTTAAAACTTTTTAAAATTATCTTACAAGCAAGTTGAAGACTTGAGAGCAGTTTCGGATACATTCAATATTTCCAAGGGAAACTTATGGAACGCCACAGCTGTCTTATGTGGAACTCTGATTTTACTTTATGTTGTTTTATTATTACTTGATGATATTTTGTCTTAACTTAATATGGTTTTGACATTACGTAATGATGTTTTGATATAACTCAATATGGAATAGTCATTACTTAATGATATTTCGATATTACACGATATGGTTTCGTATTGACTTGATATAGTTTTGTCATAACTCAATATGGTTTTGTCATTACTCGATGTGGTTTCACCATTATTTGATGTGATTGTGTCATTAGTCAATGTGGTTTTAACATTACTTGATGTGAATGTGACTTAACGTTATGTAGTTGTTTCATTACATGATGTGGTTTTGTTATTTTGTAATGATGATTTGCCTATTTTTTATATGGTTTTAACATTACGTAATGATGTTTCAAAATTTGACGATTTTACACTACATGATGTGTTTGTTTCATTATTTGATGTGGTCCTGTCATTCTTTGATGTGGTTATCCCATTACTTGATGAGGTAAAATCACGTGACCAATTCGGAAAAACCTGTTCTATTTTTAGATAGATTTCCATGTTGTATGTGCCTTGGATGAGTGTGGCCATCCATCGAATTAGAGTTCAAATTAAAGTTCGGGTTACTGTTTGAGTTATACTTTGAGTTAGTCTTCGATTTCGAATTCATGTCATTATTAGAATTAAAGTTTTAGTTAGCATTGAGTTTCGAGTTGGACTTCGAGTTTGAGTCACATTTAAAGAGTTCTAGTTACAACATTAAATTTGAATCACTTTTTGAGTTTGAGTAAGATTCGAATTTAAGTCTCATTTAGATTAATTAAGATTTTGAGTTGAAATTCGAGCTATCTTATATGAGTTCGTAATTAAATTTTTCTATCGCGGAACAAGGACTTTGCTCGGGCTTCCGAAAAGAGGGCTCCTGTGTATGCGTACAAAAGATAAACAATGTTACAGTATACAAACGCAACATAAAAGTTGAAATAAAGTTAGATGTGGTGTGATTGACAATGAGACAACTATCCACCAGAGTTTAAATGCAGTGGGTGTAAGAAATCATATATAGGCAACCGTACAGCCTAAAACACACCGTATAGTCAGCTACAAAAGGCCACCATGCACCATGTGAAAAAATTCAAATGACAAAACAAACGGTCTTATTTATATTTAAACAATCTACAAAAAAAAATGGCACACATTTATACAATGACAACAATTGAACTTCATGCTCCTGACTTGGGGCAGGTACATAAAGAAAGTGCACGTGGTGGAGTTTAACATGTATGTGAGCGCTAAATCCTAACCTTACATCGGACTGTTACAGTTGTGTAACAGCACAAAACGAGAAAAAAATGTAAACTAGACAAAGTGATGCCCCCGCACTCAACTCATTTAAATTAACCGCTTATACCCCAAAAATGACAAAAAAAGTTCAGTTATCTCCCAAAAGAGCAAAAGATAATAAAAATAAAAACCCTGACCACATGCACACCTTCAATAATTGTACAAACAGCCAGCAGATTGAAAACTTCCTAGCATTCAAACTGTAGGAGGATTAATCTGGAAACGCTCTTCTTATGCTAGTAAATTTCCCAAAAAATTACAAAAAAAAAGTTCAACTATCTCCCAAAAGAGCAAATATTAATAAACATTAAACCCTGACCACATGCACACCTTCAATATATGTACAAACAGACAGTAAAGAGAAAACTTCCTAGGATTCAAACTGTAGGAGGAGTTATGCGGAATAACTATATATCCATAATGGGACGGACAGACGGACGGACGGACAAGAGTAACACAATATGCCCCCAACTTTCAGTTGTGGTGGCATACAAAACAGTTTCATTTGGCTGACTCAATAGATCGGTATGGCTGGGTAATATAAATCCATCGGGGTGATCTCGGATGCTCCAGAAAGGCACCCGTCGTGTTATTCGAGAAAGTACAAACCCAGTGATTTGGTTTTATTTGGTAGTTCACATTCAAGGAAAAGATAACGGTATTATGGTTACGACCACTGGAACATGTCCGTCGTCACATGTGAAACAGATATTCCAAAAAGTTTATTTTTCAATTAGTGCGAGGTAGATCAGGGATTTCAATTGATTACAAATAAAAGATTGATATCCATATAAGTTCGCTAAAACAAAATTCGGAGAATTCTTATTTTATAGTATTTATGTTTTGTCGCTAAATCCGAGCCCCCTCCCCCCGTTTCCCTGTAACTTTAGTGTGAGTTGATTTGAAGTGTTTCATTTGTTAACAATAAAGTTCAAGTCTTTTGATTTGTGTCGAGCCTGCGACATCAATGTAGCGGCAGTGAGACACAACACACCTATATTTCGTCGTCGATAGTTGCGTCGGCGTCGGCGTCTCAATCTCCAGTTTTTTTAATTTCTGTTGATTTTAACCTTTCATTATACATGTTACTAAACATGTATGCCATCATAATTTTGTACTTTTAGAATATCATACTGTATTTGTTTACCTCAACTATTGTATCTGTATTTATATTGTATGTTTCTCTGTAAACTTGTAATTAGTTTTTAGAGAATAAAGTATCTATTTATCTTTCTATCTATAGATCGTTAGGTTTCTAGTTTTTTACATTTTTCATTTCGGGACCTTTTATAGCTTACTATATGGTATAGGTTTTGCTTATTGTTGAAAACCATACAGTTTTGTTTTAGTTAAATAAAACCGAATTAAACTGTTTTGACATGATAAATTTGTAAACCTCCATGAAGTGTTTTAAAACTTGTATAGGAGTTATTCCTCAATTTCAAGAAAAAGCATCTACAGAAAAACATTTTTTTTTTAATTTTGTTTTTACCGATAAATGTATAGATAAATGTACAGCCGATCGACATGACGCTTTTACACTTACAGCAGCAATATCAGGCGAGACACAGGGTTCCGTGGAATATTTTACAAATTTATTACTAAATACTGCTTCCGTTTGAGAACTTAGGATAAAAACAACAAGACCAAGTGGTTAGGTATATCCCAATTATGTACGAAATACTGTAAACTTTTTAATACTTTTTTTCTTATTATTGTCTGCCGTTCCCCTTTTTCATACCAAATAACTCTGAACAACCACTCGAACTTTAATTTGAACTTTAACTCAATGGATAGCGATACCCATCCAAAGTACATTAAACAAACGATATATTGAAATCTGTTTAAAAATAGAACATATTTTTTTCCGAATTGGTCACGTGATTTTACCTCATCAAGTAATGGGATAACCACATCAAAGAATGACAGGACCACATCAAATAATGAAACAAACACATCATGTAGTGTAAAATCGTCAATTTTTGAAACATCATTACGTAATGTTAAAACCATATAAAGAATAGGCAAATCATCATTACAAAATAACAAAACCACATCATGTAATGAAACAACTACATAACGTTAAGTCACATTCACATCAAGTAATGTTAAAACCACATTGACTAATGACACAGCCACATTAAATAATGGTGAAACCGCATAGAGTAATGACAAAACCATATTGAGTAATGACAAAACTATATCAAGTCAATACGAAACCATATCGTGTAATATCGAAATATCATTAAGTAATGACTATTCCATATTGAGTTATATCAAAACATCATTACGTAATGTCAAAACCATATTAAGTAAAGACAAAATATCATCAAGTAATAATAAAATAACATAAAGTAATATCAGAGTTCCACATAAGACAGCTGTGGCGTTCCATAGAAACTCATTATAAATATTTGATCGGCAGTTATTTTTGAAATGTTTCCAAGGGGCATAACTCTTTTGAAAATAATTGATCAGCTGATTTTCAAACTCGTTAAAGACATTGCTGATATAAACCTATGATATAAGTTTCATAAAATTCGGGCAGAATTGTACATATATCAGCGTTCACAAGGCAATTTTCATATAATTAATGTTTCCAAGGGGCATAAATCTTTTCAATATAATTCCTTGGCACTGATTTTCAAACTTGTCCAAGACATTGCTGATCTAAACCTATGATATCAGTTTTAGAAAAATCTGGTAAGAATCATACATGTGAGAGAGCTAGCAAGACCAGCCGGATGGACGGCTGGACACCTGGTAATTCTATGTCCCCCTTAACGTGTGCGGGTGACAGTAATGAATTCATATAGTATTGGCATCATTCAAATGACCTCAACAATATTTAAAGTTTAAGTAAGTGTGTGAAAAATTATTTTAAAAGCATATAAAATTACACAGCTTCCTAATGTTCCAACAAGTAATTTTTTAAATCTTCTTTGTACTTGAGGTTGATTTTTTCAGGGATATTGGTAAGTTATTCCATAAAATAGATCCTGAATATATAAAAGATTTCTTAAACATCTCTGTTTTGGCTTTTGGAACTTGCAATTTTTTGCAAGACATATATTCCTCAAACAATATTGGTTTATTTCTGGTATTTCTTCAAATTTTTCAGTTAAATATACAGGGGCTTCATTCTTAATGCATTTATGCATCAAAACAGATTTACGATATGAGATTCTGTTCTCTACTGTCATCCACCCAAGCTGTTTAAACAGAGGTGCTGATGCTGAAAGTGGATCAGCATCTAAAATTAGTCTTGCAGCCCATTTCTGCAATTTTGTTATTCTTACTAGCTCATTTTTAGCACAACCACTCCAATTAATACAACAATAATCTATCAGTGGGATAATATAACCATTATAAAATAATTTTCTTGAATCAATATTTAGAAATTTCTTGATCTTAGAGAGTAAATGAAGTCTAGATGATATTGATGAACATAAGTAATTAACATGGCCTGTCCATGACAGATTAGAGTCAATTCTAACACCTAAAAGTTTTTCAATTGATGATTTTTGAAGAATATTATTCTCAAGTTAGAACTGGTTCTGCTTGATGGAAACGCAGCCTTTGTCATGTACTTATAACCATACATTAAGTTTTATCCAAATTTATGAATATGTTATTTTCATGACACCATTTTTCAACCCATTGGAGATCATCTTGTACTTTTAATTGCATATCAGCAATACTCTTTCCTGATGTATGCATCATTGTGTCATCAGTATACAAGTAGATCTTCATGGCAATTTTTTTTTATATAAAACAAACAAAATGGGACCAAGTATTGAGTCCTGTGGAACTCTGAAATTTATAAATTTTTTATCAGAATATTGATTACTTATATGGACTTACTGTGTTCTTTCTTTCAAATGTGGTTTAAAAAAATCAACAGTATTGTCATGGAAGCCATAAATTTGGAGTTTTTTACATAAAATTTCAGGATCAACAACATCAAAAGCTTTTTTAAAATCCAGGAGAACTGCCAAATTGATATTTCCATTATTCATTTATCAATGATATTAATGAGGCCAGTTTGACATGAATGGTTAGGTCTAAAACCAGACTGGGAAGGGTGTAAAAATTGAAACTTAGTCAAATAATCATACAGATGTTTAGATACATGTCTCTCTATTAGTTTTGATAATGTTGGCAGAACAGATATTGATCTGTAATTGCTAGCTAAATTTTTTTCACCTGATTTGAAAATAGGAGCTACCTTGGCATTTTTTAAAACACATGGATAAATACCAGTATCAATCATTCGGTTAAAAATATATGTTAAGGAAGATGCTATGAAAGGAGCACTCAGTTTTAAAATCTTTGGACCTATATTGTCAGAACTAGAAGATGTCTTAACATCTAGTTTGATTATTTCATCAAATAGTTCTGTAACTTTTACTGGGGGAATGATGAATTTATATATACTGTTATCTACTAAGACAATCAATTGTTCTACATTTTGCTAAAGTTTGTTGCAGAGAATGTGTAGTAAGGGGGTTACAGTACATATCCTTATTTGTTTTTAGTTTTCAGTTTATAATAGTTTTCATTTTTTTTTTTTATGCACATATATATATTAAACGACAATTTTAAATGAAAAAGGATTTTTTTCAAATTTTACCCTTAAACTGCAGCATACCTGTCAATCTCTGAAACTGAAAATGCAGGTCATGACCTGCATTGAAGGTAAAAATGTCAGGTCATAACGCGCACGAACTTTTTCGGTCCAATTTTAGTGTTGAGAGTTTTTTTTTATATACTACAACATATACATGTACCACTGAGTTTCCTAAAAATAATCACTTTTGTATTTGTTAAGTATATAAATATTTATCATTAATTAAATATCTTTCTAAAGCAGTGCCCTTTAATTATTGTTTTATTCACACTAGTTTACTTCTTCTTATTAATGAATGTCATAAACCCCAGATTACATGTAATTAGAAATCAATTATAGCTAATATGCTCCTAGATTGAGACAAGACATTCACATAATATTCAAATACACACAAAAACAATCAATATCCAGCCAAAAAATGACTTATGAGACACTGATCCTTAAAACCAAATTATATACAAAAATATACTATTTAACTTATAAATAATCTCATAAAAGTTATACTGAAAATAGGACAGGTCACTTAAAATTTAAATAATTTTTGGATTAAAAAAGATATATATTAACTATGAAATATGATATATTATAAAATGATCACATTTGGGTAAAAATCTTATAAATAAAAGCATTAAAAATTGATTATAGGAAAATATTACTGTAAAAATAATTTTCTACGCAAATAAAATTTATGTAAACATTTGCTTGCAAAAATAATACTGGATATTGGTACAATTCATAATTTCAATAAATTTTCTGTTTGTATTAAAATCTTGAAAGTCTTCAATAAGTTTTGAGCATTCATTAATAAGATTGTATCGAAGATCATCATATAATGAGCATTCCATTAGAAAGTGTTTTTCTGTTTCAACGCTGTTAGTTTCGCACAACACACATATTCTGTGTGCAATGGGTGTAGGCGGCCTGGAGTATCTTCCCGTTTCACACGCAAGTGGAAGTGAACCGGAGCGAAACAGAGCCATTGTACGTCGCTCAGTTACACAGGAGGAAGATAAATAGAAAGAAGTTAGTGTGTTTCCTTTCAGTGTAATATTTAGAGCATATGGATTTGATTTAAAGCTTTTACATTTAAGTGATAACAAAATTATTCTCTCCAACAGAAATATATTAAAATGTTCAAATTGTTTTAAAATGATTTTAACAGGATTAAGGATATTTGCAAACGGCAAATCTTTTAATCAGATCATAGAATTGTATGTCAAGCTTGACTGGCTTCAACTTTCTGGGGTACAAATTGTTACTTTTCAATCAAATGTAATGTTTTGATAGCTGTCATTGGCACGGTAAATAAGTAAATTCTAATTTTAATTGTTTACTTTTTCAAAGGAAAAACGCAGAGAAACGAAAACCGAAAGTATATTTGACTTCTAAATACCGGAAACAATACCCGTCAGAAATACGGGTGAAAACAGGTCATTTTCTGAAATCCCCGGTTATTTGAATACCCGGAAGGTATTTAATAAATCCCATGTGAAGGGGGAAATTCTCGGGTGTAACCCGCAGAATACGGGTCAGTTGACAGCTATGAACTTGACAAGTTTTTAAACCCAGTCAGGATCACTTTATTTTAAAATTAAAGAGCCATACTGGTGTAGGCATAGTAATTCATAGATCATTGAAACTTGAAAAAATATAGAACCTTGTCTCAATTTATATGTGGTCTACTCTAGTCACAAAGACATTGATATATTTACAAACATTTTCTAGTCTGAAATTATAAAAGTTTTCTAGTCATGCATAATATGTTATATGTTGTTTTAGTATCAATAAAGTTCAATTTATTGTTTTTCTGTGTTTTCCTGTGTGTCAGATATATTTTAGGAATTCCTCAAAAGAAAAATCCTACCTACCTACCCTGGGTAGGGTAAGGGGAAACAAAGAAATTTTTAATTGAGGCCTTGTACCTATATTTACCTTAACTGCCACAGGTAATTTTCGATGGACATTGAAATAATATTTACCTTAACTGCCACAGGTAATTTTCAATGGACATTGAAATAATTTTTACCTTAACTGCCACAGGTAATTCTCCATGGACATCAGGTACACCTGACAGAAATCCTTTATAAACTTCACCAAAGGCTCCATTTCCTAGAGCTCTGAAATATAACAAAGTTTTGTGCCATGAACTTATTATCTTCCTTATATTCAGATAATAAATATGAATCTAAATCGTATAGGTTTTAACAGGTCAACTGAAGAATATAATGCAAAATCCAAAATTCCAATTTAATTCAATGAGATACTTATTACCTAAGAATTCTGATATTGCATAATAAATAATAACCTTACGTTATTAAAATGGATTCTCTTCTGGTTGTGACCATCATGAAGAGACATTTCTTGTATCACACTCAACAGGGTGTGATAATAATAAGCAATACAAAAAAATACATTAATTTGGTAAGTCTATCTTGCAAAGTGTCCAGCAATGTGATACCTAAATGCAAAATTTCCATTGGCTATTTGTTAGGTCAATGATGACTTACAAAGGTCACACTGCCGTAGCAACGGAAATATGTGATTTCTCCAATAATATACAAAAGCACTAAAATTTTGAACTGAAAATCCTTTTTTTGCCAAAGGAGTAAGTTCGGTAAGGGCCATATTTGGCCCTGACTATAAAGTTCAATTTTACAAGATAAAAAATGTTTTAAGTTAACTTAGAGACATGTGAGAAAGTTAAATAGAACTATTTGTGTCAAAGTTTTATTCTAAAGCGTTGATTTTTACATCCCAAATAGATCAAGATAAGAGATTTTGGCAAAATTTGACAAAAACAGCCGGATTTCAACCAAATTTAGGACCAGGAAACATAGAGCGCAGGCGTCAACAAACTAAATATTCAAGTTAGACATGTAAAATGTCTATACAAACATTATTCTAAAAGATCTTTTTTGTCGACATATGCGCTCTATGTTTCCAGTCTAAAAACCAATGCAAATTTACCCATTTTCATTGTTTTTTTCGTGGAAAATCAAAATGAGTACTATTTGTGACGTCATGAATAAAACACAGGAACGTAAATTTTCAACAAAAAGGCTTATTTTCTATCTAGTCACTGTATTAGCTATGATTCATTGTGATATTGGTCAATAAATCCTAATTTGAAATTTAAGCTAAATAAGGGGGCCATTTTTGGGCCTTATCGAACCTACTCCTTTGATTACATGCTGAAGGGTACAAAAAGCTTTAGAATGTCTGATGTGAATGTTGTAACCAGAAGTGGACCCAAGATATCAAACTGCTTATGTGCAAAAAACAGGCAAAGCATTACACAGAATTTTCTATTTGACATCAAGAAAATGTTTACCATAAGAAAAATAGGTTTAACAACTTGTGAGAATTCAAAATTGCTTGAAATCAACTCTAGCATTATTTAATTTCAGTAGTAACTTAAGTAGTGTTGGGAGCAAAAATGATTCTGATAAAAAACTTCAGGTGATCTAGTGATCACAGATATCCCAATCCACAGCAACTGAGGCATCATGATTTTGTTAAGTGGTCCAAAACATTCCATGAAAATTACAATTAATTTCAAAAAGAGATTCTCTATTTATTATCTGGAAACCCCCCCAAAAAATATTTTTTTCAACTACATGTATCATTCACCTCAACTCTGGAATGGTATAAGTGAAAACAATCTTAATTGAACTTAACCTGTCTTTAGTAATCCAAAACATTCCATAATTTGTTTTTGCTAATTACAACAAGCTGTTATCTTTGATGGACAAACAGACTTACGGATGAGTGTCAATGATGATTACTATATACCCAGATTGGCAGAGTTCTAGGCTATTATCACATTAAAAGTTCTAAGGTCCTAAAATGTTGCAGAAAACTGGGGATAACTTTTTGAATAGATCTAAAGGTATATTCTAAAGCATAAAACATATTTTCAATTACTTTGAAATTACTTTAATTCGTGGGTATCAATTTTCGTGGTTTGAGCAAAAGTTACATGTTCCTTGGTTTTTAAATTCGCTGATTTTAGTTTTCTGAAGAAAAAAAAATTGAGTGAAGAATTTGAAGCCGTCACAAACAAAGATTTATGAAAATAATCATATGTTGTTTTATAACGATTTGTGGGACATTGCAAAATATGTTCATTTTCATTTACTTCTTTGTCTTTCATAACAGAAAACATTCACAAGATTTTTAATGAAATAATTGTTTTCGAAAATAAGCTGATTCATCTTTTTGTAGAAGTAATTTTTTTGCATTAATCGCAATACGATTTTTTTTGTATAAGAATTATGAGGAGTTAAAATGAACACTTCATCATTGTATATCATCACCGGAAGTCTTGACTTTCATGGATCAAAACTAATTTTTTATGAGAATTAAAAGGAGAAAAGTCATACAGTTTAAGTTTTTAAAAGATTAAATGGGCAAAATCCTGTCTGAAGTTGTATATAGTTTATAGTGCGTTTGCCGATATTCGATGTAATCTCTAGATTAGATGTCCGTATCCATGCAGTCAAACCTACTCTGGGACCTTACCACATATTTTTTTGGACAATAGTTGTTTTATTTCATTGGACACTTAATTTCGTGGATAAAGCGATCCACGAAAACTACAAAAAATTGGTACCCCACGAAAAAAAGTACTTTCAGTGTATATCAAAAACATAAACAAAATTATTTTATAAAATATATTCAACTATACACATTATATGAGAATGTTAGAGGTTATGTAATTAACCTTGACAGAACCAACTGGTACCCTGTTACATAATCAGACACATTGATATGTTTAGAGATTACATAACCAACTGGTAACCTGTTACATAATCAGACATATTAATATGTTTAGGGATGACAAAACCAACTGGTAACCTGTTACATAATAAGACACATTAATATGTTTAGAGACTACATAACCAACTGGTACCCTGTTACATAATCAGACATATTAATATGTTTAGGGATGACAGAACCAGCTGATACCCTGTTACATAATAAGACACATTAATATGTTTAGAGATTACATAACCAACTGGTACCCTGTTACATAATCAGACATATTTATATGTTTAGGGATGAGGAAGTACACCACTAATTCATGGCCCCATTGCTTTCTATGTTAAATTCCCCAATTTCAAGCAGGCACAGCTCTTTTGTTTCAAGTTCAAATAAAGTGACAATCATTGCATGTCAAAGCAACACTTTATGGTGCCTTGTACTGAATCAAAGCGCGAAAGCGCTGTAAAGGCAGTTAATTACAGGTTGTGTGTATTTTTAGTCCAGTTATATCATTATCTTGCATAGTACAGTGTACTTATCAGAGGTGGCTTTTAGTATTTAAGATTAAGAGTTCTCTAATGATATTGAACACGTTTTATGAATGTCATATTCTGAGCACTATATGAAGGCGATTGTTCTCACTTGTTTATGAACTAGTGCCATTAAGTCCAGTTTGTACCTTGTTTATCTATGTTTATAGTCAAATACTGTTTAATATAGTTGGGCATTTTCTTTTTAGTAATAAATAAATGTTATCAACTGTATTTTATTCAACTTTGCAAATGTGGTTTGTTACTAGTAAGTATGGATGATAGTTGTTTCATTGGCAATCATACCACATCTCCTTATTTATATAATGATCTATATTAAACGACCTCAGGTACAAAAAAAATGTATGTAACTAAACTATGATGGGAAACCTTTGACTTATTTCTTTTATATAAACTTTTGATTTGGTACCATAGAACTATGTAGAATAAATGTACATTGCAACATGTCAACTCTTTCAATGACAATACTTTTTTTAGAAACTATAACTCCAAGCAAAATTATATTTCCAAGTATAAAGTAATTTATGAATGAAAAAAGGAGTTCTTAATTAAGAAATAAACTGATTCGCTGAGCGCAGCTGGATACACCTGCAGAGGTCCAACCCTGAACAGTTGGGGCAAAAATGGACACAATATTCAAGCTTGATACAGGTCTGAATTTGGATTGTAATTTAATATTTGACATATTATAGTTTCTGATTAATGTAGTCAAAGAACTTGAAATCGGTTATATGAATTGAATTTATATTCAATTAAAGATTTCTTGCTGTTGTGCAATACACTGTGCTGTTGCGCAATACTTAATAAAGCTGTTGCCAGACTATAAACAAATAAAGTTCAATTTCTTCTCAATGTCATATTTGAAATTTATGAAAATCAATAGGGAGATTACATCAATAGCTATAAATAATTCACCAAAGTTTCATGCGAACTGCTTAAAACATTTTTTGAGTTGTTGTCCAAAAACTGGAAAATCCACCCTTTTTTAATGAATAAAACCCCATAACTCAGAAATGTTAAATCTAAAATTTATAAAATTCTAAAGGGTGCTAACGGATTGATAATTTAGTCTTAGATGCAAGATTTTTTTATCAGTTGTTAGTGGCTTTGAACTAGCTGTCAGTAACTGCGAGTACTCTCAGATCTGTACTCAGTGTCTTTTTGTTGTTTGGATGTACAACTACCCGGCCACGTCCACTTGTATTTGTATTTATCCATCTGATGAGTGATCATTCTTATATTGTACTGTTACACCACTGTCTCAGGTTATGGGGAGGGTTGGGATCCCGCTAACATGTTTAACCCCGCCACATTCTGTATGTACTTCTATGTGCCTGTCCCAAGTCAGGAGCCTGTAATTCAGTGGTTGTCGTTTGTTTATGTGTTGCATATTTGTTATTCGTTCATTTTTTGTACATAAATTAGGCCTTTAGTTTTCTTGTTTGAATTGTTTTACATTGTCATTTCGGGGCCTTTTATAGCTGACTGTGGGGTATGGGCTTTGCTCATTGTTGAAGGCCGTACTGTGACCTATAGCTGTTAATTTCTGTGTCATTTGGTCTCTTGTGGAGAGTTGTCTCATTGGCAATCATACCACATCTTCTTTTTTATATTTTAATCAACAGATATAAACAATTCACCAAAGTCAAGGCGAGACAACAAAACTTAGTTGTAAGATCTCTGAGATTTTTTACACGGTACGAGTTTTTCTCATTGTTGGAGATTGTACGGTGACAGTAACACCTGTAACTGTTTAAACCCATTTCTTATGCACTTTGGTTCGATAAACTCACTGAATATCATACCACATCTCCTTATTTTTATATGCATTACAATTTACATGTGCATGTAATTGTAAATATATATATATCAGAACAAAATTCATTGCGTCACTTTTATTTATGCATCCTTTGGCACAATACAAGTTCTAAAATTACACAACATAAAACAACTAAATGTTATTTCAGATGCAAGTTTTGTTTCAGTTCCATTCATAGGATTTATTAGAATTTTGTGTTTTGCCAAGTCCAATAATTGGCTCTACAATGTATGTGCACGTGTTAATTGGAGACTTTTCTATCCCGTATAAGAGTTTTGGAACTAATTCTGTTTCTTTTTTTGAAAAAAGTTAGCAAACAAATCTTGCACATTTAAACCTTTGTCTGCCATCACACTGTCACCTGGATCACATAATTGAACTATTCTACATCTTTCAACTATTTCACAGTCACTGGTACAACCAACATATGCATTAGAGACATACATTGTAGTTGACTAAACCACCAGGTGTTGAACATACAAGTATTTTCAGTGTTTCTGTTTTTATATGATGAAAAGGTTGCCTGAGCTCTAGGAACTTTAGGTTTTATCACGGGATATTCTGTGCTGTCAATCATAATCCAAGTTGTAGGAAACTTTAATTTGAAGTTGGATGGCGAAGAATACCTGACTAAACCACCAGATGGCCAAGTGTAAGCCTCACACCACTGTTTAGATATAAAAACAATCCATGTATACACAATATTCTTAACACTAGATTCAATCTAGAATCTAGACAGTTCAAAGTTGGTTGTATAATGCCTCAATTTCATCAAAGTCATAAAAAAACTGATTTTCAACTGACACCCTATAGCTATCAATTTGAAAATATATGTATCTCAAACAATGTGCTGCTGGACCAAGTGTGGTCAAAACAAATAAAAATTTAGTATACAACTCTAAACCGGTATAAAAATGCATGGCTGTGTCACTTGTCTTCATTTCAAAATTCTCTGCTGAAAACATAGGCATTGATGGTGTTTGCGTAATTCCATCTGTGAAGCTCAACATTAGCTCGGCAGTTGGTGGTGAACAGTCATAAATCCTTTCTGCAGTATGAATGACTTCTTTAGGAAAACCAACTTTACAATCAAAACTTTCCTCTAGATTTCTACTACAATATTCATCAAGTTTAGTTCTTTTGTTTTCACAGGAAACTGCCCTGATTTTTCTTTTTGCGGACGATTCAGTCTCTTGCTTGGTCCAGGAAAATAGGCTGGGAATGGCAGTAGACTTAAGTCTCTGTATGGTGGGTTTGCGCCCTGAAAAGGGTTATAAAACTTTAGTTTTTTGATAACTAAATGAACTTCCATTAGCAATGTATACTTTGTACTACCTGGCAAAATATTAACTAGATTTATTCATTACAATCTGGATAAAACTATGTTTGCCTGATTCAATGTATGTTATGTAAATCCAAAGGACAAATAATGAGAGACTTATGCAACAAACGTACATTGTTTGTTACCTAAATAACTATAATATAGATGAGAGCATGTCATTGTTTTGTTCCTGTTAACATTGTCATTGATATTTTTCAAGAAAGTCTATGAGGCATAGCTTATGCATTCCTGTCATTACTACATTAGCATAATTACTGCTAAAATAATTCTCAGTATGATATACCTCTTGTAAGAAATCATTTTAATTGTAGCAATCACCAAAAAATCTCAAACAGATCACATTGAATTGTAATCCAAAAAAATATGACGTCTTGAATTAACTACCCCCTTTTTTTTTCTAAAACGATAATTGCGGTTGTAAACAGACTTTGGTTTATTCGCATGGAGATTACATATATTACTATATATTTCAAAAAGAAAATAGAGTTTTACCATGAATAGTTTCCTGCACGTAGTCTTTTTCAGTAAAATGTGCCTTGCAAACAACAGCTGATTGAGATGGACTCCTCGATTTCATCGTGTTCTCGTCCAATCTGCGTATGGGCCATGGCGTTGATCCAACTTTTCCTTCTTTTTAAGTCATTTGGAAATGCATGTCCTCCTCTTACATGACATCCAAGTACACAACAACAAGTACTTGGCATCGTTAATTAAAAATGTAACTGTTCTAGTTGCACAGTGCAGAAACAGGAAGTTGAGGAACAGGATGGGCTACCACGGCGCCACCTATTCAGGAACGATAATTTGCTACTTTACATAACTGCGAAATAACAATAACGTTAGACGGGTTCACGTGCATAAACAGAAATGCGCTTTAAATTGTATAATATCATTCATGTTCAGTCGACCTTTAATTATTATATCAACGACTGAAATGATTTATAAACATCTAGATTGTAGATAACACTCGAAATTAACCCGACCTCTTTCCACACGGAATTCAAATAATTCGTGTTTGTCAATCGGTTGACTGCTTATAATGCAAAATACAAATAATTCAAAAGTTTTTAAAACTAACAAAACACAATGATCGTTTCTCTATTTCCCAATGTAAATGAAATGAAACAAAAAACATTTTATATCACAATAAGAAGAGGAGAGAATTCAACATTTCCGGATCTACTTGGAGCCTAATGACCCCCCACGTAGATAAGTTGGATATCGCGGAAGGAAGGATTAACCCGGCAACCAGAAAGGCATTAAAGCACTGCCTTTAAAAAATCAACATACCTTTAATGGCATATAAGAAAGAACTGGTTCCCGGGACTTCAGATATACCAAAACAGGTACTTCAGATCTGACAAAATGTACCCTCTTTTTTAAATTTCATGCAATTTTTTTATTTTTCAAAATTATAAGTCAAACAGTGTTCTACAATGATCACCAGTCATTCAGCTTTCATTTGATACCAAAATTACCTAAATATTCTACATATTTTGAAAGTTACACCCATGCGTAGGAACTATTTTGTGTTAAATATGTATCACTTTCTGGCCGGGCCCGAATTAGTGGTGTTACACCATGACAGAACTAACTGGTAACCTGTTACATAATCAGACACATTAATATGTTTCGGGATGACAGAACCAACTGGGTACCCTGTTACATAATCAGACACATTAATATGTTTACGGATTACATAATCTCCATCGGAATCTACTAAATTCCATTTATTTCAAAATTTGCTGTGACTAAAAGCTGTAAATTACCATTAATATCTAACAACTTGTCCTGGAGTTTAATTAACCTACATGTAATTGTAAATTAAATTAGCTGATGACATAAGAACATTGTCAATGAATTATACAACTGTATAGACAATATTGTTTCTAGTCAGCATCTGTATATGTCAATGTATCCAACCCACTAGTTCTCTGTTCATTAATTTTCCTTTTTTCATGCCAGGGTATTGGTTTTGCTCATTGTTGAAGGTGATATGTTCAATGCTTAGCTTCTAATCATTTTTAATCAAGTTTTCAATTTTAATGACAGTAGATGTCATGTTTGAAGGTGAATGGAGTTATCAACTACTATTCTAAACTAGAGGCTCTAAAGAGCCTGTGTCGCTCACCTTGGTCTATGTGCATATTAAACAAAGGACACAGATGGATTCATGACAAAATTGTGTTTTGGTGATGGTGATGTGTTTGTAGATCTTACTTGACTGAACATTCTTGCTCCTTACTATTATCTCTATCTATAATGAACATGGCCCGGTAGTTACAGTGGAAAATATTTTGTAAAAATTTACAAAAATTTACAAAATTTATGAAAATTGTAAAAAATTGACTATAAAGGGCAATAACTCCTTAAGGGGTCAATTGACAATTTTGGTCATGTTGACTTATTTGTAGATCTAACTTTGCTGTACATTATTGCTGTTTACAGTTTATCTCTATCTATAATAATATGCAAGATAAAAACCAAAAGCTGCAAAATTTTCTTAAAATTACCAATTCAGGGGCAGCAACCCAACAACTTGTTGCCTGATTGGTCTGAAAATTTCAGGGCAGATAGATCTTGACCTAATGAACAATTTTATCCTCATCAGATTTGCTCTAAATGCTTTGGTTTCAGAGATATGAGCCAAAAACTGCATTTTACCCTATGTACTATTTTTTAGCCATGTCGGCCATCTTGGTTCGCGGGCAGGGTCATCGGACACATTTTTTAAACTAGATACTCTAATGATGATTGTAGACAAGTTTGGTTAAATTTGACTTAGTAGTTTCAGAGGAGAAGATTTTTGTAAAGAATTACAAAAATTTACGAAAAATGGTTACAAATTGACTATAAAGGGCAATAACTCCTTAAGGGGTCAACTGACCATTTTGGTCAAGTTGACTTATTTGTAGATCTTACTTTGCTGAACATTATTGCTGTTTACAGTTTATCTCTATCTATAATAATATTCAAGATAATAACCAAAAACGGCAATATTTCCTTAAAATTACCAATTCAGGGGCAGCAACCCAACAACGGGTTGTCCGATTCATCTGAAAATTTCAGGGCAGATAGATCTTGACCTAATAAACAATTTTACCCTATGTCAGATTTGCTCTAAATGCTTTGGTTTCAGAGATATAAGCCAAAATCTACATTTTACCCCTATGTTCTATTTTTAGCCATGGCGGCCATCTTGGTTGGTTGGCCGGGTCACCGGACACATTTTTTAAACTAGATACCCCAATGATGATTGTGGACAAGTTTGGTCAAATTTGGCCCAGTAGTTTCAGAGGAGAAGATTTTTGTAAAAGTTAATGACGACGGACGACGGACGCCAAGTGATGAGAAAAGCTCACTTGGCCCTTTGGGCCAGGTGAGCTAAAAAGGATTATAAATGTATCATTTAATCAAAGTTTGGTAGCAATTGGTCCATTCTGCCAAATTTTGTATATAAGTAATACAGTGGCAATCATGCTTAAATTAGATGGGTTCATTAATCAACATTAATTCTTAAAGAGTTAAACCAATAATTTAGTCAAAGTTTCATAGCAATTGATACATCACATGATTTTTCTCACTTTTTTACCAAATTTTTAGTCAAATTTTGTATTCTCAGTAATGGAGAGGCATATTTGAAGGTTGTTTGAAGGTTGTTGGGGTCATCAACCATAAATCTTCAAGAGGACCATAAAGATATAATTAAATCAGCTCAAAAGACAGACACAGACAAAACTCTCTGCTGATAAATCCTATAAAATACACAGGCAGTTTAACATACCTAACTAATCGTAGATTATTTGCATTAATCTCATTTAACTTCTGTTCTGGACAGTTGGCCACAACAAAGTCGTAATTTGGATTATATTCTGCCATTATTCCTGTAGAATGTAGTAAAGTACTTGGAAGGAGACCATTAGCAGTTGATGTCCTTATGGCATAACCGCGTGTTGGCGTGGAATTCAGTTCAAGTCTAACAAGTTTGGCATTCTGTTTCTTTTTCTGTTGATTAACTGAAGCAAAAAAAGTATCAAAAGAAAAATTATTTGTGCCAATAACAGAATGATACTAGACTGAATTATGAACATTCTACTTCCTAACAACATATCAATATACCATTATAAGTTAACTGTACAACATATCAATATACCATTATAAGTTAACTGTATTTCTTCAAATCTTACATGCATGTAATTTATAGAAATTTGGTCTTAAAGGTTATCAGGTTAACATTGAAGAAAGTTCTTTAAATATTGTCTTTATTGGTACTTGCATTGATTTTGTTTTAACCGTTTAATACATAACTGAAACAGTATTGCTATCCAATTATAAAACGTATGGTCCTTCATCTTGTTAAAACGTATACATGTATTTTAGAATTGTACAAGGTCATACATTTCTTAGACTATTTATGATGTCCTTTCACTACATTCTTTGGAGGTTCTCTGATTGATATTTTAGGCCTGTAAAACATAGTTAATTTATTAATCATATTGGGCTTCGAACTAGCCTTCAGGAACTATGAATACTCTTAGAAAATACATTGTAGAATAGAAAATTGAAACCTGATTTTTGTCGTGATTAAATAAATGTTTTTACAAATTTTGTTTAAAGTTTGAATTTCCAGCCACGATTCACAGGATCTTGATCAGACTTTTGACAAATTTTAATCGGGAATAGTTCTATCAAGGAATAGGAATGTGTTACCCCAGCTTAAATTGTAAAATTTTATATCTGTGAAAAAAAAACGCTATACGGTATATGGAAGGTTCAACGCTCCCAAAAACGGGTAACCCAGCCAAATTCTTTCTGTGCCTGTCATCTAGTGATTGTTGTTGGCTGCTGAAATGAAATCAAGTCACATGCCAGAAAAGTCAGATGAGATCATCAAGGCCTAGGTAGTAATTAAAACAAGTTATAAACCAGTATAGTCAGATGGGATTATCAAGGCCTAGTTTGTAATTAAATCAAGTCACATTACCAAGTACAGTCAGATGGGATTATCAAGGCCTTCTTTGTAAATAAATCAAGTTACAAGAGAGTATAGTAAGATGGGATTATCAAGGCCTATTTTGTAATTAAATCAAGTTACAAGAGTCTATAGTATAGTTAGATGGGATTATCAAGGCCTTGTTTGCATTTCAATCAAGTTACAATCCAGTATAGTCAGATGGTATTCATTTTCAGGGCCTTGCTTGTTATTTAATTGAGACTCAGGCCAGCATAGTCAGATAAGATTATCCAGACCTAGTTGTAATTACATGAATGCACACACCTGCATTGTTAGGTGGGATTATCCAGGTCGAGGTAATAATTAAATGAAGTCACACACCCACATTGCGTAAAGGCATAGAAACAGATATAGAATGCTTCAAATTGTAATTATATAAAATTGACAATCCTTTCCTTTCTTCTTCTATGCTTCTGTTAAACTATAAATCAAGCTAATTTATTTTCAAGAATGATCAATGATCTTATTTTTTTTTCTATCAATAGTTTATTGCAGTTTCCTTCCATTGTTCATTTAGTAATGTTTATATTTAGAATTTATGAAGGCAACTGAGGACATTCAATGGAAAAATATTTAAAATTTAAAAGAAAATCATAAAAAAAAGATTTAAAAATTCATTTTAAAAACAGGGCACAACAAAGCAAGCATATTTAATGAGATCTAAATGCAGTTTCACATCCACATCTCGAACTGTATACAGTTATTCCCCTGAAGTTAAATTTAATGTGCCAGATGTTGGAGCAGCACCTAGAAAATAATGAAAAGCTTACACCATCATGGAATCTTTCCGATAGCATGCTCTCAATATTTCGAATCAGATACTTGTCAAACACTATATTGAAACAAAAGTTTATACAAATAAACTCATCATAGATACCAAGATTAAAATTTTGTACGCCAGAGACGCGTTTTGTCTACAAAAGACTCATCAGTAACGCTCAAAAAAAAAAATAAAAGGCCAAATAAAGTACAAAGTTGAAGAGCAACATACAACTCAATGGGAGTTAGGGAATCTTAGTTTTTGTATGTATACCAATGTCCTGATCCAGTTTTAAGCCATCAAATTGAATATTTTATAATCAAAACAAAACTTATAAACTAGCCTCTATGACATTGTGGATAAATATGTCAAGATACAACAGGTACCAGGATCTCTACTAGATAAATATCATAAATGATTCTACCCTGTCTGCAACTGTTGCTGTCGGTAAACATTGAACAGAAAAAAAATTCAATATTTTGCTTAGGGTGCTGTCTCTTGATTATCTCTTCAGGTTCTGTCCAAGTAAAATTCCATAACCGTTTGACAAAGTTATTCAAGTTTTAAAATATTTAACCACAATGTACCTAACTGCTGAATAACCACAATATACCAAAATGCTGACTAACCGCAATGTACCTAAATGTTGACTAACTACAATGTACCTAAGTGCTGACTAACCACAGTGTACCTAAACGTTGACGAACTACAATGCACCTAAATGCTGAATAACCACAATGTACCTAAATGTTGACTGAGCACAATGCACCTAAATGTTGACTAACCACAACGCACTTAAATGCTGACTAACCACAATGTACCTAAATGTTGACTAACTACAATGTACCTAAATGCTGACTAACCAATGTACCTAAATGTTGACTAACCACAATGTACCTACATGTTGACTAACTACAATGTACCTAAGTGCTGACTAACCACAGTGTACCTAAACGTTGACGAACTACAATGCACCTAAATGCTGAATAACCACAATGTACCTAAATGTTGACTGACCACAATGCACCTAAATGTTGACTAACCACAACGCACTTAAATGCTGACTAACCACAATGTACCTAAATGTTGACTAACTACAATGTACCTAAATGCTGACTAACCACAATGTACCTAAATGTTGACTAATGTACCTAAATGTTGACTAACCACAATGTACCTAAATGTTGACTAACCACAATGTAAATAAATGTTGACTAACTCCAATGTACCTAAATGCTGACTAACCACAGTGTACCTAAACAATGACGAACCAAAATGTACCTAAATGCTGAATAACCACAATGTACCTAAATGTTGACTAACCACAATGCACCTAAATGTTGACTAACCACAATGCACTTAAATGTTGACTAACCACAATACACATAAATGCTGACTTACCACAATGTACCTAAATGCTGACTAACCACAATGCACTTAAATGCTGACTAACCACAATGTACCTAAATGCTGACAAACCACAATGTGCCTAAATGTTGAATAACAAAAATACACCTCAATGTTGAATAATAGGAGTGTTTCCTAATGTTGACTATCTACAATGTACCTAAATGCTTACTTATCACAATGCACCTATATGGTTTTTAACAAAAATACACCTGTATGCGACTAACCAAAATGCATCTAAATGCTGACTTAAACCACAATGCACCTAAATTTTGACTAAAAGCAATGTTTTATAAGGTTGACTCACCACAATGTATCCAAATGTTGAATAACAAAATTAAACCTAAATGCTAACTAACCACAATGAACCTATTAAATGCTAAATAACAAGAATACATTTAAATTGTGACTAACCAAAATACACAATGTTGACTAACAAAAATACACCTAAATGTTGACTAACCACAATGCACCTAAATGCTGACTAACCACAATGTACCTAAATGTTGACTAACCATAATATACCTAAATGTTGACTATCCAAAATACACCTTAATGTTGACTAACTACAATGCACCTAAATGTTGACTGACCAGAATATACCTAAATGATGACTTACCACAATGTACCTAAATACTGACTTACCACAGTGTACCAAATGTTGACTAACCACAATGTACCTAAATGTTGACTAAAAGCAATGTTTTATAAGGTTGACTCACCACAATGTATCCAAATGTTGAATAACAAAATTAAACCTAAATGCTAACTAACCACAATGAACCTATTAAATGCTAAATAACAAGAATACATTTAAATTGTGACTAACCAAAATACACAATGTTGACTAACAAAAATACACCTAAATGTTGACTAACCACAATGCACCTAAATGCTGACTAACCACAATGTACCTAAATGTTGACTAACCATAATATACCTAAATGTTGACCAACTAAACTACACCTAAATGTTGACTATTCTCAATGTACCTAAATGTTGACTAACCACAATGTACCTAAATGTTGAAAAACCACAATGTACCTAAATGTTGACTATCCAAAATACACCTTAATGTTGACTAACTACAATGCACCTAAATGTTGACTGACCAGAATATACCTAAATGATGACTTACCACAATGTACCTAAATACTGACTTACCACAGTGTACCAAATGTTGACTAACCACAATGTACCTAAATGTTGACTAACCACATTGCACCTAAATGCTGACTAACCACAATGTACCTAAATGCTGAATGCCAAAATTATTTTTGTTCCCTACAAAAATTGCATACATGGCCATTATGTGTTACATGGTATTGCATTATCACACCAAGACTGATAACAAATTTCAGGAAGCTCTTATTTGTAGTTCACTTGAAAAATGCAACTCAAATTTCATACATGGCAACTGTGTGTTAAAATTTATAAGTATTCGGTAAACAGGTAGTTGAGGATCTATGAATCTGAAACTGCATGACATGGTATGGTACTATCACACAAAGACTGATACCAAGTTTCAGGAAAATTGTGATTTTCATTGAATTTCATTGGACTGATGGACAGAAATAAAACAGAATCCCCCCACCCCTACTCTGGAGTGGTGGCACAATAATTAATGTGAGTATCAAAACATGATAGAGATATGGTTTCATTTCCATCAAATATGTCACTAGCAAGATTCAGCTCATAAAAAAAGATTATGTCATTAAGGGCTAAATTCCAAACTTGTGTTTAGGAGCCTACCAGATGAATATTATTTCAGAAACATACATCATGTGCTTACAAATCAGTATCATGTTTTCTTTTTATCTAAATTCAATTCAGGGCTGATAAGGGGAAACACTGGTTGTGTGTCTGATTCCTGTAAGATTAATAGAGATATTTATACAGATCTGAATAATTTTGTCAGTGTAAATTATAATTTCACCAAACTAACAAATTTTGATATAAATTAAATATAATGTGGGGTATACAACAATGAGACAGCAAACCAATGACAAAAACAACCCAAAGACATCTAGATTTCAACATACATCCCTCACTGGTGGATAGTTGTTATGTTTGCAGTCATACCACATCTCCTTTAATTATATTCAGTATTTGATTTTCACTCAATTTCTTCCTTTCTTTATATATCTTTTGCCTTGAATATATTAATAGACATGAAAATTTTTGGAGACCGATGACGCTTTGAAACCTTGACATATTTTATAAACACCTGTCCATTGTTGTAAACTGTATGTTGACCTCTTGACATGTATTGATAATTTTAGTCATTGGGTTACTGTGTATTGATGTATATCCCACATTTCCTTTTATTAAATTTCAATGTTTCAATAATTTTTTATTTTTTATTTTAGATCAACAGCAAAATTAAAGCATGTTTAAGTAAGTGTGTAAAGAGACTGTTCTGAATCCTAAAGAAAGCAATTTACTTTTTATCCAACTGCCAATATCTACCAAACAGTACTATAACCATAAACAACAGTTCAGCCATTGATTATTATTTGCCAGAGGAAGGATAATTATTTGTATTTCTACACGTATCTGTAAGAATATATTGTCTTCTTAATTAAAATATTTATTAGGCATTACAGTAATAGCACTCTCTAAATCTTCCATTTTAATCCAATAAGTAACTCTATGCAAGTTAAAAATAAACAATAACCAGCTCATGTCAACACAATACATTGCAGTATAATTAAGCAGTAATTAAGTAGACCTAATACTTATGCTTAATGACATTGTCAGTCTTAAAACAGTTTTCATGTAACCCTTATAAGCTTAGGATTTACAATTCAATGCCCTTGACCATAAAGAGTTGAGTGATTTTATTATGGAAATGTATGAGAAAGTTAATTCAACCAAAAGGAAGATTTTAATTAAAATAAGTATTTGTTTGTCCCTGAAAAGCAAAAACAGCAAAAATCAATTGAAATTCAAAATAGGAAAAAAACTACACATTGGGAAATGCGCCACTTTAATATATATTCTATGAAGTTTCAAGTTTGTAGAAGGATTTGATTACTCAAAATTAATGCTGTATTTTTCTTATTTTGCTGAATAATGACTCAATTTAAATGTCTTGGAAAAAGATAAAAAAATCCTCAAACATTACCATAATAGCAAGCTACAATCTGAATATGTTTGAAATCTTTCTGTAAGTTAAAAGGTCTAGGTTGAAAACTGTAGAAAGGATGAGAGAAAAATAGACAAAATATGGAAATTTTATATTTCCATTAAAAGAAAGACAAAGTAAAATTAATTTTAATAAAATAGAATAGTATAGATTTTATAAGAAAGTGAAATATAATACTTTGTTGATTACATAAATCGATACTGAGTCTTTTGTTGAAAGTTTTGATGAAAAAATTACTAAATAAATAAAAAATAAGATGTGGTATTGATGCCTATGATACAATTATCCACTAGGACCAAGTGACTTAGATGTAAGCAACTATAGGTCACTGTACAGTGTTCAACAATGAGAAAAACTGTATAGTAAGTTATATAAAAGGCCCAAAAATGACAAAATGATAAACAATTCAAATGAGAAAACCAATGGTCTGATTTATAAACAAAACAAATAACAAAAACAAAAATATATTTTCTGAAAAATTACTGATTTAATTCTTTCAATATAACATTTGTATAGAAAGCACATACATTCAAGAAAAAAATCGTTATCTGATAGTTTTGGTGCAAACTAGAAGAAGGTAGATCTTGACATTCTGAGCCTTTTAGCCACGGTCTGATTTTCTCTATGTATTATAATTTTTTCAAATATAAGACAATGCATTTTACCTATATGATCTATTTTTAGCATGGCAGCCATGTTTGTTGACTACTAGCTAAAGAAAAAAAACCACAAAATTCATACTAGATACCCTAAGGGTCATTCACACAAAGTTTGGCTGAAATTGGTTTAGCAGATCTTTAAAAAAATGTATGACAATGACAACTGAAAGATGAAGGACAACAACAGATGCCAAATGATGGCAATGGGCCAGGTGAGCTAAAGAAGGGTACCATCTGAGAATATTGCTTGGAAATTTTTACTAAGTTTCGCTATTTTGAAAATCAGAAAAAAATTTACCAGCTAATCACAAAACAAATTAAACAAACATACTACCTGTTTTATGAGAAACTGTCCTTTTTAAAAAACTAAATAATTTTGAGAAAATTAAACAGCCATTATTTAATATTAGAATCTTAATCATGATAACTTTTATTTGAAATTGCTTTTTTGTAGATAATTTTACCTACCACGACATATAAGAACTGCAGCCAGGATAAGGAAGAGAACGGTCACAGACACTCCAATGGCTATAATATATCGCATATCAAATACTTCTTCCATCATTGCTGGCTGTAATGTTACGTGCATATCTAAAACCAGAAAATAGATCAAAATAATCCAGCTCAACCAACATTGAAGGATTTAAAAGATATACATCATAAAATATTTGGATATTCTTGAAGGAAGTATTTATTTCTGGTCATTCATATTTTTTGCTGAGGCGTCTATATATTGGTGAGTTTCGGAAGCTTCTAGGGGCCAATCAGATATCATTGGAACAAGATTCTCGGAACGTCTCAAAATTTTCGATCCAAAGTATTTGCCTTTTGACAGAACATATGTGTTTTCATGTGAATGTTTATTAAATATCAAATATAATGATAACACAATTATATAATTCATGTTTTGAGATGGTCCATGTATGCATTGTGTGTGTAGTGTTTAACACAACATGCTATTGTTCATTGTGACAAAAATTCGTAAGGGTTCCGCTGAACCAAGTGTCTCGCCTACTTTTGCTGTTAGTCACAGGCTCAACAAAAATAGGGAAAAAATTATTAAAAATTTTCCTCTAGATACTATCTTTTGATTGTAAGAAGCTTCTATCCAAGTTTGGTAAAAATCCAGGATGGTTTATGCATCTAATAAATGTTTTAAAAACTTTAACTGCAGACTGTTTGTAATGTTAAGTGGAAGAAAAACTTTATAAGTTTATATAAGTAATATACGGAAAAACAGGAAATAAATTTTTACAAAATTTCCCTCTAGATACTAGCCTTTAATCATAAACAAGCTTCTGTCCAAGTTTGGTACAAATCCAAGATAGTTTAAGAAAGTTGTTAAAATTTTAAAAACTTTAACCACAGAGTGAATGTAATGTTAACTGGCAGAAAAACTAAGTCCATTTATAAGTAAAATACAGATAAACAGGATTTTTTTTTTACAAAATTTACTTCTGGATACTATCTTATGATCATAAACAAGCTTCTGTCCAAGTTTGGTACAAATGCAGGATAGTTTAAGAAAGTTATTAAAATTTCAAAAACTTTAACAGGATTTTTTTTTTACAAAATTTACTTCTGGATACTATCTTATGATCATAAACAAGCTTCTGTCCAAGTTTGGTAGAAATGCAGGATAGTTTAAGAAAGTTATTAAAATTTCAAAAACTTTAACCACAGAGTGAATATTTGTGGACGACGCTGACGGAATGTAGGATCGCTATGTTTCGCTTTTGCGACAAAAGTTGCAGGCTCTACAATAAACCTGGGAATACTACACTGACAAAATATATCATATCCCAGAATAAACTGATTTTTTCTGAACATTTACCACATGATATTTTGTATAAATGTTGGAAAGCAAGAAGAAAATTAACAAAACGATATTTTTCTTAAAAATATTTATCTTAGGTCGGAAACACATTGGTTGGAAAGTGGAAAGATAATTAAACAAAACAATATTTCTGTCAAAAATTATATTGAATTTCATCAACAGACCAAGGGAATATTCATTAAAATCATCAAGTTTAAACTGAAACAAAATTTATCATTAATAGTAACTATATAATTAATAATGTTATATTATGTCACAGTTGTTTTAACCGTGAATACATATATATAAAATTTATGAAAAATTATATGCATCATACCAGCACAAATTATCAGGGATGCACACAAATAAATCAGTACCTAAAATGTAAACTGTAGTGTATGAAAAAAATATAGTTGCATGGTTTCAATTCACAAGGATTTTAAATCCTTGCATCTCACAAATAAAGAGCTGGGCCATGAGCGCATGATACGCCCATCGCGTCATATCAGAAATTTATAAAAAAACTAAAGGGAGGTTATTTTAATAGATATAAACCAGTCACCAAAGTTTCATGAAAACTGCTCAAAGCACTTTTGAGATATTGTCCGAAAACTGGAAAATCACCCCTTTTTTATGAATAAAATCCCATAACTTTGAAATGTAAAATCTAAAATTTATAAAAACAGAAAGGGAGCTTACGTCAATAGATAAAAACAATTCACCAAAGTTTCATGAAACTGCTCACATCAATTTTGAGTTTTGGTCTGAAACTGGAAAATCCTCCTTTTTATATATAAAAAAAAAATTTTATGAATAAAACCCCATACATAACTCAGAAATGTAAAATCTGAAATTCATAAAAATCGAAAGGGAGCTCACATCAATAGATATAAACAATTCACCAAAGTTTCTTGCAAATTGGTGAAAGCGTTTTTGAGTCATTGTCCGAAAACTGGAAAATCCTACTTTTTTAATGAATAAAACCCCATAACTTGGAAACGTAAAATCTAAAATTTATAAAAATCGAAAGGGAGCTCACGTCAATACATATAAACAATTCACCAAAGTTTCATGCAAATTGGTTAAAGTGTTTCTGAGTTATTGTCCAACATGTTGACGACGGACGGACAACGGTATAACATAATACGTCCAGTAAACGGGCGCATAAAAAGTAGTTTATATTTTTACAATAATCATCAACTTATTACTACATTAATTAATTTATATCGTTTTAGTATGGTTTTATAAGTATCTTCTTATATTTGTGTAGCAACCTATTTATAAAATGGAAAGTCAGACTTGAAGAAGAGATTGATTAGATAAAAAAATGTCCATCAGTAAATACTTGACGTTTGTGTTTATTGATAGTATATTTTAAATTTTTCGGAAAAGATTTAACAGGAATGTATGTTAATTAAATTTCCATTTTCTTTTTGTTTGTAATGCATTGTAGTTCAACCCTATAGCATCTAAATATTTGCAATATGGTGCGGTTTTGAAAATTGTATGCATTGTGTTGACCAGCTATCCTACACACATCTTGGTTCATTTACATTATATTAAATCCTCTGCATGCAACACAACAAAATCGGATTTGAAATCCAACTTGAAACCATATTATTATGCGGTTAATAAATAATCAGAATAAGAATAATTAAAGGCATCCAGGAAACAAAAGATGAAGATATGAAAGATAAGATAAATGCATCCAGATATATAAATCAAGCTGAGTGCTAAAATTTATATTGCGATTGGTCTGTGCAATTTGCTTTAGACATCTGATTTGCAGAAACTAGGAATTGCAATAGGATTAGGACTTTGTATATTTAACACGAAGAAAAAATGTTGTACACTCCCAAGTAATAAATAAAATAATCTACCCTTAAAAGGTAAATTCAAAAGGTAGCTGAATACTTTTTTCTATTTACAACTAAAATCCAACAGTCCTTTTAATCGACTTGTGCAAGAATCTACACACTTTTACATATTTTCAATAAAGGTGGTTTAACATCATCATGACCTTTTTTTATTCACAGTCAATTATTTCAAATCTAATGCAAAAAATTCAGCAACAATATTTTGGTGACCAGTCAGCAGTCTCGGGTTCACATATTGCTTTTCTTTTTTTAAATTGACTTTTACGATAGAAATCATAAATGGCTGAGGACTCTTGAAGGAGACAATTATATCTATTTGTCACGACTTACCATTCTTTAAAAGTTATATAAGCAACAAATTCCATAGAGACTAGATCCTGTGATTAAATATAGCACGATTCTAAACCATTGAAATTCAATCATTGATCATGATCATAATAAACAAGCTTAAACCACCTAATGAAAGGAACTGTGAGTAAATTGTTTCTCAATGTATATGTCCTTGGGTATATTCTGCACAAGGTGGGAAATTATAAAACAAAACAATAAAGAAGGCCGTGAGGTATGCATCTATCTGATGCATTAAATCAAGTTAAAGTATTCCATGAAAACATTCTACAGGCATTTTCAACAGGTTCTTTGTAAAACTCTTTAATGGTGCAAAACCTTTAAACAGACTTATTAAGAAGGGATATAGTTACGATACTGTTGTCAGGTCATTAAAGATTGCATATTTTGGCTTTAATATTGATTCACTTATAGGGTCTTTGCATCGGAATTAAACATATTCATTCTAAAACCAGTTGTTGGCATGACAAGGGTTATGTTCTTCTCATATATTTTATGATGGTATAATACTAAACCCCTTACAGGAGGGATTGTGCCTGATATTCATATGATGAAGACATAATCTTTCAATCAGTTTAATTGAGGTCTGGAGCTGGCATGTCAGTAACTGCTAGTAGTCTGTTGTTATTTATGTATTATTGTCATTTTGTTTATTTTCTTTTGTTTCCTATTCTGACATCGGACTTGGACTTCTCTTAAACTGAGTTTTACTGTGCGTACTGTTGTGCGTTTGTTTTTTCTACATTGGCTAGAGGTATAGGGGGAGGGTTGAGATCTCAAAAAACATGCTTAACCCCGCTGCATTTTTGCGCCTGTCCCAAGTCAGGAGCCTCTGGTCTTTGTTAGTCTTGTATCATTTTTAATTTTAGTTTCTTGTGTATAATTTGGAGTTTAGTATGACGTCCATTATCACTGAACTAGTATACATATTTATTTAGGGACCAGCTGAAGGACGCCTTGGGGTGCGGGAGTTTCTCGCTGCATTGAAGACCCATTGGTGGCCTTCGGCTGTTGTCTGCTCTATGGTTGAGTTGTTGTCTCTTTGACACATTCCCCATTTCCATTCTCAATTTTATGTTTAAAAGGACCTTTCTAAATAAATTTCACCAGTATAAATAAGTTACACTCCATGATGGGACACTCTAATTATCGTCCAAATGAACAACAGGACTCAGCAAGTACATGGCCATGGGAGTATAAAAACTCTGGTATCTTTATACCATAAAAGGTAATTTTAAAACTTTCTCTAAGAGTCCTAATCAAAGGTTTGGAAACAGTCATATTTGCAAGTCATGAGTGAAACTAAAGCTATTTGTCCTAAACGGCAGATTGGGATTTAGGTCAAATTACACGTTCAGACGTCATATTTTAAACAAACATGTTTAAAAACGTTTAGCTTTTAAAGTTTAAATAATTCCAGTGATAAATAAAATTGAATTGTAACTGGAATATGAAAAGCAGCCTGCATACGCTTTGCAAATTCAAAAGTGATCAAGAGCGCACGTGTGATAAAACAATACACTTATACTCAAGTTATTGTCTGGAAACCAAATGTTTTTTGGATGACGACATCACCATACCATTATACCGCCGCAATCATTTTGCGGTCGTATAAAAAATCTCACGTATCAACAATTTTTTTGTACTGTTCTGTTTTGCACTTTTATACACACTTTTCTCAACAACTATACCATTTGTTTTCAAAAATTGATACCAGGTTTTAATACAAGTTACTTTAAAATATGTATCATTTTTTAAAGTATCAATGTCTGAGAAGATGTATGTATATGTAAGTGTAAGCATGTCTCCATTGAATAATTGAAGAAAGCAAATGCATCTATATTGGGAATTTCTGAAAAGGTGATTTAGTGACTCAGTTTTATGGGAAGCTTCAATCTTAGGATGCATTTTTACACAAATTATTATATAGACGGCTAATATTATGTTCATGATTATGAACCTTGCTTTGTTCATGACCAAAACGCTGAATAAATATTTTAATGTGCTAGTTTACAAGCTTACAACTGAGACTCGTCACTCGTCATACCTACCTCATCAGGTAAATCAATTACAATCAAGGTGTTGGTAAAATTTCACCTTGAATTTTAAACTACACGGATAAGATTTAACAAGTCGGGTAAAATTTTATCGATATACGATTTTTTGACTGAAAATTATAGCAACATGGGTCAGAAATAAAGGACAGCCCTAAGGCTGATAGGTCTAAGGACCACTCTCCAATATTATATTTGCGTGGGGAGAACTCTTGAGTTTGGTTGACGTAAGTTCTACAGTACAAAATTTATGCTTTTCTTCCCTTTCTATGAACAAAAAAAAACTAACAAGTCCACTGACACTGTTGTCTGAAGTTGTGGAACTATAGCCAAATATGGATAACTTTTTTTTAACTTTGACCAAGGATGTATAAATAACAATATCATCATTGCTTTGACCAAACCGAATTTTGAAGAAATAAAAACTTCACTTTCCTATTCATAAAGTATTGAGGAGTAACCATTCTTTCTTGGCAGCAGAAGAGTGGATTTCGGTTACTTTCATTGCCAATTTTTAGATCGCGAAAATGGCATGCAGTTGATATCCAAAATATGATTAACTATTTTTTCACCAATAACAAAAATAAAACGTTAAACGTATAAAAGTAAAAATAAGACAATACAATGTAAAAAAAAAATCCAACCGAAAACAATGCATACACGATAAACTCTGACCTATTGTCACATGACCCGAATCTTGAACTTAGAAACCATTAAATCATTTGTCGTTTCATTTGACAAGGCCAGTTATGTAATAAAACGGGATAATATAATAGAAAGGAACGTACGCATTAAAAAAGTTATCAATGCATGACTGCCAAATGACTGCTACGTTTAAACGACACTGGAATAGGTACGATTCATGTAAACAAAGTAGCAATATAGTATCGATTTGTAATAAATCCTTGAAATCTACTTTTGTCTACTAGTTTAAAATTACGTCTAAGGACCACTCTCCAATATTATATTTGCGTGGGGAGAACTCTTGAGTTTGGTTGACGTAAGTTCTACAGTACAAAATTTATGCTTTTCTTCCCTTTCTATGAACAAAAAAAAACTAACAAGTCCACTGACACTGTTGTCTGAAGTTGTGGAACTATAGCCAAATATGGATAACTTTTTTTTATCTTTGACCAAGGATGTATAAATAACAATATCATCATTGCTTTGACCAAACCGAATTTTGAAGAAATAAAAACTTCACTTTCCTATTCATAAAGTATTGAGGAGTAACCATTCTTTCTTGGCAGCAGAAGAGTGGATTTCGGTTACTTTCATTGCCAATTTTTAGATCGCGAAAATGGCATGCAGTTGATATCCAAAATATGATTAACTATTTTTTCACCAATAACAAAAATAAAACGTTAAACGTATAAAAGTAAAAATAAGACAATACAATGTAAAAAAAAAATCCAACCGAAAACAATGCATACACGATAAACTCTGACCTATTGTCACATGACCCGAATCTTGAACTTAGAAACCATTAAATCATTTGTCGTTTCATTTGACAAGGCCAGTTATGTAATAAAACGGGATAATATAATAGAAAGGAACGTACGCATTTAAAAAGTTATCAATGCATGACTGCCAAATGACTGCTACGTTTAAACGACACTGGAATAGGTACGATTCATGTAAACAAAGTAGCAATATAGTATCGATTTGTAATAAATCCTTGAAATCTACTTTTGTCTACTAGTTTAAAATTACCGCCAAACGATATCCATGCGCAATTTGTCATTTGGTAAACGACTTGTATAAAGAAATTTTCAACGATGAAATTTCATACAATTGTTCTTTAACATCCTTATCAAAAGAACAGAAGATAAAACTCAATGTAACACTTTCCATTGAGCACTATTTCCAATGTGCAACGTTATTGACTTTGGGTTGTTCGACTATCATTTAAGGTTATATTAGACTTATTTTTGGTATTCCAGAACTAAAAGTGTCCAATTAGTTATACATGAACTACCAGCCTGCTAGATAAGGACAATGGCACCAATTTCAGTAGTTCGGGGAAAAATGCAAATCTACAGTGCTAGCATAAGGCAGGTTAACTGCCTAAAAATTACACCATTCCAGGCCCTTTTGTTTTCCACATAGTTAATATCACCAATAATTAACAAGTTCTGGGTCGAAACTGATCCCAATACCAATAGTATATGTCACATGTAGTTTCTGGTTGTATTAAGAAAACCAGGACGGGTTCAAACAGAAAGATTTTGAAAGCAGAGAAAACTGTGCACCTAATCAGCATGACTTTATCAGATGACAATACGACTACATGTACTAAAAATCCAGGCTTAATATAAGGCATAGGTCATGTTTTTCTCTGACTGTTAATGATGTCTTTACACTAAATCCATTGGATGTTGGATGTGTACTGATTGATATTTTAGTCTTAGATGCATAATTTTTTTTATTAGTTATTATTGGCTTTGAACTAGCTGTCAGTAACTTGCGAGTGCTTTCAGATCTGTACTTAGTGTCTTTTTGTTGTGGGGATGTATAAGTACCCTGCCACGTTCACTCTGTGTTTTTGTTAGATTTCTGCTTTGTATCGATCTGATGACCTTTTCAACTGATTTTTATAGTTTGTTCTTATGTTGTACTGTTACACCACTGTCCTAGGTTAGAGGGAGGGTTGGCGGGCCTTCAAACTAGTTTAACCCCGCCACATACTGTATGTGCCTATCCCAAGTCAGGAGCCTGTAATTCAGTGGTTGTCGTTTGTTGCTGTATATCATACTTGTTTTTCATTCACTATTTTGTACATAAATCAGGCCGTTAGTTTTCTTGTTTGAATTGTTTTACATTTGTCATTTCAGGGCCTTTTATAACTGACTATGCAGTATGGGTTTTACTCATTGTTTAAGGCTGTACGGTGACCTATAGATGTTAATTTCTGTGTCATTTGGTCTTTTGTGGAATGTTGTCTAATTGGCAATCATACCACATCTTCTTATTTTTATATAGGTACTTTAATTCAGTCACAGACCCGCAGGTGTGTTTTAGTGTATTTGTATGATCTAAGATGTAATAAGGACAAGTTCAGAGGCAGTATTTACTATTTTGATATAGGTCTTACTTCAGGTAAAGTAAAAGACAATATTTTGGGTAAATTAGGATGAAAGATCATATGTATCTAAGAATTCTGAAATTACAAGAATTAAAACTAAATTGAAAATTAATATAAAATCCATATATACCGGTAATCTCATCAGTATTCCTTGTGGAGCAATATAAAATAAAACTATATCAAAGAATGCTTACGGTTACTGAAATCAAGCTTTGACATACAATAAACAGCTGCGCAAAGAGTGCATGATATGCCCTTATTGTGCATACTGAAATTGTTGTAAGATTAAATGGTTATTTCAAAGACATTTAATCATAAGCAAATACAATGGCTCTGTAGAAAAAAATGCCTGAGGATACTGGTTTTTTAAATGGAACTTTGGTAGTTTGTGGTACTGGTTGTTTGCACTAGATGACAAATATAAACTTGGAATGTGCAAAGATGGGTTTGAAGGAGGAACAATCTCTGATATAGCGGGGTTACTAGTATAAAACGATACTGCATTTGATTGTACATGAGATGTCTATCTGAAAGAATTTGTGTGCAAACTCAATTATAATATTTATATTTAATGAAGGGAGGGGTAGAACAGAAATTTATTATAAGTTTAAACTCTTACAAGTTTGGGGCATATAAATGTTGAAAATTAGCTGCACAGCCCTATGTTTTGACCTTTGAATAAAATAGTATTAATTATAAAGCTATTAATTATAATAATAATACATTGAACTACTTGACCATGTTGACTGTAAATATCTGTTTTTGATTGTATTGTAATTTGTATGTGAGGGCCTCAGGGAAGATTAGTTTACTATAACTAACTGTGTTTACCCTCTTTTATTTATTATTATTATTATTATTATTATAATTAAGAGGTATCACTTGTGGGTACACTATTGCATGTAGGTAGAACAATGGTATGTATGGGTGTATCAGAGGGAGTAACATTACTAGCTTGAAAACAGTAGTAATGAGGGGTAAGTTATGATTGATGGATTGTGTGGGTTGAATGATTTTTTCTAATTTGACTGATTTTTTAATCTATATCCAACATGCACTCATCTGTTTAATATCATCCACCATGTCTTCATCTGAGCTGACTTCCACAATTTTATCTTTTAAAATGTTTTTTTTTTCTTTACACGGAATCTACTTTGCATTCAGGGCTTTAAGTGAACTATGCATACTGTAAACTGTGAATTTATGCTGAGTCATCATAGTTAAGGTTGAGGCACAGTAAAGTTAGAGAAAGGAAACCAATTTTGGGGACGTACAAGAAGGACGGACAAGGGTAACACTTAATGCCCCCTACGCTACGGCAGGGGCATAAAAATGGAAAAAAAATGTTGAAATTTGATATTTAAGGGCAATGACTATAAAGTTGTCATAAAGTTTTGCTGTAAATAGACAGCTGGCAAATCCCAACATTTCTGTCCCGTCTGATTTTCTCCATTCATTGAGGTTTTCAAGATACATGTAATAGACAAAATTTTCATTTTACCCCTACGTTCTATTCTATCCATGTTGGCTATCTTGGTTGATAGGCGAGGTTATTGGACACACTTTTTTTTACTAGATACCCAAATAATGATTGTGGCCAACTTTGGTTAAATTTGAGAAAAGCTCACTTGGCCTTTTGGTCAGGTGAGTTAATAAAAAATAAAAATAAAGGCTGTGAGGTGTGTGTTTCCAACCCCCCAACACCCCCACTGGATCTGCCAATGTATCATTATGATGCCTAAGTAGAAAGACTAAATAAAAAATAAAATATGTAGATTATTTATTTCAACGATTTAACATTAGAACTGACAATCGATTATTTAAAGTCAAGTTATAAGAGTGAACTAAAACACTATATCATGTTTTGATCCTACTAATTACAATTACCACAAATGTTTTTTTTTCTTTTTTATTAAATGAAATTCTATTATGTATGGGTTATTTCATTGTTAAAGTGATTCGACCCCAAGAGATTTCTGGAAAATCAGTCAAAAAGTTGCAAAAATATGTAAATTAGTTGACTCTTGATACTGTATGATGTATCTGATGCTGATTCATTAATTTATGTAATGCATTGAGATTTAAGGGCTAAATTCATGGAATAGGGGGTCGAGTAGGAGCCAGCATGTGGAATCCAACCCAACCCACCCCAGCTGAAAAATGGTAATTTTCAGTCTTTTTTTCCATTTAAATACGACCTTGAGAGGTGAACATTGACCAGATTGTGTTTCTTTATCATTCAGACTGAGTTATTACCTTGAAGTAACCCATCCATGTTGACTGGAAGAAAAGGTGACTTGATAGTCTTGCTGGGGAATTATTAATGGCCAGCCAGGTCTGCCGAAATGACCTTGTTTTTTTTACAGATCAGATCTATTTTGGCTATATAATACCTCCTTGTGCTACTGATCTACTTTGGTTATATTTAATACCTACAGCCGATACTAATAACGTAGTGGCCATCAAATGACTCCCACTCCCACCTGATTTTGGCTACTTTTCACAATTTTCCGATTTTTAACTTCAAGAAGGGCATCTAAGTTGTCATATTTTCATAACAACACACCTGCAAAGAGTTTATGGACCATGAATTGAACTCCTTGCTGTCAACCCAATTCAGCTGGGGTAGTTCTAAAAAAAGTATGGAGGGTCATATGGGCTATAAAAGAATGGCTGTTGCAATCACTACTACAGGTTAATCATAATCATTACTAATGAAAATAAACACTTTATAAATTTGGTGAATCAGAAGCTCTGGATTCATCACGAATGCTCAAACCTAAACATTTGAAATCAAGGGATGTAGAAACACATAGAAACCTTATGAGCTAGTTTGGACTGGATATTGGAATTTGATATAGCCTTTGTAACTTTTAACTTATTCGAAAAATTTTCAGAATGCATTATAGTTTTGATACTACAATATAATTTGGTTAACATAGCAATAATATTTCAGCAACCAACAATCAATCATCAATCAATAATATTTCATGTTAAATATACAGACCTTCACAGTGGAATCCATCTGCTGATAAAACTTGTTCTGCAGGACATAGGCAGGCAAACACAGGCTTCTCCCAATCACTTATATTACACCAAAAGTCACATGGACAGTTTAATAGGAAGTTGATTTCAACAAAGGCTTCTGATCTAGCTGACAAATCTGAAATTAAGAAAAAGTCCTTATTAATTGTTTTTCCTTGTGCATCAATCTATATAAATAACACCAGCTAAACATTTTTCATATTCTATGTTCTTATCAAAATAGGGAGATGTGGTATGATTGACAACTATCCACCAAAGTTCAAATGAAGTAACCAATTATAGGCAACCGTAGAGCCTTCAAAAATGAGAAAAACCCATACTGTATTATTGGCTATAAAAGGTCCTGACATGAAAAATGTGAAACAATTCAATAAAGAAAACTAATGGCCTAATTTGTAAAAAAATAATTTATGAAAAACAAATATGACAGACATGAACAAACGACTACCACTGAACTACAGGCTCCTGACTTGGAACAGGCACATATCCGTGGCGGGGTTAAACATGTTTTCTGGTGCCAAACCCTCCTCCTAACCTGGGACAGTGGTGTAACAGTACAACATAAGAACTATAAAAATCGGTTGAAAAGGGCTTAACTCATCAGAATGATACAAAACAACTAACAAAAACATAGACCAGAAGTAGCAGGGAATTTATACATCCCTCAAAACAAAAAAAGACAGATCTGAGGGTACTCACAGTTACTGACAGCTAGTTCAAAGCCAATGAAAAAATCAAGTATCTAAGACTAAAATATTAATCAATACACATCCAACATCCAATTGATTTAGTGTTAAGACGTCATTAACAGTCAGAGAAAAACATGACCATGTGCAATGCCAAAACTACATTTTCATTTTCCATGTTCATAAGCTACTTACAGAAAATTACATTTTCATATTTCATGTTCATAAGCTACTTACAGAAAATTACATTTTCATATTTCATGTTCATAAGCTACTTACAGAAAATTACATTTTCATATTCCATGTTAATAAGCTACTTACAGAAAATTACATTTTCATATTTCATGTTCATAAGCTACTTACAGAAAATTACATTTTCATATTCCATGTTAATAAGCTACTTACAGAAAATTACATTTTCATATTTCATGTTCATAAGCTACTTACAGAAAATTACATTTTCATATTTCATGTTCATAAGCTACTTACAGAAAATTACATTTTCATATTCCATGTTAATAAGCTACTTACAGAAAATTACATTTTCATTTTCCATGTTCATAAGCTACTTACAGAAATAACATTTTCATATTTAAAATTCATAATCTACTTACAGGAATTAAAATTTTCATATTCCATGTTCAAAAGCTTCTAACTGGGAACAATATTTTCATATTCCATGTTCATAAGCCACTTATGGGAAATATTATTTTCATATTCCAAGTTCAAAAGCTACTTACAAGAAATTACATTTTCAGGCAAAATGGAATCTCCTAGTAACATTTACAAATTCCAAGTTAATAAACTACTAAAAGGAAATAGCTTTTTCATATTCCAAGTTCGTGAGCTACTTATAGGAAATACCATATTCATTTTCCAATTTCATAAGCTACTTACAGGAATTAACATTTTCATTTTCCATGTTCATAAGCTACTTACAGAAATTAATATTTTCATATTCCAAGTTCATAAGCTACTTACGGGAAATAACTTTTTCATCTTTAATCATTGGATGAAAATAATTTGATCCATCTTGACCACTTCTGTGTTGGTCATCATCAGTGCTGGCATCACCACCTATAAAAATATTAATAAACTGTTGACACATAGATATGTCTGGCCTACAATTAATTTCAATGGTAAAAATGCATATGGTGATATCAAAATGGGTATACATGAAAACTAGGCAAATCATCAAAAGTCAATGAACCATGACTAATGGTTCAGGGCCATAAAACCTCTGTGGAAATGAGATATGCCAATGCTAATACAACTGCATAACAAAATCATTGACTTACAATAAACCATTCCCTTTAAACTGACCTAATCACAAACTTTAACATGTAATCTCCAAGGAAATGAGACGTGCTCAATATTAAAACAACTGCAGACCAAAAAATCAAAGACTTTCCATAAGTGGTTCCACTCAAACTGACCTAATCACAAACTAGACCATGAAAGAGTGGGGTGGGCCAAATAATCTCTATGGATATGACATGTGAAAATGCTGAAAAACCTATATACAAAATAAAATTGTCTTCCATTAGTGGTTATTATAAAACTGACCTAATCACACTTTACATTTAAACTAAGCAAAAGTTTCAACTTTAATAGACCATGACTGAGTGGTGAGACCAAGAAATCCACATTAAATGTATCAATGCTACTTCAACGGCATACCAAATATCATTGACCTTCCATTAGTGGTTCCTCTTTAACTGACATAATCACAAACTTTAACATATTGCTGACACTGCCACATCTTTTTTGGTCTCATTTTATCAATGTTTTTCAGAGAGGATTTTAGTTTGAAATAGAATCTCTGAGGTCAAAGTCAGATAAACCCTGCCAGACAGATATGTACACCTTACAATCATTCCATAGACCAAATATAGTGGCCCAATTGCTTATAGTATCGGAGAAATAAAAAATTCTATAAAAAACTTAACATTGACCAATGAACCATGAAAATAAGGTCAAGGTCATATGACACATGTATCAACATTTGCATTTTTAACAGTCGGACATGTACACCTTACAATCATTCCATACACCAAGTATAGTTGTCCTATTCAATGCGGACTATGGACTTCAGCACAGGAAATTAACCTTTATCACTGATCAATGAAATGAAGTTGAGGTCTGGTGAATCCTGTCTGACAGAAATGTAGACCTTGCAAGGATCCCATATACCAAATAGTTATCCTATTAATCATAATAAGTGAGTATTTCACATGACAGATTAACTAAACATTGTTTTCAAGCAGTCACTGAACCATGAAAATGAGGTCAAGGACAATGGACATATTTAGAAACATAAGGCATCTCAAACAAGGTATGAAGCATCCAGGTCTTCTACCTTCTGAAATATAAAGCTTCATACAAATCATTTACACAGACTTCTACCTTCTGAAATATAAAACTTTATACAAATCATTTACAGACTTCTACCTCCTGAAATATAAAGCTTTATACAAATCATTTACACAGACTTCTACCTTCTGAAATATAAAGCTTTATACAAATCATTTACACAGACTTCTACCTTCTTAAATATAAAGCTTTATACAAATCATTTACACAGACTTCTACCTTCTGAAATATAAAGCTTTACACAAATCATTTACACAGACTTCTACCTTCTGAAATATAAAGCTTTATACAAATCATTTACACAGACTTCTACCTTCTGAAATATAAAGCTTTATACAAATCATTTACACAGACTTCTACCTTCTGAAATATAAAGCTTTACACAAATCATTTACACAGACTTCTACCTTCTGAAATATAAAGCTTTACACAAATCATTTACACAGACTTCTACCTTCTGAAATATAAAGCTTTATACAAATCATTTACACAGACTTCTACCTTCTGAAATATAAAGCTTTATACAAATCATTTACACAGACTTCTACCTTCTGAAATATAAAGCTTTATACAAATCATTTACACAGACTTCTACCTTCTAAAATATAAAGCTTTATACAAATCATTTACACAGACATCTACCTCCTGAAATATAAAGCTTTATACAAATCATTTACACAGACATCTACCTCCTGAAATATAAAGCTTTATACAAATCATTTACACAGACTTCTACCTTCTGAAATATAAAGCTTTATACAAATCATTTACACAGACTTCTACCTCCTGAAATATAAAACTTTATACAAATCATTTACACAGACATCTACCTCCTGAAATATAAAGCTTTATACAAATCATTTACACAGACTTCTACCTCCTGAAATATAAAGCTTTATACAAATCATTTACACAGACTTCTACCTTCTGAAATATAAAGCTTTATACAAATCATTTACACAGACTTCTACCTCCTGAAATATAAAGCTTTATACAAATCATTTACACAGACTTCTACCTTCTGAAATATAAAGCTTTATACAAATCATTTACACAGACTTCTACCTCCTGAAATATAAAGCTTTATACAAATCATTTACACAGACTTCTACCTCCTGAAATATAAAGCTTCATACAAATCATTTACACAGACTTCTACCTTCTGAAATATAAAGCTTTATACAAATCATTTACACAGACTTCTACCTCCTGATATATAAAGCTTTATACAAATCATTTACACAGACTTCTACCTTCTGAAATATAAAGCTTTATACAAATCATTTACACAGACTTCTACCTTCTGAAATATAAAGCTTTATACAAATCATTTACACAGACTTCTACCTTCTGAAATATAAAGCTTTATACAAATCATTTACACAGACATCTACCTTCTGAAATATAAAGCTTCATACAAATCATTTACACAGACTTCTACCTTCTGAAATATAAAGCTTCATACAAATCATTTACACAGACTTCTACCTTCTGAAATATAAAGCTTTATACAAATCATTTACACAGACTTCTACCTTCTGAAATATAAAGCTTCATACAAATCATTTACACAGACTTCTACCTCCTGAAATATAAAGCTTAACACAAATCATTTACACAGACTTCTACCTTCTGAAATATAAAGCTTTATACAAATCATTTACACAGACTTCTACCTCCTGAAATATAAAGCTTTATACAAATCATTTACACAGACTTCTACCTCCTGAAATATAAAGCTTTATACAAATCATTTACACAGACTTCTACCTCCTGAAATATAAAGCTTTATACAAATCATTTACACAGACTTCTACCTCCTGAAATATAAAGCTTTATACAAATCATTTACACAGACTTCTACCTCCTGAAATATACAGCTTTATACAAATCATTTACACAGACTTCTACCTCCTGAAATATACAGCTTTATACAAATCATTTACACAGACTTCTACCTCCTGAAATATAAAGCTTTATACAAATCATTTACACAGACTTCTACCTCCTGAAATATAAAGCTTTATACAAATCATTTACACAGAATTCTACCTCCTGAAATATAAAGCTTTATACAAATCATTTACACAGAATTCTACCTCCTGAAATATACAGCTTTATACAAATCATTTACACAGACTTCTACCTCCTGAAATATAAAGCTTTATACAAATCATTTACACAGACTTCTACCTCCTGAAATATAAAGCTTTATACAAATCATTTACACAGACTTCTACCTCCTGAAATATAAAGCTTTATACAAATCATTTACACAGACTTCTACCTCCTGAAATATAGTCTTTATACAAATCATTTACACAGACTTCTACCTCCTGAAATATAAAGCTTTATACAAATCATTTACACAGACTTCTACCTCCTGAAATATAAAGCTTTATACAAATCATTTACACAGACTTCTACCTCCTGAAATATAAAGCTTTATACAAATCATTTACACAGACACTTAATCAGATTTTTACCACCATCATCACCACATAGTACATTGACTAATGCATTTTTTGAATATCAGGAAATATTAAAGTGATTACATTTCTATAAATTCTGTGTATTATTTATGTTTTAGATGACCTCCATGTTTATCCTATCAGACTTGACAAAGCACAATCAATTTTGGTGATCTGATTTTAATCAAGACAAATGCGACTGACAACTATTGTACATCAATAAAACCCTTAGTGTCAATGTATTACTTTAATCATAAACAAAAAGATTAATTACGACCATTACTTGGGACTTATTGGATCCTTAACTAGTTGATCAATCTTCTTACACAATGTTCCCTCAAGTCAGTTATACTTTTCATATGCTACTTGCAAGATTCTAATGATATTCCTAACCTCAACATAGTACTGGTTCTGGTAACTGAATCATTGGTGAAATGAGTACCAGATTTATATATAAAAAAAAAAATCTATATAATAACAAGCATTCTGAGAGTATTGCATGGCAATGCATAGTCCCCTACCGGTTAAAAATTCATTGTACTGGAACAAAATGCTAACTTGAACTATAGACGGGTTTATCTATAACTAGCATAAAAAAAACATGGGCGCATCCATTAACCATTAACAATCCGCCATCAAAACATTATAAATTTTCAATTTACGTTTGAATTTCTTTAATTTTCTGATTTATTTTGTTATGGATAGTGTCTGTAGTTATAAAAAAAGGTGGGGACAATTCTTGTGCAGAAAATTGTTTTACAAATAATCATAGAAATCTTCAGATGTGGAAAAAATCAATATGTGAATTACACAAAGTTGAACATGCAATGTCTGTCCTTTTATAATTCCATACAAGTTTCATTTGGTGCCTTCTGACGAGCCGATTTCTAAAAAAAAATGAATCCGATTATGACAGTGCATCTACCTCTTTTTGTCTAGAAGCTGTACACATTTCTTATGATGATGAAAATTAAACCTATCCCGAAGCTACATGTTGATTTAACGTAGCTTGTCCTTTGTGCTTCAAGTATATAATCACTTGACTTTCTTTATACGACATTAACAGTAATCTCTGTTGAAATTTGATTTGACCTTCTTCAGTAGATTGTTCTGTGCATGGATTATACAATTTTATACAACTTTACACATTTATATACATGTATTAGAAAGGATTTGTCAAAAAAACACTAAATGAAGCTTCTAAAAACACAACTAATCATTGCTTTTTTTATTTACAACATCAACTCAGACGATCGTTAAATGTTAATATTTTTAGCACAATTCATGTTTGTGGAGACAAAAATAAGACGAATACGCTCGTCGTCTTGTATGTGAATTTTTATGCAATAATCATAAATAGTTTCTGACATACGGCCTGACATGCGAAAACCCCCTTTTTTCTTTACAAAAAACTTAATATCTCTAAAATAAAATTTTGAATCATCACCAAAAAGTATACAGATCTTAAGATTAATATATCTAAGATGTGTGTAAAGTTTTAAGCAATAATCATAAATTGTTTTTGAGATACGGCGCGACATGCGATAAAAAACACACACCTGTTTTAGTTACTAAGTCCCGTAACTCAAAAAGTTTTTATCTTATTTTCACCAAAAAGTATACAGATCGTTTGACCGTCATAAGAAACAACCATCTTAAGTTTCATGAAATTTGGATAAGTCGTTCTCAAGTTACGGTGCGACATGTTTACGCCGGACAGACAGACAGGCAGACCCGTCCTGTCAAAATTTTGACGGGCGTATAAAAAGTCACTCATTTATGAGCAGTATAAGTGCGTTGAACCACAAGCTCAAAAATCTCTGTTTCTGTGAAAAAATATATTCAAACGTTACATGTCTATAAGACAGTATATTTATTTCAGAGACTAGTAACCGCGGGTGGGACGAAATGGGCTGTCGGAATATAGGGACGTCGGACTTGAGGAATGTCAAATTTTAAGACTGTCTGATTATAGGTCTGACCACAGAAATTTCTATGATTTGATAAAAATGCACCTGGTGTTTCTGATATCACATTCCACCCGGCAAGGCCGTAAATCCTCATCAGGTACCCTCTAGTCCAATGTACTTTTATTTACTAAAATAATCAATTATGATTACTAAGTAATTAATTTATAATGGATATGTAACCTGGGATTAGTATACTTTAGTCAATATATTTTGTCCCGGGTGTAACGTATCGGTTTCATTTTTAGGGCACGACAACTGCCCTGCAATACACTTATACCAATTATTTGAATGTCTATTCCTTATCTAATTACTTTATTATTTAAAGCATTTATAATTTTGCCAAGGTCATGTACGCCATCGCATTCTTGTGTTTACGTTAAGCAATTATAGGCGGTCTGGGAAATAGATGTGTAGCTTGTTTATAATTTTTTCACGACTGTAATGGCGACTGCTACTACGACGACACTTAGGAGTCGCGTCACAAATTAAGGCAGATAATCAGAAAAACTGGTCTTTAACTTGTCATGGTGTAAACTATAAAACAAATATCAAATCAATATCTTAGAGCATGACGAAAAAAAGTGTGGAAAACTGATTATTGGCGCAAGTTTTTCAAGTCCGAGGACCATAACTGCACAAAATCATCAGACCGGAACAAAATTCGAATTTGATCTGTAAACTGTCATGGTAAAACTATATACCAAATATCAAATCAAGATCCTCAAGCATGACGAAAAAAAAGTGCGGAAAACTGATAATAGCATGAATTTTCGAAGTCCAAAGACCACAACTCTGCACCAAATCATCGGACCAGAACAAAATTCGAACTTGATCTGTAACTTTTCATTGTTAAACTATATACCATATATCAAATCAATACCTTCCAAGCATGAAGAAAACAAAATTTAAACTTGATCTGTGTTTTGTGGTAATAAGCATTGTGTATAAGTTTCATAACATTTGGTTGAGGCAAACTTAAATTAGAGAATGGAAACTTGAAATTTTGCAAGTTTTCCATTTATAAAGGGGCATTACTCTAGAACGGTTAAAGTGACGCCACCAAAATTCAAACTTGATCTGTGTTTTGTAGTAATAAGCATTGTGTATAAGTTTCATAACATTTGGTTGAGGCAAACTCAAGTTAGAGAATGGAAACCAATTATGGGACGTAAGTATGTACATCCGTACGTACAGACGGACAAGGGTAAAACTTAATGCCCCCACAACTATGGCGGGGACATAAAAAGTGTCGAAAACTGATTTGCTGGACTGACAGATGGACAGATGGACAGACAGACGGACAGATTTCATCGGTAGGGGACTAATAATGAAATGTGGTATGATTGCCAATGTTACAGCTATTAACCAGAGTGCAGAGGACATTTTAAGAATGTAAACAACTGCAGGGTACTGTAAGTCTTCAACAATGAGCAACACCTGTATTTAATTCTGACAAGTGTATTGTTTTATCAATATTTGCCATTATTCTGTTGAAGATGAGAAGGGAAAGTCAGTGAGACAGCAACCCATCAGAAGTTCACAAACAAACAATTTCCATGGAAACTAGCTTATTTAGTTTTAACTATTTCTGCTAAATAAACCTATTGCAGATTAAAATTAAATTTGTGTTTAACCATTACTAGAGAAAGCAGAAAATAAGTAACCTACAAATAACAACGAATTCAGAGGTATAAACTCCAGGTAATTGAGTCAAAAATTAAAACTGATGTATTTTCTGCATTAAAGTAGATCTGGGTGTCTTTTTCTGAGCATCCCTTGTTGGCATGTTGCAAAAATACTTTTTGGTTTAAAAATATTCTACCAAGCATCATTCAATATACAACATAAACATCAGAAACTTGAAATTTAATGATTAAACTATAAAGGGACTCTAACTTACTACAGATTCACCAGGCATTTGTTCACTCTTGTGTTTAATGTTTAAAAAAAATAAGTGTTGTTGAAGTGTATTTAAAATTTTCAGAAAAAATCCTTTTAAAATTAAGGACAGATAACTATATTGAATTCAATAGGACAATTTGTGTTTTTCTGATTTTCAAGAATATAAGGCCTGTGACCCCTCATTTTATTTGATATTTTGGAAGTATTTATGAAAAGCAATTCTCTCATTTAATTTTAACCAATATCTATTGTTTAATGTATCCTCAATAAGGAAAAATAAGGTTTCCCCATATAACCCATATAACATTACTGTGATTTCGTTAATTTCAATGTATTTTAACAAAAAAACAAGGTCCATCACCCCAGTTTATATATTGAAAATTGAAAGTACATTGACCCAGAAGTCTTTTACAGATGTTTAAGAAAAATCTATTGTCGAACATTTAGACACTCCAGCTATATTAATATAAAGAGATATGCCTCCCAACATACAAGCCTGAAAAGATCCTATGGTTTAAAGTTCCCTATGAGTAGTCTCTTACATTATAAACTGTAAATAATGAAAGAAATAATTTTATATAGAATATTATTCAAAGTCTCTTTATAGATGACCTATTACTGACTATGTAATTACAATTAGCATAAAACAAAATTTATATATCATGGGAAGATTTACAGAGACACAAGAGAGCTCTTGGAAACACTTTGACATAATTATTGAATCTGTATAATGAATAACTCCTTTTGATATAAATCTGAGATGGTTACTAATAGTTAAATATTGACAAGTCCACAGAACTGACCCACTCTGATACAAAACCAAGTGAGTGAATTAAGTATTTAGTTTAGTTGACACAGTCAAAAAGGACAGAAAGATATCTATAAAAAAAAAACTATAACCAGACATAGCTTGTGATAAAACATAATATGTAGGTTATCTATGATTACAAAAGAATGCAATATCCCAAATTGGCTTCATAGGATTTATATCATAATACAATTGCAATCAAACTTGAAACTTAACATCTAAAGAGTTTTAATGTGATCACTAAATACTCCAGAAAATAACTTAGACATTTAACTCAATACAAATAAATCAATCCTAAAAATGTAGGTCAGAGTGACTAGCATTAGTTTAATACGCTCTTAAAGGTGCATAAGCTGTCAAAGGAGTAGGCCCAGTAAGACCCCTTTTTGGCCCCAAAATATAGCAGTTTTACAAAATTGTTAAAATGTAAATTTTTAGCTATTTATTGGAAAGAAGAATACTTCTGTTACATAAATATGGGCTGTTTTTGACAATACAATGCACATGTATTGGGTACTAGCATCATTAAGTCATGCTAAATTACTGAAATCTTCGAAATTTTAGCATTTTGGTTAATTTTTAGACGGTTTCCGTCTGAAATGGAAGTGGCCGCATTTGTGTTCATTCATAATATTTAAATGTAAGTTGTATTTGATGATAATACATAACATATATAAAGTTTGAGAATGAACACGGATGCGGCCACTTTCATTTTTGACAAAAAACATCTGAAAAGTGACATATTATGGCATATTTGATAGATTTTTCATATTTAAGCTTGAATTTGAGCGTCTTTAATGACCAAATCAGTTCAAATCTTTCACATAAACTAATTGAATCAACTGAATTAGACACTTAAGTGTTTAAAAAGTGTCCAAAATCTTTCATCAGATGAACCTGAATTTTGAGGCCAAAATCTGCCCTTACCGAACCTACTCCTTCATGTTACCGATTTGACTCAAATTTTCATATTTGATTCATAACATGATAAAACCTATATCCAAATTATAAAAAGTCTTAAATAAACAATTTATGATACATGTACTCAATAATATGAATCAGCATTTCGTGTGTATTTAAGTCTAGAATCCATCTTATTAAACATCGAGGTGACTTCCGAAGACTGCAGACTGTCATAAAACCCAATATAAACATAAACATGGATATAAGTAGATAGCGAACACGTGCAATTGGATTTTTCTTGGTCTGTTTGATTTCCTATTGTAGGTTAAGAAAATATGTTAATCATCGTTTTTACCTGTATAAGAACGAGTTTTTGTGGATCGAATCAGTCAACCAAATGGATTACCCTTGTTTCAATTTATATGATGGCTGGTCACTTTATATTGGTCAACTAATCATGGTTTTATATGAAGACATACTGAATGTTATATTATCATCATCTTATGCAAAAGGATAAATGGTGGAGAACTTTTCATAATCAAATTTATGAAATGTTTTTTTAGTTACTTAGAGATGTCAATGGTTCTCAAATACATACCACAATTCAGAAAGGTGACCATTAGCAATTGTTACGGTAGCTTACCTGTGAAACCCCCACCTCCACCACCAGATAAACAAGCTGCTCCACCCCCTCCAAATCCTCCTGGAGTCTGCACAGAAAAGCTGCCATTACAAGAAATGCCACCAGTAGCACCTTCTAGAAGAGAATAGCCTGCCTGAGGATACAGGGTTGTTCCATTCCATCCACCACCACCACCTGTTAGTACAACAAAGAGAAAGTTTTCTCCATTATTTGACTTCTAAAACAGAAAAGCCAGTCTGAGCCATTCCATCCACCACCCCACATGTTAGTACAATAAAAATAAAATTGTCTGCATTATTTGAATTCTAGAAAAGAAAAGCCTGCCTAAGCCATTCCAATCACCACCCACTTGCAAGTACAACAAAAGTTTTTTGTTAGTACAACAAAAATAAATGTTTACATCATTGTTTGACTTTTAGAAAAGAAGAGCCTGTCTTAGCAATTCCATCCACCACCCCACATGTTGATACAACAAAAATAAAGTTTTCAGCATTATTTGGCGGGTGCCTATAAAGTGCGAAAAGAAATAGAAACGAAAAGAAACGAAACGAAAAGAAACGAAACGAAACGAAAAGAAACAAAACGAAACGAAACGAAATCAACATAAAACGAAACGAATCGAAATAGGAACCAACGAAAAGAAAAGAAACGAAACGAAATAGAAATAAAATTTAAATCAGTCAAATTGAATATTAAGCCGATTATATTTATAAATAGTATTGTCTAGTTTGATACAATTTCTTTTAAAATTGGGGAAAAAAACTGTGAAATTCAGCGTAATCAATAACAAGCTGTGGTTTAGGAATTTAAACACAATATATAATATTTGATTATGAACTCTATATGTTATACTAGACAGACACGTGTTGATTAGACACAGACCATTTGACTTTATTGGGGAAAGGGGGGGGGGGGGTGTCTTTTTTATAAAAAATATCCTGGCCCTGATTTAGGTAAAACAAATTATCTGCCCAGCCAGCACTTGGATTAAAAAAAAATAATCCAAGTTGTCCACATTTTTCCAATAGAAAAAAAAAATCCAAAATAAATTTTCTACATTGAACAATGAAAACAATAATCTGTCCAGCGTAGCGTTCGAAAAAAAATCCCGGTCCACATGAAAAGACCAGACTCCCCCTCCCCCAAAAAAAGTCAAATGGTCCGTGCCTTAGTCGGTTTTAAACTTGGATGCTCCAGTGTACCATTAAACAGCTAGGATGACAACTGTAGGAATGTTAATTCCGAGAGGCCAGTCAGTGTTGCCTCACCCTCACGAAAAACCACAATAAGGCACATACACTAGTAATACAATATTGTATTTGTCTAGTATTTTATGATCTTTTTAAAGTTTTGTTTTTAAATAGATTAAAAAAAATTAATTAAAGTGATCCGTAATTTGATATCGTTTCGTTATTTGATTTCGTTTTGGCTTTTAAAAGAGAAAAGCCTGCCTTAAGATACAGGGTTGTTCCATTTCATCCATCACAACCACCTGTTAGTACAACAAAAATAAAAGTGAAAGTTTTCTTAATTATTCAACCTATATTATTGCCACTTTTAAAAAAAAAACCAAAGTACAGTTGTACTAATGTTCATTATGATATATGTATTCAATCAGTCTATATTACGAAATTTGGTATTGGATCAGTGTGTATAAAGATATTTTTAACTAGATCAGTGTGTATAATTGTAATGGATCAGTGTGTATTAAGATATTATGTATTGAATCAGTGTGTATTAAGATATAATGTATTGGTTCAGTATGTATTAAGATATTTTGAATCGGATCAGTGTGCCTTAAGATATCATGTATTGGATCAGTGTGCATAACGATATCATGTATTGAATCAGTGTGCATTAAGAGATCATGCATTGGATCAGTGTCCATTAAGTTTTATGTATTGGATTGGTGTGTATTAAGATATCATGTATTGGATCAATGTGTATTAGGATATCATGTATTGGATCAGTGTGTATTAAGACATTATGTAATGGATCAGTGTGCATTAAGATATTATGTATTGGATCAGTGTGGATTGAGATAACATGTATTGGATCAGTGTGTATTAAGATATTATGTATTAGATCAGTGTGTATTAAGATATCATGTATTGGATCAGTGTGTACTAGGATATCATGTTTTGGATCAGTGTTTATTAAGACATTATGTATTGGATCAGTGTGCATTAAGATATCATGTATTGGATCAGTGTGCATTTAGAGATCATGTATTGGATCAGTGTTCATTAAGATATTATGTATTGGATCAGTGTGTATTAAGATATCATGTACTGGATCAGTGTGTATTAAGATATCATGTATTGGATCAGTGTGTATTAAGATATTATGTATTGGATCAGTGTGCATTAAGATATTATGTATTGGATCAGTCTGGATTAAGATAACATGTATTGGATCAGTGTGCATTAAGATATTATGTATTGGATCAGTCTGGATTAAGATAACATGTATTGGATCAGTGTGTATTAAGATATCATGTATTGGATCAGTGTGTATTAAGGTATTTTGGATCAGATCAGTGTGTATTAAGATATCATGTATTGGATCAGTGTGCATTAAGATATTATGTAATGGATCAGTGTGCATTAAGATATTATGGATTGGATCAGTGTGTATTAAGATATCATGTATTGGATCAGTGTGCATTAAGATATCATGTATTGGATCAGTGTGTATTAAGATATTTTGAATCGGATAAGTGTGTATTAAGATATCATGTATTGGATCAGTGTGTATTAAGATATTATGTATTGGATCATTGTGTATTAAGATATTTTGTATGGAATCAGTGTGTAAAGGACAAAATAGTGATTTTTTTTTAATTTTATTTAAAGACAAGAGCAAAAACAAATGTCTGTAGCAGTGTCATTGATCAACATGAGAATATTTAAGTGATTTCATGGTTCATTTATTCATCCTCATAACAAAACACAAACTGTATTTGTACTAGGCTTAAAACAAATTAGAAAACACTTACACAACCTCACTTTCTATCTGTTTCCAAGTCTTGTACAAATCAAGTTTATATATTGACACAATGTATACTGGTAGTAAGGGATACCAAAGGGATATTCAGACTCATAAGTAGAAAACAAACTGACAATGTCATGGCAAAAAAACAAAAAACAAACAGTATAATAAACACAACATAGAAAACTAAAGATTGCAGCAACACGAACACCACCACGTGGGTGATCTCAGGTGCTCCAGCAGGATAGGAAGATCCTGCTCCACATGCGGCACCCATCGTGTTACTTTATAATAACTAAGTTCAATTAATTAAAAATTTGTAAGGGGTTCCGTAGAACCCTGTGTCTGAGTCCATTTATAAGTAAAATACAGAATTTAAAAAAATTCTAAGATTTTCTTCAGATGCTATTTCTTGGTCTTGAAGATCAGCTTCTGTCCAAGTTACATAACAATCCATGAAGGTTTACAAATTTATCATGTAAAACAAAATTTAATCCCAGACTGTCTGCATAATGTTAACTGTAAACAAATAAGTCCATCTATCAGAAAAATACTGAAAATGGAAAAAATATATTTTCAAAAGTTTGCTTAAAAAAGTTTCGGCCAGTGTTTCATAAAATTTTATGAGGTTTGACAAAGCAAGTGATGTGTAACAAACTCAACCCAAGACTGTATTTCCTTGTTAATTGTAAACTAAGAGTCTCTAAAGAGCCTGTGTCCCTCACCTGCATCTTCAATAATGGTCACTTTTTTAGTAAAAATCATTACTAAAGGGGAATAACTCTAATAATGAGCTGACTGAAGATTTGGGCCATGTTGACTTATTTGTAGATCTTGTCTTGCTGATCAGTTTTTTGCTATTTTAACTTTCTGTCCATCTATTATTGCCTGTGATTGCTGCTGTCAGTGTAAAAGTAAAATTGAGAATGGAAATGGGGAATGTGTCAAAGAGACAACAACACGACCAAAGAGCAGAAAACAGCCAAAGGCCACCAATGGGTCTTCAACACCGCGAGAAAATCCCTCACCCGGAGGCGGCCTTCAGCTGGCCCCTAAACAAAAAAGAGTACCGGTACTAGTTCACTGAAAATGGACGTCACACTAAACTTCAAAACATATAAATGAACTAAAATTAAAAAACATACAAGACTAACAAAGTCCAGAAGCTCCTGACTTGGGACAGGCACAAAAATGCGGCGGGGTTAAACATGTTTTGTGAGATCTCAACCCTCCCCCTATACCTTTAGCCAATGTAGAATAAACAAACACACAGCAATACGTACAGTAAAACTCAGTTTAAAAGAAGTCTGAGTCCGATGTCAGAATAGGTAACAAAAGAAACTAAGCAAAATGACAATGATACATAAATTAACAAAGGACTACTAGCAGTTACTGACATGCCAGCTCCAGACCTCAATTAAACTGATTGAAAGATTATGTCTTCATCATATGAAAATCAAGCACAATCCCTCCCTTTAGGGGTTTAGTATCATAACATCATAAAATATATGAGAAGAACATAACCTGTATCATGCCACTTTACAACTGGTTTTAGAATAAATGTGTTTATTTCTGTTGCAAAGACCCTATGAGTGAATCAATATTAATACCCAAATATGTGTAATGTTGACTTAAAAAGTGAGTTCATTTATCAGTAAAATACAGAATTTAAAAAAAAATCAAATTTTTCTTCAGATGCTATTTCTTGGTCTTGAAGATTAGCTTCTGTCCAAGTTTCATAACACTCCATGAAGGTTTATAAATTTATCATGTCAAAAAAATTTAATCCCAGACTGTCTGTAAATGTTGACTGTAAAAAAATAAGTCCATCTATCAGAAAAATACTAAAAATGACAACAATATATTTTCAAAGGTTTGCTGCAGACATTATCTCTTAATAATTAAAAGAGCTTCTGCCAAAGTTTCATAAAACTCTATGAAAGTTTGACAAACTTGTTAATGTGTAACAAACTTTAACTCCAGACTTGTTAACTCTAAAAAAACTAAGTCCATTTATCAGTAAAATACGGAAAAATGAAAATAAATATTTCAAAAATTTTGCTCTGGATACTGTATTTTGGTCATAAACAAGCTTCTGTCCACATTTCATACTGTCTAAATATAATAAAATGTCATGAAGGTTTGACAAGGTTATTGATGACTGAAAAACTTGTACCTCAGTCCATTTATCAGTAAAATACAGGAAAATGAAAATAAATATTTTCAGAAATTAGCTCTTGATACTGCTTTTGATCATATAAAACCTTCTGTCCAAATTTCATAAAATTCCATGAAGGTTTCACAAAGTTATTGATGCCATAAAAAACTTTAACCACAGACTGAACCTAAATGTTGATGCTGCGGACACTGGAATCTAAGATTGCAATGTCTTGCTTTTCCGACATAAATGTCGCAAGCTGGACAAAAACATAACCAAAATATTATCAATTTACTCATTATAACAAAAGGTCTACATGGAAGAATTGCCAAATTAAATGTCTTAAGCCCAGTTGTTACTATCAAATTTAATGTGTTCAAAGTAAATCTTTTGTAACTATTAATGTTCTTCAACAAAAACTTGATGAAAGAAAATTTTGATCAGGTAAATCATCAATGGTTGTCACTATCAAAGTTCTTCATAAAAAACCTGGTCAAAGAAAAACTTTATTGTGATTGGATAATTCCTGTCCAAGTCCCTCCAAGTTTTAAGATAAACTGTTGACGCAGAGATATGTCGCGCCTGTCAGCAGAAAATTCAGAAAAAGACAATCTGATGGACAGCAACTTTGCTAATGCTTAATTCAAAGTTGCTGGACCATGAACTAGGGGGCAGTAGTTCCTATCAAACTAACTTGAGCAGAAAACTTAACATTGAAAATGGGTAATTAATTGAAAGTTACTGGACCATGATCTACTAGGCAAGGCCTCACATTAGTCCGCAAACTGATATGTCCTGATAGTAATGCAACTTTATAGAAAATATCATTGACCTATCACAAGTAGTTCCTATCAAACTAAATTAAGGAGAAAAATTAACATTGAAAATTGGTAATTAATTCAGTCACTGGACTATGATCTAGGGGGCAGGGCCTTAAAATAGTCATCAAACTGATATGTACTGATAGTTATGCAACTCTAGAGAAAATATCATTGACCTATCACAAGTAGTTCATATCAAACAAACTTAAGCAGAAAACCATTGAAAATTGCTTATTAAATGAAAGTCACTGACTGGACTATGACCTAGGGGACAGCGGGCATCAAAATAGTCTTCAAACTGATATTTACTGATAGTTATGCAACTCTAAAGAAAATATCATTGACCTATCACAAGTAGTTCCTATCAAACTAACTTAAGCAGAAAACTTAACATTGAACATTGCTTATTAATTGAAAGTCACTGGACTATGACCTAGGGGGCAGGGCCTCAAAATAGTCTTCAAACTGATATGTACTGATAGTTATGCAAATCTATAGAAAATATCAATGACCTATCACAAGTAGTTCCTATCAAATTGACTAAAGCAGAAAACTTAACAATTGTTAATGCTGCTGCCAATTAAAATCTAAAGTTCAAGTACTGAAAGTATACTCAAATGGCATTTGTGATGTGCAAAAGATACCAGTAAATTTTGCAGAATTACAAGCTTTGTAAAATTAGACCCACATTAGGACAAAAAGAAAATTAATTTTCAGTATAGAGAACATAATTGCATTAGAATGAAGATAATATATTTTGCAGACATTAATCTTGATTTCATTGTTGCATGCAGATATTCATTTTTTGAAGCTCAGATATACATAGTTAAGAAAACTCAGTTTGCAGGTGTAAAATTACAATTTAAATATCTACAATGATGTCATCTCCTAAATGGTAAATATAGCTAATTCTGACAGCTGTAGGCAACAGAATTATGCTGTAATATTCAAGGAATTAAATTTGTATACAGAGCTGATAAATGGTGACTACTTTAACAAATTGCTAACCAGTAACAGTACTTAAATGACGTTACCAAATAGAACCTAATAGTGTTGAGAGACTGATTAATGCTGAATCAGATGTCACAATCAGTACAAAACAAAGATGATCAAAACTGACAGCATAAATTATATCTGAAAATAAATAAACTTGTCTTACTAAGTTCTATAATTCTATATTCTAAGAAAAACAAGTTTGACGTGTGATGATTTTAATCACATATTACAATGTAGATATTTAACTTGGTATTTACAATGTTCCGCTAAAACATTAATGTTAACATAACTGGACTAATATGCTACAACAATCACATAAAATACTGAATAAATCCATCTTTGATAGTTTATGTTTAAATTATTCTCACTTTTTGCAGAGATTGAAATATTGGGAGGATTAAGAGATTTAAATATTGAGAGTATTTAAGAGATTGAAATATTGGAAGAACTAAGAGATCTAAATGATCTAAATATTGGGCAGATTAAGCAATTGAAATATTGAGAGGATTAGAGAGATTGAAATAATGAGAGGATTAGAGAGATTGAAATATTGGAAGAATAGAGAGATCTAAGTATTGTATTCACATTATATCAGGGTGTCATTGTGAACAGCTTTAGTGCAATCAATTTATTATTAAGTGTAAAAAGATGTTGAAATATTGGGAGGATTAAAAGATTGAAATATTGGTATGATCAAAGAATACTCATCTATATGAAATCCTGTTCTTATAGATATTAATAGATTTATTGCACTAGAAAGCTGTTAACTGAATGACCTTACTGCTAAAATGATGTTGAAATATTGGGAGGATTAAAAGATTGAAATATTGGGAGAATTATAAAGATTAAAATATTGGTATGATCAAAGAATACTCATCTATATGAAATCCTGTTCTTATAGATATGAATGATCAGAGTATCTAATGCCATTAAAACTGCTACTAGCAGTAAGGTCATTCAGTTAACAGCTTTCAAGTGCAATAAATCTATTATTAAGATTAACAGATTGAACTATTGAGAGGATTACAGAGATGGAATATTGGGAGAGGATTAAAGAGATTTAAATATTGGGAAGATTAAGGTAGCTATCTATCTGGGTGGTATTTAACGACCTTGACTGGCTGTTAAGCCCTCGCACGGTCAGCTCGGTGCCCGAAGGCGTTTGGTAGTTTAAATATTTTGTTGACAAAATGCTGGAAAAGTTGGTTTGTACTAATATGAGCAACACGACAGGTGCCACATGTGGAGCAGGATCTGCTTACCCTTCCAGAACACCTGAGATCACCCCCAGTTTTTGGTGGGGTTCATGTTGCTTAGTCTTTAGTGTTCTATGTTGTGTTTTGTGTACTATTGTTTATCTGTTTGTCTTTTTCTTTTTTAGCCATGGCGTTGTCAGTTTATTTTCGATGTATGAGTTTGAATGTCCCTCTGGTATCTTTCGCCCCTCTTTTGAAAAGGACGGCCGCCATTTTGGTTTTGGTAAGATCTTTTTGTTTGTTGACTATTTTGGTTAGTTTACTTCCTTCACAACATCTGCTTTCAGGACCATGTTGGTCAGCTGTGCAGCTCGCTAACCACGATAATGGAGTACTGGTGGATGAGTCTTCGACATAGTAATAACTATGATAGGAAGCATTATCAGGACCAATGTCGTAAGACAGTGAAATGGCGGTCCATTATCTAACACCCAAGGATACAGACCCTCGGACATCAGTCAGCATAACACTCCCCCATCCATAATGGGTTTTGGAGTGTATGCTGACGTGGGTATTTACATAGACCACAATGTAGACTGTACAGCTTTGGATTGGTTTCTGTCATTGAAAGTAGTAAGTCGTTGAGCCATCTATAAGTAAACCAACATCGCGGATAGTAGGTAAAGAGGAGCTGACCGAGCACGTCCGTTGTAATGACTGAGACATGAATGTTGATGATGATGTTAAGGTAGCTGGAGTGTCTTCCTCCATCTTGGATTGTGAAATAGCAGATAACAATCGGTCTATATCTTTAATGAAATGTGCAAATTTCGAGAGCAGTATGTAATTCATGTGTAAGACTTTTTCATGTAACTATAAAAAATTATGTGTTTTATCACATTTATGGCTGTATTTTACAAAAAACACAATATTGTTGTTTGATTCATTTTTTTAAAATTTGCCACATAAGGGGAGATAACTCAGATAAAGTTAAACCTTTATAATGAATGTGTTGTGAATTTACCTATTTTATTATGTAGCAAGAAAACGAGTCTGGTGACCCCATTTTTTCTTTTTCTTATCTGAAAGACGGCGTGCACAAAGTTGAAGGCAACTGTAAAAGGCGCTTTTAAAAGTAGTTTTATACAACCGTGTTTAAAATATCTTTTAAATAGGAAGTTTTTTTATGATAAAATGGTGAATGCTAGCCATTAAAATCCACATTACTTATAAGGTTATCAAAATTAAATCTATAAAGTATGAAACGAACATAGAGAATACGGCAAAAATATGTGAAACTTGTAACATTAAATAAGCATAAAATAGAGTTTAAGACCTAAAATTTATACAAATTCAACATATTTTCCTGCATTTTCATATAATAGAATTTTTTGGATTCGGACTATGACGTCATACGAAATTCACCGAATAAAAATTAAATAAACTGTTATCACAGAGATATGTCTCATCTTTTTGTAATTTTGATAATGCAAATGTTGAAATTAAAATAGCAATACTTTAACATGTAAGTTATGCAAATATTCAAAGTCGATGAACCATGACTGAATGTACATGGCTAAACAATCTCCATGGAATGAGATGTGCCAATGCTAATACAACTGCATACCAAATATCATTGACCTACCACTAGTGGTTCACCATGAACTAGACCTAATCACAAACTATTACATTGTTGACGCCGCCGCCGCCGGAAACAGCATACCTATGTCTCGCTTTTTGACTAAGTCAAGGCGAGACAAAAACGGCCATGGTGGATGAGTATGGAATGTAGTTCGTTATGTGTAAGAAGTAGTAATTTGGAAGGATTTATATTCGAAAATGGAAGAATCGGTAAGAAAAAGTATTTAATTGCTATTTTTTTATTTCAAAATAACTTGATGTTCCAAATGTGCATAACATGAGCATTAAAAAAATCTGCAAAATATGAATGATTCGATATTCCAGGCTGAACACCTGAATTTTTTTAATGTCCAGCTATTATGTTACAATTTAAAGAAAGACGTTTTAACGCTATTTTCTGAATAGGGTCCACGACATAGTCGCTTATTATTTCCATTACACTGCTCTTAGCATATATTTATTTATATTTCCAGAATGTGCATATGCTGCACTTTGTTGTTAAAAAAAAAAGAAATGTGTTGAACATTTATGTTTAAAGCTTTGTGATAAACTAAGTGTCCAGTTTTTTTGTTTTCTAGGGAAAAAAGCCGACGTCGTAAATGATTGAAGTAATTTGAAGACTTACGTTTGTGGACTGACAGCTTTATGCACGCCGTCATAGCATATTATTAGAGCTATCTTCTCATATTTTATCTTACAGTTCTATGGTGTAGTTTTCTTTTTATCACACAAAATTGTGTTTTCCATGCATAATGTATATAAAATCTGACAATTTTGCACAACCTGTAGCATGAAAAAAAGGCCGGTGACCCATACTTTTTATTATATTTTTGAAAAAAGCATGATATAAACTACATTTTATCAAATTATTAAAAAAAATTTATGGATATTAATGAAGACCCCCACCCCAATCCACCTTAAGGAGATTGAAATATTGGGGGATAAGAGCTTGAAATATTGGGAGGATTAAGGAGATTGAAATATTGGGAGGATTAAAGAGATTGAATATTGGGAGGATTGGGAAGATAAAAGATTATGAAATATTGGGAGGATTAATATTAAAATATTGGGGGATTAAGAGATTGAAATACTGGGAGGATTAGACAAATTGAACTATTGGGAGGATTAAAGAGATTGAAATATTAGAAGGAGTAAAGAGATTGAAATATTAGGAGTAAAGAGATTGAAATATTGCACAGACAACTAATTTTCAGGGAATGTCACTGTGGATGTATTTATTTTCGTGGGTATCAATTTCATGTATTTATTTTCGTGGATATTTGATTTTATGGTTAAGCCAGTAAGTCTCCATACAAGCTTTACAGGGAACATTTAAATTTATGGTTCAAATTGGTACGATTAATAATTATGAATCCACAGTAAATGACAACTTTCAAAGACTATTTATATCTTGACATTGTATAAACAGCAAGCACTGTGTGCAATAAAGAATATATATAAGTGTTAGAATAAAGTCATTGTATGGATAATGGTCTGTTGTTGAAGACCTCTATATTTTCTGTTACTTTTGTCATTGTGTTCCTGTCTCATATACCCCATATCTCCTATTATCTAGGAAATCATATATTCTGTGTGTTTTTTTAATCAAAATCCTTATATACATTACATTAGAGACAGACCCTTAATTCAACATTTGAAGGTACATCTATATACCCTTTACTGACATTTTTATGGCCACTACCAATTAATCATATACAATATCTACCATACTTCTTTTTTTTATGACAATATTTCCTCATTTGTCAAATTAATTGTCAGAAAACATCCTTTGATTAACCATCTTCTATAAATTCTGTTACTTAATAAATAACATTTAATAATCCTAGAAGCACAGCATTATAAAGTAATAACTTTAATTAAAACTAATTTAATTGTGTAAAGTACATGTTTTGTGAGTAAAAAGAATTATACAATGTGAAAGTTAATTACTATATGTTGATTTAACTTAAATGGGATCACATTATCTTTTATAATGGTATCCTCCATGGAAAATCCCAGCATCTTTACAGTTTTATCTATCATCTCAAGTTTTAATTAATCTGATCTTCCAAAATAGCATCATTAAGGTCAGTACAAATAGGGTTATGATACTAAACTGATAACATTTTGAAATGGCATTCTGTGATCAATACCTTTTATTACCAAAGAAAGATTCACTGCTTTTCAGAAATCACTCAAAAACCTGATCCAAAGTTAAGAGACATACACATTTTTCAAATAATATGTTGCACCACAATATAGTTTCTATAAGAATTCTACACAATGGGTCAGACAGTAATATGTTGATTTGTTCAACAATTTAAATGATAGAGCATCAATATGCAATATGCAAAACACACATAAGTGCATATTCTTTTGTAAAAAGACATATTCATATTCCAAAGAGATAAAAGTCTTGTCAGTAATAATGGGCATATTGAGGATGAACAACATTTTTTACTACAATGTAATGGATTTGCCAAAAAAAAAAAACAAACAGATAAATATTAATGCAATGTTTAAAATACAGCTTAACATTGATACTGTACATGTTGAAAACATATCTTATCTGTAAAAACAATAGCTCAGCATTATTACTTAAACTGACTTCATCTTTCATCAGAGTGTTTAAATATAAGGAATAGTTTAGTAATATGCTATATTAGTTTGTAACTTCTCATTCTAATATGATGTGCTTCTTTCGCATTGTAAACAACAGTGTGATAAAATTCTCGATATATTTATACTTAGCGCAGACTGAGAGATGTACCTATTAATGACTACATGTATTACAATTTATTGCCCACATAAATCCACATGTATCTTAACCTACGTGCCAACACTATGTTGATTTCGCTGTGTTAAAATTGAAACTGAAAAAAAAAAAACAACTACAGAACCATTATTCTTATTCTAACTCATAAACCAAAGGAATAAATGCATTAGAGCTTTGAAAAATGCACAAAATCTAAATTAAAAAAAATTCAGCAAAATTGCATGAATGCTCTTGGTGCATTAACATCACATCATAAGATAAAATGCTCCGCTGGGCACAGCTTGATACGACCCCAAAGGTCGAACCCTGAACAGTTGGGGCAAGTATGGACACAACATTCAAGCTTGATACAGCTCTGAATTTGGATTGTGATTAAATATTTGACACAGCATAGGTTTCTGACACAGAATGAATGTGGTCTAAGAACTTAAAATTTGTTAATTTACCTATTATGGTCCAATATCCAAAATCTAAATACATACATGGTTAGATTCAGCATATCAGAGAACCCCAAGAATTCAATTTTTGTTAAAATCAGACTAAGTTTAATTTTGGACCCTTTGGACCTTAATGTAGACCAATTTGAAAACGGGACCAAAAATTAAGAATCTAAATACACAGTTAGATTCAGCATATCAAAGAACCCCAATATTTCAATTTTTGATGAAATCAAACCATATCATTATTATTTGCTTTTATATATAAATCAAAAATAACCAACTTAAAATGGAAAATTTTAAAGAAAAAAAAAAGGAACCCCCCCCCCCCAATTTTTTGAACCCCCTTATGATTCATAACCCCCAAACTCAATCCCAGCCTTCCCTTTGAGGTATGGTACCTTGCAGTACAATTTCAGAGAGATCCATACACTTGAACACAAGTTATTGTCTGGAAACTGTAAAAATTCGTAAGGGTTCTGCGGAACCCAGTGTCTCGCCTACTTTTTCTGTTAATCACAGGCTCAACAAAAATGAGGAAGTAAATCAATAAAAATATTCCTCTTGATACTATCTTTTGATTGTAAGAAGCTTCTGTCCAAGTTTGGTAAAAATCCAGGGTAGTTTATGAATCTAATAAATGTTTAAAAACTTTAACTGCAGACTGAATGTAATGCTAACTGGAAGAAAACAAAATTTCCTTCTAGATACTAGCATTTGATCATAAACAAGCTTCTGTCCAAGTTTGGTACAAATCCAAAATAGTATAAGAAAGTTATTAAAATTTTAAAAACTTTAACCACAGAGTGAATGTGTTGTTTCCTGGCAGAAAATCTAAGTCCATTTAAAAGTAAAATACGGAAAAAATGGATTTAATTTTTCACAAAATTTCCTTCTAGATACTAGCTTTTGATCATAAACAAGCTTCTGTCCAAGTTTGGTACAAATCCAAAATAGTATAAGAAAGTTATTAAAATTTTAAAAACTTTAACCAAAGAGTGAATGTGTTGTTTCCTGGCAGAAAATCTAAGTCCATTTAAAAGTAAAATAAGGAAAAAATGTTTTTTTTCTTTTACAAAATTTCCTTCTGGATACTATCTTATGATCATAAACAAGCTTCTGTCTAAGTTTGGTAGAAACCCAGGATAGTTTAAGAAAGTTATTAAAATTTTAAAAACTTTAACCACAGAGTGAATGTAATATTTCCCGGCAGAAAAACTAAGACCATTTATAAGTAAAATACGGAAAAAATAGAATTTTATTTTTACAAAATTTACTTCTGGATACTATCTTATGATCATAAACAAGCTTCTGTCCAAGTTTGGAAGAAATCCAGGATAGTTTAAGAAAGTTATTAAAATTTCAAAAACTTTAACCACAGAGTGAATATTTGTGGACGCCGCCGACGGAATGTAGGATCGCTATGTCTTGCTTTTTCGACTAAAGTCGAAGCCTCGACAAAAATGCTTGTTTTTTTGCCCCTTTTTGGCCCCAAATTCCTAAACGTTTAGAGCAATTACCCCCAAACTCAAACCCAGCTTTCCCTTTGTGATATGGAACCTTTTAGTACAATTTCATAAAGATCCATACACTTACACACAAGTCATTGTCCTGAAACTAGATAAATGCTTGTTTTTTGCCCCTTTTTGGCCCCTAATTCCTAAAATTTTGAGGCAATTACCCCCAAAATCAATCCCAGCCTTCCCTTTGTGGTATGGTACCTTGCAGTACAATTTCAGAGAGATCCATACACTTGAACACAAGTTATTGTCTGGAAACTAGAAAAATGCTTATTTTTGGCCCCTTATTCCTAAACATTTTGGGCAATTACCCCCAAACTCAATTCCAGCTATCCCTTTGTGATATGGAACCTTGAAGTACAATTTCAGAAAGATCCATACACTTACACACAGTTATTGTCATGAAACTAGAACAAGAGTGCACACACTGAAATGTCTCGCCTTCTTTACTAACCATTGATTTTATGTTGATAGTCCTAAATATAAAGCTTTACTACAAGTAACATATAAACTTAACATGATCCAAGAAAATGAGGTCAAGGTCAGATAAACCAAAAGAGAAATACATGTACACCTTACAATCATTCAATAAACCAAACATAGATGACCTTGCTTATAGTTTCTAAGAAACAGTCTTAACCAAGAAAACTTAACATTGACCAATGAACCATGAAAATGAGGTCAAGGTCAGATGAAACATGCCAGGCAGACATGTACACCTTACAATCAATTTATGCATTAAATATAGTTGACCTATTGCTTATAGTATCTAAGAAACAAACTTAACCATGAAAACTTAACACTGACCAATGAACCATGAAAATGAGGTCAAGGTCAGATGATACCTGACAGACAGACATATACACCTTACAGTCCTTCCATACAACAAATATAGTTGATCTATTGCTTATAGTTGAAGAAAAACAGACCAAAACACAAAAACTTTACACTGAGAAATGAACCTTGAAAATGAGGTCAAGGTCAAATAAAACCTGCGAGACTGACATGTACATCATAAAATATTTCCATACACCAAATATAGTTGACCTATTGCATATAGTATTAGAAAAAAAGACCAAAACTCAAAAACTTAACTTTGACCACTGAACCATGAAAATGAGGTTAAGGTCAGATGACACCTACCAGTTGGATATGTACACCTCAGAATTATTCCATATACCAAATATAGTAGACCTATTGCATACAGTATAAGAAAAACAGACCAAAACACAAAAACTTAACTATAACCACTGAACCATGAAAATGAGATCAAGGTCAGATGACACCTGCCAGCTAGACATGTACACCTTACAATCATTCCATACACCAAATATAGTAGACCTATTGCATACAGTATAAGAAAAACAGACCAAAACACAAAAACTTAACTATAACCACTGAACCATGAAAATGAGGTCAAGGTCAGATAACACCTGCCAGTTGGACATGTACACCTTACAGTCCTTCCATACACCGAATATACTAGACCTATTGCTTATAGTATCTGAGATATGGACTTGACCACCAAAACTTAACCTTGTTCACTGATCCATGAAATGAGGTCGAGGTCAAATGAAAATTGTCTGACGGGCATGAGGACCTTGCAAGGAATGCACATACCAAATATAGTTATCCTACTACTTATAATAAGAGAGAATTTAACATTACAAAAAATGTTAACTTTTTTTTCAAGTAGTCACTGAACCATAAAAATGAGGTCAAGGACATTGGACATGTGACTGACGGAAACTTCGTAACATGGAGCATCCATATACAAAGTATGAAGCATCCAGGTCTTCCACCTTCTAAAATATAAAGCTTTTAAGAAGTTAGCTAACGCCGCCGCCGGATCACTATCCTTATGTCGAGCTTTCTGCGACAAAAGTCGCAGGCCCGACAAAAACCAAACAATGCAGTGCTGCAAGCGAACAAGCTCTCATTGAAGTTTGCCACAACAAGTCTTTTGATATTTCACTTCCTTAAATGCCATATTAAAGAAAGAAAATAATTTTTTGGTACATAAAAACATTTTTGTCAGAAAATTATCCTTATCAAGAGTAATATGAAACAGTAAATTTGCATGGGGTTGTCTGTGAATTATGTATACTAAGTTTTTGATTACAGGCAGTTAAGGTCAGTATGGTCATCTCACGATCAGGGTTAAGACTATTTACGAGTAGCATTGGTTAATGATATCTAATTGACCAATGAGGATTAGGTGCATGTTATCTCTTCACATTAGCCAACATTCTCGCAATTGCACTGAATGCTAGCGGACACCATTTTTGTTTTATCAAGAAAAGTGAAGATTTTAAATTTTAACAATGATGTTGTATGCTGAAATGAGGCAGAGAGCAGTTTTTGTCAGAAGATAATGTTGGAATGGACAGATGCAATTAATATAAGAGAATTGCTAAGAAGGTAAAACCACCTGAAATAAATATCATGATAGGCAAAGTTTAATATACTTTTTTAATTTGATTTATAACGTAATTATTTTTTAAATTTGTGCATTATAATTTATGGTACTTTGAGTATTTATATAGTTATCATTCATTTGTGCATGAATTATGATCTTGTTATACATATGTGAAAGTGCGAAAGGCCGATAAAATTTTGGTTTCGACGATACCAAAATACAGGTTGAATTTGCAAGTTTTATGTGGAACAAAAACATGGCAAAATACATACAAACAAGGTTTATATATTGACAGTTCAATTCAACAAATCAATAAAAACAGAAAAAGGCAAAAGACAATTTCTTTGAAGTACAACTTATTATGGCAGTTTTGGGGGTACGACCAACATCCACTACCCACTAAAAAAAGTTACATACCTACCTCCATCCCCCCTCCCTTGGTGAATGAACAGCATCAAACTTCAAATGTATACATAAAGTACTAAATACAGAATACTAAACAACTTGAACAGCTATAAGAATACTAGATATTGACCAACATCCACTACCCACTATCTGTGATTCATTTTTCAACATGCAGCTACAAGAAAATTGATATGAAACAAAAAACAGTTAAGTATTTTTCTTTAAGTTTCTTTCTTTAAAATGATTATACTCATGCATGCTTCGTTTCAGCCCACATTAAAACAACTCTGTTATACACATAATCATGTTTGATATCTAATGAAAATTACCTGAACTATTATATGAAGTCACTCCATTACTTCCACTGGTATTATAAATATCTAGAATTCTTTTTTTGTGTTGTGTTCCAGAACTTCTGTAACCTTGACCCCCTCCTCCTCCAGCTACAATTAATGGCACAACATTATCTTTGTCATCATACTGAAATAAAACTGTATTCATAAATATAGGCTATTTACTTTAATTTTCGAACATTTATTGTTTAAGGTGCTATATATATATAATAATGGTAATAAAAATAACCATTCAACCTTGAAATGACAGTAAGGAGTTGAGTACTAAACTTTACAACAACTTTTCAATTTTCCCATTGCAAACTTTCCACTTCTATGATAAAATTCTAGTGGGTGTATATCTTCAAGACTACTCAACCAAAATATCTTAATGTTAACTTGAACCAAATTTTTGAAATTTTTAAAAGCTATTTGTTTGATGGATATGAAAAATAAGCTTCAGTAATGACCAATGATATAATCCACTTGCATCAGAGATGACAACAGATATGATCCACTTGTGTCAGAGAAGACCACCGATATTATCCACTTGTGTCAGAGATAACCATGGATATGATCCACTTGTGTCAGAGATGACCACAGATATGATCCACTTGTGTCAGAGATAACCATGGATATGATCTACTTGTGTCAAAAATTACCACATATATGATCTACTTGTGTCAGAGATGACCACATATATGATCCACTTGTGTCACGGGATACCACAGAAAAGGCACAGATATGACTTACTTGTGTCAGAGATGACTATAGATATGATGCACTTGTCATTGATGACCACATATATGATCCATTTGTGTTGGAGATGACCACATAGCTGATCTACTTGTGTCAGAGATGACCTCAGATTTGATCCATTTGTGTCAGTGATGACCATGCATGTAATTGAACCACTTGTGGCAGTGATTATCATGGATATAATCCACTTGTGTCAGAGATGACCACAAATATAATCCACTTGTGTCAGTGATGACCATGTATATGATCTACTGTGTCAGAGATGACCACATATATGATACACTTGTGTCAGTGATGACCATGAATATGATCTACTTGTGTCAGTGATGACCATGGATATGATCCACTTGTCAGAGATGACCACATATATGATAAACTTGTGTCAGAGATGACCACATAGTTGATACACTCGTGTCAGAGATGACCATGGATATCATCCACTTGCAGCTAAGTTCTTTGCTTTTAAAACCAGAATATTTTTATCAGTTTAATGACAAACTAAATACTTGATTTGCTTTTTACAAAAAAATATAATTTTCATTTGGGATGGTGCCACACTTACTTATACCCCACTTCCTTTTATTCATAATTTTACCTTTTTTTTCGCTTGTTTTTTAAATGCATTTTATTTTAGGAAAACATGTCTTTGTAGATATCTTCAATTAATACTAATCTATATGATTTTCCAGACAAAGGTTTATTTTAAACAACATTTTAAGACTAGAGTGAAAAATGCACCCAAAGTAAACACAATACTTTAAACCCATAAGTTGCCCTTCCAAACCATGCAAAGTATACACAGTACCTTAAACACATAAGATGTATCTCCCCAAACACACAGAAAAATTATACACAATACCTTGAACTCATAAGTTGCTCTTCCCCAAACATGCAGACAAAGTATACACAAAAAACCTAGAACACATAAGTTGCCCCTCCTTAATTGGCTTAAACATGCAGACAAAGTAAACACGATACCTTAAACACATAAGTTGCCCCTCCTTAAACATGCAGACAAAGTATACACGATACCTTAAACACATAAGTTGCCCCTCCCTAACATTGCAGGCAAAGTATACACAATACCTTTAACACATATGTTGATCCTCCCCAAACATGCAGACAAAGTATACACAAAAAATCTAGAACACATAAGTTGTCCCTCCCCAAACATGCAAAGTAAACACAATACCTTATACACATAAGTTGCCCCTCCCTAACATTGCAGACAAAGTATAAATAATACCTTGAACACATAGGTTGATCCTTCCCATACATGCAGGCAAAGTAAACACAATACTTAAACACATAAGTTGCCCCCGCCCTAACATTGCAGACAAAGTATAAATAATACCTTGAACACATAGGTTGATCCTCCCCAAACATTGCAGATAAAGTAAACACAATACCTAGAACACATTAGTTGTCCCTCCCCAAACATGCAAACAAGGTGTAAACAATACCTTAAACACATAAGTTGCCCCTCTCGAAACATGCAAAGTGTACACAATACTGTAAACACAAAAGAAAGTTGCCCCTCCACCACCATCCAGACAAAGAATACACAATACCTAGAACACTTAAGTTGCCCCTCCACTAACATCCAGACAAAGCATACACAATACATAGAACACTTAAGTTGCCCCTCCACCAACATCCAGACAAAGTATACACAATACCTAGAACACTTAAGTTGCCCCTCCACTAACATCCAGACAAAGCATACACAATACATAGAACACTTAAGTTGCCCCTCCACCAACATCCAGACAAAGTATACACAATACATAGAACACTTAAGTTGCCCCTCCACTAACATCCAGACAAAGCATACACAATACATAGAACACTTAAGTTGCCCCTCCACCAACATCCAGACAAAGTATACACAATACATAGAACACTTAAGTTGCCCTTCCCCAAAAATGCAGACAAAGTATACACATTACCTTGATCACTTAAGTTGCCCCTCCCCAAAAATGCAGACAAAGTAAACACAATAACTTGAACACATAATTTGCCCCTCCCCAAATATGCAGACTAAGTATACACAATACCTTAAACACAAAAGTTGCCCCTCCCCAAACATGCAAAATATACACAGTACCTTACAAAGTTGTTCCTCCCCAAACATGCAGGCAAAGTATACACAATACCTTAAATACAAAAGTTGTCCCTCCCCAAACATGCAGACCAAGTATACAAAATACCTTAAACACATAAGTTGCCCCTCCCCCACCACCTCCACCCCATCTGTTCTTTCTTAAGAATTCTTCCTCATTTGTTGGTAGGCCTAAATGACAAAGATCCTTTATTTCACCAATCTGAAAAAAAAATTGTTGCAATGGTAAATTTGTAATTTGTTATAAAAAAAAGTATTACTGATGAAATACAACCACTTTCCTAGTTCAACAACAATATATGTTGCAGTTTTATCACCAAATCCATCTCCTACAGTCTATCAAATGCATATTTAAACCAATTTTTATATCATGATTCTGAATTTCTTTTGACAAAGGGATATAAATCTATCATTGGATAATATTGGATTTAGTTTTTGTGATTCCTGTTTTCCAAAATGTTTTGTCATTTATCTTGTTTAAAAATTCCTGGAATTTATAGATGTGGCTCCCAACGTCAATAATTTCTTTTTAAAACATTCATTTGACTTTTCAACATGAATCTCAAAAGAACCTTTTGAAAATGTTTAGACATTTCTTGAAAGTTAAAACATCTTCAAATATATATGGCTGGACATAAAGTGGTCGACCTAGATCTGTTTTAGACATGTATCCTTTATAAACAGAAAAAAATGTTGGTTTAAAAATGTTATTTCATATGGAAATTTTGAACAAAAATATATATACTGGAAAGCTCATATTGGGACAAACAATTGAATGCACACAAGTCTAGCCACAATATATCAATGTTTATAAAGACTTTTGTAATTAAAAAAATAATCATCCATTCATCACATTGACAGCTCGGATTGCCCTTAAATCTTGATGAGTAAAAGAAAAGATTTATCTAATGTTGTTTATCTTATACATACCCTTTGATGAGAACATGCATTAGAGCCTGGTTGTCCTACTACAATATAAATCTTCTCTCCTTCTGTCAAGTTAAACGTGCCCTCCACATAGCCTCCACCTGAAACATTCGGTGCATTTATCCCAGTCCCTCCTCTACCTCCAGCTGCACTGATTCTGAAAAATAAAATCACCTATTTACAATACTCCAATACCTCTCCCAACTCACACAATATCTGGTCCATATCTTTGTACAATGTTAACACAGCCACATTGTTATGCTCTGACCATTGGTAATGTTCATATACTAGCTTTAAACTGAGATTTGTGAAAGTTCATTGTGAGTACTTTTCTTGTTTTGGCCTCTGTTCCACTTTTTTCCATGCAGATTTCTCTTAATATGCCTGGTAGGTATGGAAAAGAATAGTTTAAATCTATTTAAAGGTGTTATTCAATTGAGGAATCATCCATTTTTCTTATTTTGCTACTTTCAGTTTTCAGCGTCATTGTATTTTAAGTGTTAGATTCCTCTATTATTCAGGGCATTCACTTATCTATCATTGGACCCAGTTGTTCATCTCTTGGTTTAATTTTAACCAAGGGTTAAATATCATACCCCTTGTTTAAAATTTAACCCTTGGTTAATTTCTGTTGTTCATCCCTTGGTTAAATTTAACCCTTTGTTAAAACCTTGGATAGATTATTTAGATTAAACCTTGCTTCAGACCGTGGTTAAAATGTTAACCAAAAAATAGTGTTATCTAAAAGTACAATTCCCTGTTCATACCAAGATTAGAAAGATCACAAAAAATTTGATACATTATTCTTCAATTTCTACGACCATTACATAAATCAAATGTCCATGGGACACAGATGATGCCCCGCTTGCATACAACATTATAAAGGAACATAACTCAAGAACAGTAAAAGTGATGCTACCAAATTTCAAACTTGATCTGTGTATTGTGGTAATAAACATTGTGTATAAGATTCATAACGTTTAGTTGAAGCAAACTAAACTTAGAGAACGGAAGCAAAAAATTCAGCAATTTTTCCATTTGAAAAGAGCCATAACTAAAGAATGGTAAAAGTGATGCCACCAAAACTCAAACTTGATCTGTGTTTTGTGGTAATAAGCATTGTGTATAAGTTATATAAAATTTGGTTGAGACAAACTAAAGTTAGAGAACGGAAACCAATTTCGGAAGTACTGACGTACAGACTGACAAGGGTAAAACTTAATGACCCCTCCGCTACACGGGGCATAAAAATGATTTTTATGTTTTACAGTCTTTTCCCTTTTATTCATTGAGGTTTACGTTCCTATTGTACCTTGCAGACATTTTTAAATCAACAATTTTTTTACCCTGTCATCTTCTATGTAAATAAACAAATTGATGCAAAAAAATTTAACAAGTTTTAGTAAGATAATCTATTTATCTATAATCAAGTACAATTCTATGACCAACGCTTCATTTCAAACAAAAAAATGCGCCAGCCTGGAGCAACTGGATACAACCACAGAGGTCGAACTCTGAACAGTTGGTGCAAGCATGGCCACAATATTCAAGCTTGATACAGCTCTGAATTTGACACATTATAGATTTCTAACACAGAATAAATGTGGTCAGATAACTTAAAAATTTGAAATGGGACATTTAATCTACTTAATGGTCCAATATCCAAAATCTAATTCCATGGTTAGATTCAGCATATAAAAACACAAGAGTGCACACGCTGAAATGTCTCGCCTTCTTTACTAACCATTGATATTATGTTGATAGTCCTAAATGAAAGCATTACTACAACTATTACATAAACTTAACATGATCCAAGAAAATGAAGTCAAGGTCATATATGAACCAAAGGAGAAATTCATGTACACCTTACAATCATTCAATACACTAAATATAGTTGACCTATTGCTTACAGTTCTCAAGAAAACTAGACATTGACCAATGAATTGTGAAAATGAGGTCAAGGTCAAATGAACCATGCCAGGCAGACATGAACAGCTTACATTCCTTCCATACAACAAATATAGCTGACCTATTGCTTATAGTTTAAGAAAACAGACTAAAACACATAAACTTAACACTGAGCAATAAACCGTGAAAATGAGGTCAAGGTCAAATAAAACCTGCGAGACTGACATGTACATCATAGAATATTTCCATACACCAAATATAGTTGACTTATTGCATATAGTATAAGAAAAAAGACCAAAACTCAAAAACTTAACTTTGACCACTGAACTATGAAAATGAGGTCAAGGTCAGATGACACCTACCAGTTGGACATGTACACCTTACAATCATTCCATATACCAATTATAGTAGACCTACTGCTTATAGTATCTAATATATGGACTTAACCACGAAAACTTAACCTTGTTCACTGATCCATGAAATGAGGTTGAGGTCATATGAAAATTGTCTGACAGGCATGAGGACCTTGCAAGGTACACACATACTAAATATAGTTATCCTATTACTCATAATAAGAAAGAAATTAACATTACAAAAAATGTTGACTTTTTTTTTCAAGTATTCACTGAACCATGAAAATGAGGTCAAGGACAATGGACATATGACATACGGAAACTTCGTAACATAAGGCATCTATATACAAAGTATGAAGCATCCAGGTCTTCTAGCTTCTAAAATATAAAGTATTTAAGAAGTTAGCTAACGCCGTCGCTGCCTGATCACTATCCCTATGTCGAGCTTTCTGCGACAAAAGTCGCAGGCTCGACAAAAATCTGAATGCACAGTTAGATTCAGCATATCATAGAACCACAAGAATTCAGTTTTTGATGAAATCAAACAAAGTCTAATTTTGGACCCTTTTGACCTCAATGTAGACCTATTTAAAAATGTCCAAATATCCAATATAGTAATACATGGTAAAAACATCAAACAATTCAAGACTTTAAATTAATTCTCATTTTATACACAACACATTTTAAAGAAAGACTTTTATTATATAACATAATAACTCTAAACATCATTATATAAATTAAACACCATAACATACATGTAACAATAAACATTTCTTTAACTTAAAATGTTACATTATTGGCTTTCTTGGGGCTACTCATTCATTGGAAAATTTAACCTTTAAATTTTTTAAATACATAACAATGATGGGGAGATCCCTGCAGCAAACTTAACTGTATGAAATGTCACCTGGGGCGATCCCGGCAGGTGTGAGCTACTTGACTAGAGAAATTAAACTTAACTGTATGAAATGTCACCTGGGGCGATCCCGGCAGGTGTAAGCTACTTGACTAGAGAAATTACCGACCTGGCAGGAATTAACCCATCTGATGTATTATTGAATTGGGGGAGTATAATTCCCCTTGAATTATAAAGGCCTGATGCAATTATCCATAATATGAGTAGCCTCTAAATTGGTGAGAAAACAAGTCTAAATATACAATGTACATACATAAAACTAAACTTAATGACTAAGTTAGTTATTAATGATTAAAACGATTATTAAAGAACTAATATCATAACATCAATATCATATGTACAATAATATGTTATAAATCATTGTTAATTATTAAAAAAAGGCTAGAATGAAAATCCCTTAGGTTCAACAAATACAATATGAAGCTTCACTATCTATCTATACACTAACAGTTACATACTGGTAAGATACAAGTATATTATTCGAAACCCAGATTGGAGTAGCTGGGGACGGTGGGTGGGATAGCTGATTAACATACATATGATACACGTGTAGGTAAGTTTGTCAATCTGATAATGAGGTCATCAAAACACATACCCCCTCTAGTAGTAAACAATAATAGAATCTAAAAATAGATTGACAGAGGCTTCTAAACTCTAGATAGAAGATAAATTGTGTTGTGTATAAACTATAATTTAATAAATCAAATTTCCTTTTATACACAACACATTTTAAAGAAAGACTTTTATTATATAACATAATAACTCTAAACATCATTATATAAATTAAACACCATAACATACATGTAACAATAAACATTTCTTTAACTTAAAATGTTACATTATTGGCTTTCTTGGGGCTACTCATTCATTGGAAAATTTAACCTTTAAATTTTTTAAATACATAACAATGATGGGGAGATCCCTGCAGCAAACTTAACTGTATGAAATGTCACCTGGGGCGATCCCGGCAGGTGTGAGCTACTTGACTAGAGAAATTAAACTTAACTGTATGAAATGTCACCTGGGGCGATCCCGGCAGGTGTAAGCTACTTGACTAGAGAAATTACCGACCTGGCAGGAATTAACCCATCTGATGTATTATTGAATTGGGGGAGTATAATTCCCCTTGAATTATAAAGGCCAAATTGAGTGAATTCATAATGAATGATGAATGAGTGAAAGCCCCCAAGAAATAATACCATATAAAAATATAAATTAGTTATAAGAAAACTATGACAAAGACTCAATGATACATTTATCATGATATTTGCAAATAAACTTCTTATAAGTCCTGATGTATTGTCTTAAGAATGACTACGAAACTTTAGTTATAACCAAGGCATAACTGAGTTGTCCAAATAAGGAATAAACGCATTGCATCAGAGTCACTTTAAAGAAAGGAGGAGAAAGTATACGGCCCCCATTCTCAAGTTAATTGTTACTTATACTAAGGCACCACTGGTTCAAACTATTCTTTAATTGTAATCAGTCTTGGTGTTCTAAGTTTCACACCAAAAGCAAAGTACTACCCTGACATCAACATCACTGATTACTAGGCACTTTAGATTACATCCCTAATTCAACAAGTGAATGTTTCCAGTTCATCGAAGAGAACCAAAGAACGCTGTTAAAATGCACAGTGTTACAGTATCTATGAAACGTGAGGAAAACTCCTGTTGATAACATGTTGTACAAACACTGTAATAAGGATGATGTAAATGTTGGCCTGTTCATAGAAGCCTACATGTAAGTTGTTTATCTTGCTCCATGCAAACAGAAGGTAATCGCTCGATCCCTGTTGTGGTGTAGTTATGACAAGCAAATAATGATATCAAAACCTAGCTATATAATAATTGCAATTCTTTCCGATTCTTTCAGTGTGTTATAAAGTATATCAAATGGTTCTCGGTGATAGTAGGAAGACAGTTCATGGAACTCTGTATGCCCCTAATTCGAAATGATATAAACTTGTACATTTGATTAAATTGTTGCGTTTAATGCTTAACGAAAGTTGCGTGACTGTCGTTCTAACACATTATACTATGATGGCAGGAATCAAGGTATTGATTTCCTTTATATTCCGGTGCTATTGTTCTGAAGGCAGCATCAGGATACGATAGGTTATTAATATCTGTATCTGTATCTGTATTTTTCTGTAAATAAAGAAAAAGAAAAAACGACCTGGGAAGTCCCAGTAGTCCTAAAATACTCCAGAGAGATCTAAGTGGAGATCCCAGCGGAGTTAAATATAAAACATTAATACGTAATTATTAAGATAATAAACAACCTGTGGCGATCCAGCAGGTGTATTGCCATATATACAAAGAGAATGAACGACCTGGGGCGATCCCGCAGGTGTATTACAATATATATAAAGTGAATGAATGACCTGTGGCGATCCAGCAGGTGTACAATATATAAAGAGAATGAATGACCTGTGGCGATCCAGCAGGTATAGTACAATATATATAAAGAGAATGAATGACCTGTGGCGATCCAGCAGGTGTAGTACAATATATATAAAGAGAATGAATAACCTGTGGCGATCCAGCAGGTGTAGTACAATATATATATAAAGTGAATGAATGACCTGTGGCGATCCAGCAGGTGTGCAATATATATAAAGAGAATGAATGACCTGTGGCGATCCAGCAGGTGTACAATATATATAAAGAAAATGAATGACCTGTGGCGATCCAGCAGGTGTACAATATATATAAAGAGAATGAATGACCTGTGGCGATCCAGCAGGTGTAGTACAATATATATAAAGAGAATGAATGACCTGTGGCGATCCAGCAGGTGTGCAATATATATAAAGAGAATGAATAACCTGTGGCGATCCAGCAGGTGTAGTACAATATATATAAAGTGAATGAATGACCTGTGGCGATCCAGCAGGTGTGCAATATATATAAAGAGAATGAATGACCTGTGGCGATCCAGCAGGTGTACAATATATAAAGAGAATGAATGACCTGTGGCGATCCAGCAGGTATAGTACAATATATATAAAGAGAATGAATGACCTGTGGCGATCCAGCAGGTGTAGTACAATATATATAAAGAGAATGAATGACCTGTGGCGATCCAGCAGGTGTGCAATATATATAAAGAGAATGAATAACCTGTGGCGATCCAGCAGGTGTAGTACAATATGTATAAAGTGAATGAATGACCTGTGGCGATCCAGCAGGTGTGCAATATATATAAAGAGAATGAATGACCTGTGGCGATCCAGCAGGTGTAGTGCAATATATATAAAGAGACTGAATGACCTGTGGCGATCCAGCAGGTGTAGTGCAATATATAAAGTGAATGAATAACCTGTGGCGATCCAGCAGGTGTAGTACAATATAAATAAATGAATGAATGACCTGTGGCGATCCAGCAGGTGTGCAATATATATAAAGAGAATGAATAACCTGTGGCGATCCAGCAGGTGTAGTACAATATATATAAAGAGACTGAACGACCTGTGGCGATCCAGCAGGTGTAGTTCAATATATATAAGTGAATGAATGACCTGTGGCGATCCAGCAGGTGTAGTTCAATATATATAAAGTAAATGAATGACCTGTGGCGATCCAGCAGGTGTAGTGCAATATATATAAAGAGAATGAATGATTGACCTGTGGCGATCCAGCAGGTGTAGAACGATATATATAAAGAGAATGAATGACTTAGTGCAATATATATAAAGAGAATGAACGACCTGAAATATAATACAATTTATTACTTTACTGTATGAAATGTCCACCTGGGGAGATGCCAGCAGGTGTGGAGCAATCTAGAATAGAGATATAAACATGATAAATACTGTGTGCTACATGTACTATGTGCATATAAATACATATTGATGACTAATACTGCACGAAATGTTCACCTGGAGTGATCCCAGCAGGTGTGGAGCAATCTAGAATAGAGATATAAATACTGTGTGCTAGTATGTGCTGAAATATAATACATATAAATACATATTTATTACTTATACTGTACAAAATATTCACCTAGGGAGATCCCGGAAGGTGTAGAGTAATCTAGAATAGAGATATAAATAATGTGTGCTACTATGTGCTGAAATATATTACATATAATATATAGTATTATTTATACTATGTAACTGCTGTTAATCCTGATATAAGGAGATGTATGTTTTGTTTATTAATGAAATATATAAATATTACTTATACTTAACAAAGGCAAAGTTTCCACCAATACAATATATTCAGTTGCATATCCTAAAGAAGTGCAGACATATATATGCATATCCTATACGTGTCCTCCAATCTCCATGCTGTTCTTCACTCCCTGCTGCAGTAGAATGGTAAACCCCAATGTGTAGTGTATGATCTACGAGTGCCGTAGGTGCTGTTGGACTAGTATTGATCGTGCTTGGAAAGACTTGCGGAATTTTTTATAGTTGCAAGGACTAATCTTGAACTACTGATTTGACACCTGTTTACTGTTGATTACCGTATGACGACATCTTCTCATTCTCCTGGTACGGAATTGACCTCGTACATGTACTAATGTGATAATACTAACTCCGCTCGGTAAAGCAGGAGGCTTCTTCATTGAATAAAGTAAATATATGTTCTTTAATTAAATATAGTCATTGGGTTGCTGCTGTAATATTTGTGTTTCCACCAAAGGCAGTGGCTCTGCAAAATAACCGTAACAGATTCGTACATGTATGTATACTCTTTAATCACGATCACTGACTTCCCGAGCCTGGGCGGTAGGAACATGCTTATTCAAAGACGGTGAAGCGTTGAAGAGCCGACGCAATTGAATAACTGCCTGAAGAGCTGGGAGTGTGATTGTTTCTGATGTAGCAGGAGTACAAAAATGGAGTGTATGGAATTGTTGACTGCCGCCGACAAAGTAGTTAAAACTGGCCAACCCAAAACTAGCGGGCTTATGTAATGATACTGTCATTTGGAATATTGTTTGACAAACAGATAATTATTTATTCAAAGCTGTAGATTAAAACGTTGAACGAAAGTTTACTCTTTGTCGTTCTTATCCCATAATTGTTATTTTGGTTACATTTTTTGCGGTGCATTGTGGGATCGCGCACTGGTCAATTGAGATGTAACTTCTAACATGCTGTCATGGCCGAAGGTTTCAAAAATCGAACTAAAGTCAATAAGCCATTCTCCTAGCGATAGTTGGGCATTTAATGTCCTTTGTTCTCAGCTCTGCACGAAATCTAGTTTAATTCCAGTTTCGAAAGTTCTGGATCATAAGACGAATGTTTCTGTTACCTGGGGGTTACCCATGGCACACTTGGAAAAGTGATACGTTGAGGAGATAATCATTACTCAATCAAATGAACAATATCCAATCACTATTTCAAAGAAGCGTATATCCATGTCAATTGATTGTTAACATACGGATACTAAATAGATTTTCGAATATGGTTCGAAAACAGTAAATAATAGCTGATTAACATACATATGATACACGTGTAGGTAAGTTTGTCAATCTGATAATGAGGTCATCAAAACACATACCCCCTCTAGTAGTAAACAATAATAGAATCTAAAAATAGATTGACAGAGGCTTCTAAACTCTAGATAGAAGATAAATTGTGTTGTGTATAAACTATAATTTAATAAATCAAATTTCCTTGAAATTGGTTAAAAGATTTGTATTGATTTTCAATTGAAGATTACTTGCTGTTGTGCAATACTTTGCTGTTGTGCAATACTTAGTAAATCTGTTTACAAACTAAATATAATAATTTACACACCCTGTTTGGTGTGTAGCTCCTGCCATATCAGTATTTTTTGTTTCTTTATATAGATCAGAAATAATTTATGTTAGAACCAGCTTAGTCAGTATTAGAAAAGTCTTGTTTTTAGCCCCTATTTGGCCTCTAATTTCTTAACAATTAAAGCCACAACCCACAAAATCAACCCCAACCTTCTGTGTGTGGTATGGAACCTTGTGGTACAATTTCATAGAGATCCATTGACTAATACTTAAGTATTTGTCCGGAAACCAGAAAAACCTTGTTCCTGTTATTTTGTTGTAGGAAGCAGAAGTACTTAGAGAGAACCTTGGACTGCAGGACCGGGTAGTTCATCTCTTGATTAAATTTTAACCAAGGGTTAAATATTATAACCCTTGGTTAAAATTTAACCATAGGTTATTTTCTGTTGTTCATCCTGTGGTTAAATTTAACCCTTTGTTAAATCCTTGGTTAGATGATTCAGATTTAACCTTGCTTCGGACCTCTGTTAAAATTTTAACCAAGGAATAGTTTTGTCTAAAAGTACGATTCTCTGTTTATTACTAGATTGGAAAGGTCACTAAACGTATTCTTCTTTATCTACAACCATTAGTTATCACAAGAGTGGACACACAGAAATGTCTCGCCTGTTGTGTATTTCTAATTGAAGTTATGTTGAAAGTAAATGCTATCAGACATACATTATAAATTTTAAGCTGTAAATAATGAGATAATGTCGCTGCTGCTGATGCCTGTATGAACGCTAAATCTGCTGCCAGGCCTGCTGAAGACAACTATCCTAGTGTCTTCATACTACTAATTGTATAGGTTATTATCCGCTATATGAAGATATGCTGGATAACTGTGGTTAAGAGTGAAATAACTTAATGATATACCATTGATATTGATTATTGTGATTAAAGATGGCAGTGAAGAATGAAAAAACTAACATTGACCTATGAACCATGAAAATAAGGTCAAGGTCATATGAACCCTGCCAGACAGACAGATACGCCTTACAATCATTCCATACACCAAATAAAGTTGACCTATTGCTTACATTTTCTAAGAAACAAGTTCAGCATTAAAACGTAACATTGACAAATGAGCCATGTAAAAGGGGTTAAGGTCATATGATACCTGGCAGACAGACATAAGCACCTTATAAACATTCCATACACCAAATATAGTTGACCTATTGCTTATAGTTGAACAAAAATAGACCAAAACACCAAATTTTAACACTAAGCAATGAACCATGAAAATCAGGTCAAGGTCAGATAAAACCTGCAAGACAGACATGTACATCCTAAAATATTTCCATACACCAAATATAGTTCACCTATTGCATATAGTATAAGAAAAAAGGACCAAAACTAAAAGACTTAACTTTGACCACTGAACCATGAAAATGAGGTCAAGGTCAGATGACACCTGCCAGTTGGACATGTACACCTTACAATCATTGCATAATCCAAATATAGTTGACCTATTGCTGAAAGTATTAGAAAAATAGACCAAAAACAAAAACTTAACATTGAGCAATGAACAGTAAAAATGAGGTCAAGGTCAAATAAAACATGCCAGACTGACATGTACATCGTAAAATATTTTCATACAACAAATATAGTTGACATATTGCTTATAGTTTAAGAAAAATAGACCAAAACACAAAAACTTAACACTGAGCAATGAACTGTGAAAATGAGGTCGAGGTCAAATAAAACCTGCGCGACTGACATATAGATCATGAAATATTTCCATATACCAAATATAGTTGACCTATTGATGAAGTATTAGAAAAAAAGACCAAAACTCAAAATCTTTAAACTTTGACCACTGAACCATGAAAATGAGGTCAAGGTCAAATGACATCTGCCAGCTAGACATGTACACCTTACAATCATTCCATACACCAAATATAGTAGACCTATTGCATACAGTATAAGAAAAACAGACCAAAACACAAAAACTTAACTATAACCACTGAACCATGAAAATGAGGTCAAGGTCAGATGACACCTGCCAGTTGGACATGTACACCTTACAGTCCTTCCATACACCGAATATACTTGACCTATTTCTTATAGTATCTGAGATATGGACTTGACCACCAAAACTTAAACTTGTTCACTGATCCATGAAATGAGGTCGAGGTCAAGTGAAAACTGTCTGAAGGGCATGAGGACCTTGCAAGGTATGCACATACCAAATATAGTTATCCTTCTAATTATAATGAGAGAGAATTTAACATTACAAAAAATGTTAACTTTTTTTTCAAGTAGTCACTGAACCATGAAAATGAGGTCAAGGACATTGGACATGTGCCTGACGGAAACTTCGTAACATGAGGCATCCATATAGAAAGTATGAAGCATCCAGGTCTTCGACCTTCTAAAATATAAAGCTTTTAAGAAGTTAGCTAACACCGCCGCCGCCGCCGGATCACTTTCCCTATGTCAAGTTTTCTGCGACAAAAGTTGCTGGCTCGACAAAAAACTGATTAAAACTGATTAATTACATTTTACAGTCCTTCCCCCTTTTCTGCATCGACGTTTACGTGTACCTATCATACGTTTTCAAATCAACATTTTTTTACCTGGGCATCTTCTACGTTAATAAACAAATGTATGCAGCAAAATTAAACAATTTTTAGTAAGATAATGTATTTATCTAGATAATCAAATAATTTACGATCAACGCATCTTTTCAAACAAAAGGTGCTCTCTGTCACGTCCGCGTTGTTGTTCTATTTAATGAACTGAGATGCTGAAAAACGTATTGTTTTTTATAAGAAATCATATTTATTGACCAAACAGTTTTTCTAGGACCAGAAAAAAGTGTTCATAATTCTTATTTTAATAATAAACTGTTATCACAGAGATATGTCTCGCCTTTTTGTAATTTTGATAATGCAAATGTTGAAATTAAAATAGCGATACTTTAACATGTAAGTTATGCACATATTCAAAGTCGATGAACCATGACTGAAGGTAAATGGCTAAACAATCTCCATGGAATGAGATGTGCCAATGCTAATACAACTGCATACCAATAACCATTGACTTATTATAAGTCGTTCCCTTTAAACAAACCTAAACTTGTAAACTATGTAAAAGTTTCAAAGTCAATGAACCATGATCAGGGGTAGGGCTATATAATCTCCATGGAAACGATACTTGCAAATGCCAATAAATTTGCATACCAAATATCATTGACTTAACATTAGCAGTTCATCTTAAACTGATCTAATCACAAACTAATACATGTAAACTAAGCAAAAGTTTCAAAGTAAATAGACCATGACTGAGGGGGCGGGGCCACATATTCTCCATGGAAATGAGATGTACTAATGCTTATACAACTGAACATCAATTAACATTGGCCTACCACTAATGGTTCCCCTTGAACTGACCTAATCACAAACTAATACATGTTAACTTAGCAAAATTTTCAAAGTCTATAGACCATGACTAAGGGGGCGGAGCCAAATAATCTCCATGGAAATGAGATATGCCAATGCTTATACAACTGCATACCAAATATCATTGACCTACCACTAGTGGTTCCCCATAAATTGACCTAATCACAAACTAATACATGTAAACTATGAAAAGTTTCAAAGTCAATAGACCTTGACTGAGGGGGCGGGGCAATATAATCTCCATGGTAATGAGATGTGCCAATGATAATACAACTGCATACCAAATATCATTGACCTACCACTAGTGGTTCACCATGAACTAGACCTAATCACAAACTAATACATTGTTGACGCCGCCGATGCCGCCGCCGACGCCGGAAACAGCATACATATGTCTCGCTTTTTGACTCCGTCAAGGCGAGACAAAAATGAACATTCTATGAAAATTGAACAATGGGTTACGTAACCCTCAGTTAAAAGATTTAACCCTGGGTTATATTTAACCAAGGGCTATGTTTAACCGAGAGATGAACAACCGGGTCCAGAAGAAACTGAAAAACAGAAGACATATGCAGATTGATCTCCAGGTTAAAGTCTGGGTCGCTTTGACCCCAAAAGTACCCATTCTAGTATACTCCATTGTGGTGTGTCAAGTTTCTGGTTTCACAATGTTTGCTGTCTTACAAATAGTACTAAATAACAACTGAACTTAGCAAATTGCTGTAAACACAGAAAAAGACCCAACCACATGGTTGCTTCTGGGCAGAAATTGGTAATTATCATGTCCAAGACTTCATCAAAATATTTTTAATTCATCTATCAGAGACACACTTTATTGTCTGCTGTATTGCACTGAATTACATAGCCGATACAATCATTTTGGCTAGCAACAAGTAGTATTACAAAGTGCTGTAAAAAGTGGAATTACATAGCCAATACAATCATTTTGGCTAGCAACAAGTTGTATTACACAGTGCTGTAACAAGTGAAATTACATAGCCAATACAGTCATTTTGGCTAGCGCGTTCACATACCCCAAGTCCCCACATTATCATTGGAGAAATAAAATAAGTGTAAGAAAAAAAAATTGTATCAGAAAAAAACAATTGAATCATAATTTCCTGTCAATATGCACATCTACATAGTATGTCCTTATTATCTACACAGTTTCATGAAATTCTGTTGTGTGGTTTGAGAGGAGTTGCAATGACAAAAGGTTGCAGTAGTATATTGGGCAAATAAGTTCAAAGGGGCGTAACTCCTGGAAAAAAAATTGAATTGTAATTTCCTGTCGATATGCACATCTACGAAGTATGTCCTTATTATCTGAAAAGGTTTCATGAAATTCTGTTGTGTGGTTTGAGAGGAGTTGCGATGACAAAAGGTTGCAGTAGTATATTGGGCAAATAAGTTCAAAGGGGCGTAACTCCTGGAAAAAAAATTGAATCGTAATTTTCTGTCGATATGCACATCTACGAAGTATGTCCTTATTATATGAAAAGGTTTTATGAAATTCTGTTGTGTGGTTTGAGAGGAGTTGCGATGACAAAAGGTTGCAGTAGTATATTGGGCAAATAAGTTCAAAGGGGCGTAACTCCTGGAAAAAAAATTGAA